>NC_137697.1:31686165-32128665 GCF_964034855.1 Anser brachyrhynchus
GGAAAGGAAAGGAAAGGAAAGAAAGAAAGAAAGAAAGAAAGAAAGAAAGAAAGAAAGAAAGAAAGAAAGAAAGAAAGAAAGAGAAAGAGAGAGAGAGAGAGAAAGAGAGAAAGAGAAAGAGAAAGAGAAAGAGAAAGAGAAAGAGAAAGAGAAAGAGAGAGAAAGAGAAAGAGAGAAAGAAAGAAAGAGAGAGAGAAAGAGAGAGAAAGAAAGAGAGAAAGAGAAAGAGAGAGAGAGAGAAAGAAAGAAAAAGAAAGAAAGAAAGAAAGAAAGAAAGAAAGAAAGAAAGAAAGAAAGAGAAAGAAAGAAAGAAAGAAAGAAAGAAAGAAAGAAAGAAAGAAAGAAAGAAAGAAAGAAAGAAAGAAAGAAAGAAAAAGAAAGAAAGAAAGAAAGAAAGAAAGAAAGAAAGAAAGAAAGAAAGAAAAGAAAAAAAAACCTGTCCTAGCCAAAGAAGAGGGATGTTTTAAGGGACCTCTGGGACTCTACCCGACTACGGAGAGTTTCTTCCCAGACCAGGTATAATGGCTTTAGACTACATAAGCATTAGCAGAGAACAAACCTGTCCAAGCTCAAGGTGGTTTTTAACTCTTCTGTAGATCATTAAAGTTCTTTGACTTTTCACAACTGGAGATAACATATCTTCATCACTGAAGATACATTTAACCAAAGCGTATGGAAATTTATACTTATTCTCTCTGGTAAATGCATTTTTAATGGCAGCTCTGTTTGCAAGCAATCAAAGGCAGAAATGTTAACATACAGTTCAAAATTTGAAGTGAAAATCTCCCAGAATTAAGAAGTGGAAATATCAAGTCTCAAAATCTGATATTATTTCAGCAGTATTGTGCATTCTTTAACTTACATATTTTATCACGCATTTCATTAGAGTGCATTAAGGATACAATATTAAGAATGAGCTTTACTAAGGCTTTGTGGAAAGTATTTCCTGTTGAGCATGTACTCAGAAAAGATTTTTCAACATAGAGATTGCTTTCCCACAATGCAACCAGACCATTTTTTTCTCTATCAATGTTTTGTCAAGTTCAGTATCTGGCTTCTTTTGTTCTAGTGCATTCCACAAAGAACATGTATTTAATTGCTCAGGCAATTTAAATATATTAATAGTTTCAATTAACTTTACTACAATGAAGAAACTTTACTATAATAAAGTTGTTTGTTTTTTTTCTCAGTGATTTTCTCAAAACAAAAAACGTCTTTGAATTTTTTGAAACTAATGTCAGTAATGTCTGATCAGGTAGGAGACATAAATATGAATGTCTCAGAAAACATGATTGTGGAAAGAAGCAAATTAATATGGAACCTGTCTTTTAGATCCTCCATGGTATCAATGAGAAAACAATTTTATGTATTTTTTTCTGTAAAGACTAAGCTGATTTTTTTCTTTTTTTTTTTTCTTTCTTTTTTAAATACAATTTTGAGTCAAGTATGCAATTTGCCTCTGAAATTTATTCTAAGGATATTTTCCATACTTTTCCCAATAATTTTAAATGACATGCTCAAATGTTAGGACAGACAATTGCATAGTACATGGAGGGAAAGAGAGAAAAAATAGCTGCTGGACAGATGTCAGGAAGTAAATTTTGTTTTATATAAGACATAGCAAGGCAAAGTTGTTGATATAAAAACCCTGAGGGGAAGGAGAGTCATTTAGAAGCACAGCTATGCCATCCCAGGGTACAGGCAGTAACAAAAGGAAATTGGCTTTTTGGAAACATCTTCACAGAGTGCCAAATTGAAAATGATTATTTTCAAAAGTGTCTTTAAAAAGAATTCAAGAATCAACAACACAGACAGAAAACCAGAGGAAATCTGTGGTAATTTCTGGAATCTCGGTGCTTTCTTACGGTCAGGAAGAGGGTAGGTGAAGCAGAACAACGGGGTTGGGACTATGAGTGAGGAGGCGTCTCAGCTCTGCAGTGTGTTTGCTGTGTGTCAGCCACTCTGCTCCTCCAGTATAAAATGAAGATGATAATTTTTTTTCCTGGCAAACCCAGTTTCAGTGAGGCATAGCTGATTAGTGGTTGCTGACTGTTCTTATGATGTGTCAGTGAATGCCACAGAAAATAATTGTGGAAGACCACAGTGGCATTGAATAAAGCAACCAAGGGTTACTGTAGGAGGGGTTACATTACAATTTTCAGCAAAGGGCAGAGTGAAAGAAGAGATATAATGAATATCAGGACTATCATGTAAACCAGCAATGAGTTGTCTTTTTAGGCTTACTGCTCAGAAACTTTTTACATTATTGTGCTCATTATGGCAATAACTAACAATATTGCTGGCATTATAATTAGCAAAAAGAAAAATTGAAAATTGGGGCTGAATGATTGTGGAAATAAAACCTTTTCTTTTTTTTTTTTTTTTTTTTTGCAAACCCAGTTTTTCACATACTCAGAGGAGAAGCAGGTTACATCAACATTATCTAGTGTACCCCCTCTTCGATGTGGCAAAATCCAACATTTCAGGAGCTCAATGAATTGCAAGTCTGAACTATCCAACACTTCACAGGGTGGAGAGTTTGGGGGAGGGATTTTGGCTGTCATCAGCTGGTATCTTCTATTGAAAGGTGAAAGGATTATTTTTCTGCTTTGAGAAAAAGTCTGTTTAGACTTGACTTAACTGGATGTGCTAAACACTTACACAGAACAAATCTCACACGCTGTAAACTGAACATACCATTCCTTTTATAATTCGAAAGCATTCCTCCAAAAAGAAATTTTCACAAAGATGTGAAAGGTTTTTATGCCACTCACCATTCTGTGATACCCTCTGGAGCAACATCATTTCTGCCTCTAGATTTCATCTTCATCTCTGAGGTCACGTTTCCAGCAACATTGTTCTGTGTTTTTACCAATGGGATCTATTGCTTATGTACTGCCTGTCTCTGCAACACATTCATGTGGGATTTTCTGAGTCACATAATTCTAATGATGTTTTTACCAGGACATTTCAATACTGTATAAAGACTTATACAGGCATCTTCAGCAAAGATTCTAATTTCATGCAGCAGCTGTCTCAAAAACTTCATATTAGCAAGCTTGTAACATGTGGGATTCTTTTTATCACTTTGCAGTAAATGCCGGTCTGATCTACACAGGCATAAATCCTAGTATTTACCCAGAGCACTATCTGTAAGCCTACTACCAGAAATAATGTTAGTACCTCTGGAAAAAAATAAAAATTAAAATTAAAATTAAAATTAAAAAAAAAGGAAAAATCTCTAGCTCAAGCAAAACTTTACACCCAATGATCTAAAAGAATTCTCAAACATGAATGGCTTGTGTAGTCCTGCAGCAAAACTGCAAACTCCTTTTCCTCCCATCAAAGTTTTTCTTTTGGCATTCTCACTTAACTATCACAGAACATTCTTACCTAACACCACATCTATCTGGTGCCAGAGGCAGGCCTGAGCAAAAAGAAACTTAAATTTAAATAAAATTTTACTTTTTTAACTTTTAGCTGATCTAACAAGAACAATGCAGTATAAGTCAAAGCACACAAAAGTATAGGATATTAATCCAGAGGATTGAGAAATCCCTTCATAGCATAAATCATCAGTAATCCTAAGGTCCAATACACTTAGTGAAGTGAAAGTATATACAGTTTATTGGGCAAAAGTGTGCATGATAACTTTTATACACTTCATTCAAGAGAAAAAGAAGTAGCAATGAGTAAATATGTATGATTAAAAGGGCAACACTAAGTATCCTTTTAATCAGTAACAAAAGTCTCCTTACTTCATTACAAATTGGCAGCTGAAACAGAAAATTGCCAACTGTATAATTTTTAGCTTGTTAGCAACTTCTCTAACGGTATTGAAGTAGACAGCAATTAAGACACAAGTATTGCATCAGTGCAGTGTTCCTATTTTCACATTTCACATTTTTTTTACATTATTTTTGGAAAATGAATGAAACCAGAGTGCTGGTGTGTTTCTTAAAAGATGAGCAGCACTCTATGATTTACACAGTAGCAGCCATAGATCAGCAATGATGAGAGGGGTCTGAGATGTAATGACTCATTTATTGTTATTGCCCTCAAGTGAGACATATGAAAGATTTTAATTTTGTTTTGAATACTCTTTCACATAAAATATCCCACATTTACTGCAGATACTGGGCTTTTTGACAACATCCCAGCTTTTTGCATGGATGTAGGACACTGGTCATGACAATGCCCTTTCCAGATCTTTGCCTCAGGCAAATGGTCATTTCTGTGGATTTGCATTCTTACTTAAATTCTTAATTTGTTAAAGGGGGTTTAGAAAGACTTTCTGTCTTGCAGTTTTGTCTGAACTTTGTTTGCCTCTAATTGCTGGATCTGGTCTGAATTTTCACAGCCAATCACATACATATGAAAGTTCCTAAAAACAGAGAAGCTCATCAGCTAGAAACAGCAGTTCCATGGGGAGATGAGACATGAAGGTTTTAAAAACAGAAGGGGAGGGAAAAAAAAAAAAAAAAAAAGGAAAAAAAAAAGAGGAAAAAAAGCCTTTTGCACCAGCATGGCTGAATTTGCATGTGCTAGAAACTAATACCAATAGATGACTGGTATTAGCAAAAAGTGTGCTGCCTGCAAATGAGAGAGCACAGTCAATGTCAGTCATTCCATTTGTAATTGTAAAGGGTGATACTTTGACAAGATAAAAAACTACAGAGGTACTACCTAAGCTCCCAGAGCCAAAGTCATACATTATGTACAGGAAATGGGGAAGAATTTTAGTATGCAAAAAACAGTTCAAAGCAGCAGGAAAGGAATCATTCGGTAAGTCTTTGGGAAGACTAAAGACTAAATTGGAACCAGTGATACATCAAGTAGAAATGGCAGCATATATGTCTCTAGATACAGATGTAGCTGAAGAATGAGCTGACAGCACTGGCAATGTTTTGATAGTTTTAACTAGGGTCAATTGAGTGCAAGAGTAGAGTAAAGATGAGTTGCAGGTACTCCCAATGCCTAAAGAAGCAATTTTATTCTCAAGACAAATAGACAAAAGCTAGAATTACTGGGTAGGGCAAAAGGCATTTAAATTAAGCTAGAAAATAATTTTGTCAGAACAGGTAGGGAGGGTGGGCCAGGAAGCATCCATCAGAGCATTAAAACATGTGAATAGTAGAGCAAATTCAGGGGATAATTTATATTAAAGAAAAATACAAAGGCAGAAACAAGCTGTTAGGATGCATCAGATAACAAACCACAAAGTGGGAAAATAGGTCTTGTACTGTAATAAATATCAGATACAGGTATCTGTCTGTCCAACATGAAGTTATAGGAAAACAATCTATTTTTGTTAAGTCCTAGAAGAGACCTGAACTGCAGCAAGTAGTAAAATAGTCACTAAAAGACAGTGGATATCCCATTGTTAATAAAATTAATTTCTGTCCTGGTATCAATCATTCTTTATCCATACCACCATAAAATATTAAACAGAATATAAAAGGGAGAAAATTTTCAGAAACATTACAGTCGTGCTACAGGAAGGAAGCATTTTCACTGCTTCCAATTGATAACACCTATTTCAAGTTCTGTAAAGAAATTAGTCTTTAGCAACCTATGCTAGTGATAAGTAAACTATGTTTTTTAGAATTTCAAGTCTATATACCATGAAGAAGTCATTTATCATAAAGATGAGATACTGTGCTGAACAGACATACTGTCTAAAGTGTGAGGTTTCTAGAGGTTGACATAGAAGTATAGCTTTCTCAGCAATCCTTCATAAATTTAAGTAGGTTATTTAAATATCCATTGAGTCCATCTAAAAATGTTTAGGTAGTGAACATCGGCTTTCACCAGTCTACAAAATGCTAAGAATACATAAAAACATTAAAGACAAAATACATGGTGGTTCTTCAAGTTCCACACTGATTGAGTGTAATATCATGAACTAATTGTAAAGTGATCTATACCTAAAGGATTAAGCACAGTGATCAAGAAAACAAAAATGGAATTCATACTGGCTGAGAACTACAGTACCCACTACCTGCAAAATTAGGCATTCAAAAATAAATGTTGCCAGTAACTAAGGTTAGTAGATGTCATCAACCCTAGCTCTAAATAGAAATAGTGGTAATTTTACAGAGTAACACATGGAAAATCTTAACAGGTACCATATTGTTAAGTGTCTCAATATCTGTTTCTCAGGGCAGAAAGTGATCTTGTAGCAAAAGGTGATAACATCTCACTGTGGTATCTTCACTGAGCACTGTGCAAGGAGGGTGCAGTGTCACACACCTTAGTGCCAGGATTTGTAGTGTTAAATTGGAGACTTTTTCACAAGCCTGTCCAGTGATAATCACAATTCTCTGGGGGTTTCTGGCTTGGATGCTAAACCCATGCCTTATATGATGAACTTTTTCAGGTCTTCCAAGTGTTCCCTCCCTTTCACTTCATGAATTAGCTGTCCACAACCAGCTTACCTGCTTCAACTTTTTATTATTATCTACCAATTGCTGTTAATATCCTAAGCACACTTCAGGCTGTTTCTTAGATGGTATAGCCCCTGCCCTAATCATTGATTCTCAAGTCTAGTACATTTCAGCAAATGCCTAAACCTTCAGTGTATGAGTCCCCAAGAGGAAGTAGGAGGAGGTGTTCCAGTCAATAGGGAGTGTGGGCAGCCCTGCTCAGACCCCCATGCCTGGCTCAGCTCAGCGGGCTCCTGACCCAAGAGCTGTGGGCATGAAGGAGAGGGAGGCAGAAAGGGCTGTCCAAGAGAGAATCATCGGGGAGCTACAGGAGAAAGGCGACTGAGCCTGCCGTTTGTGCTAAGGGGTTAGCTGGAGGAGGAGATGGAGCTACAAAGGAAGACAGCACTGAACATGACTTTCAAGGAAAGCTGCTGCAGGCACCCGTCCCAGGGGAAAGCCAAATGTTTGCGGAGATGGCAGACCTGGCTGCTGCACACCCACCTCTGGCATGTGGAGTTCCTGTTCCAGCTGGACATATGCCTTGGAAGAGCAATTGTACTGAAGCTGCCAGCACTCAGGAGGAAAACAAACACATCTGTAGAGTATGTGACACAGCTTGTAGGTCGAAGAGACATGAGAGATTTCAGGCATGAGAGACACAACAAGTCTTCAAAATTGCTTCATGCTCCTGCTCCTGCCAGAGCAAGTTTTTTCTGGGTGTTGTGTGAATTAGTCCTGTCTGCTACTCCCACATCAGCCAGAAATTTCAGTATAGTAGGAGAACTATTATTTGCTCTGCTCTTTTAGCACATTATACTCATCGCATTGTCTGAGTAATGAACAGTGGTCAAATCCTGTATCCTAGATCTCTTCTGTATTTTTGTAGGATTATGATGGATTGATAGGTTCATGGAATTTAAGCCACTCTGTCCATTTAAAAAGTACATGATTCACCACAGTCATACGTGTGGGTTTTGTTTTCTTTTTTTATAGTCCACTTAGGTCTGCTTTTTTTGTGTGTGCAAACAAACAAAACCAATAAGACTAGCTAATAAAAATCCAGTTGCCATTAATGGTACAATTCCCATCTGCTGTTCTGTTGTATCTTCAAGTTGATGTTCAAAGTCATAAATCTAAATTTTGTGTGTTAGTGTGAGGGTCTTTTTCTCTATTGTGATCATATGGCTTACCTTGCTGGGAATCACCATCTTGCAGTAGTAATATGAGAGCCTCTGGCAGCCTCTCACATGCACAAGGACAGTGTCAATAATCCTTTGGAGCTTTATAGCATTTACAGAAATGCAATTTATGTATGCAGAATTCTTTGAGGGTAAGCCTTTCCAATGACAATATTAATTTAGTGCCTTGTAAATGTTATTTAATCTTCACAACAGTGTTTGGACGTGGTACAGTTATTTCCACTGGAATGGCCTTGGATATTATGCATTGTAATGCATATAGACCTGGATTATGCATACAGACTGTGTTTATTAGAAAGACAACATTTCTCACTGCAATGAGAGAGAAATGTTTTGAAATGTCTTTCTTTCTTAGGCAGTAGATGCTTTTATAGTATAATTATTGCATTTCTGAACTTGGTATATTAATCTTTTTTCCAACCATTCCTCAGCAAGCTGATGAGCTGGAAAGCGCAAGAGGCTTCGGAGTGCTCAGAGAACTCAGCAGCAGTGGTAGGGCAGTCGGGGAAACAGCACAGATTCCCAAAAGCATCAAAAAAGAAAAAAAAAATCTGTTTCTCACTTTTGCAGGCATTTACCAGTCAGTCTAAGTCTGAACTAAGTCTGAAGACTTTCTTGCTGGCCATTGCATAAGTGATACATTTGTCTTTTCCAAAGTTTCCCAATACCAGATCTGTCTGCCCTATATTTTTAGTTTTTGTGGAGATGGGCAGCTCTCTGTAGATACAAATATCTTGTAGACCAGCACAGAGGACTCCTGTGACTGCAAAGGTTGCTAACCTGAGAAGGAGCTGTTCATAATTCATCACACACTCCCAGGGCTTCTGTGTCTTTCCGTGCTTTAGCTGGAAAATTCCAGCACACTGACCTAATGCTGACTCTTCACTGTG
This sequence comes from Anser brachyrhynchus, assembly GCF_964034855.1. NCBI lineage: Eukaryota > Metazoa > Chordata > Aves > Anseriformes > Anatidae > Anser > Anser brachyrhynchus. The sequence goes on from NC_137697.1 coordinate 31,694,683, forward strand.
AAAACACAATGGGATCCATTCTCCTATCACAGTCAAATTGCCCATAAAAACGCTGTTGACTGAAAGAAGACTTAGCATGTCAAGTCTCCTTTGAATGCTTAGACCACTTTTCAGGGAACTGTTTTGAGGATGGGGAATACTTTCTCCCTTCCCTGTCCTTTGCTCTCTTCTCCTTACAGAAATGCACAGCAACATACATATAATCTCTTTTCTATATAAGGCTCTCAAACACCACCCTCATTCTTTTCAGCCAGTTTCCTCTCATTCTTACTTGTGTAGGGACATGCTCTCTATTCTACTACAAAAGGCATTCACTCTGATAGTTCTGTCCACCTGCACCATCTAAGTCCACTGTTGCACACTGGCTCTGATGAAGCTGTCTTATGAGGTGCTCTGGGATCATGTTTCACATTAATAGACATGCCTAGTAATTGGGAGAGGATGTGGGAAGAAAGTTACTCTGTCAGAATCTATAAAAAGTGCAGACAAAGTATGAAATTCCAGGCTAGCAATTCAGTGAGTCCTTGGAGTTGCCAATATGTCAAGTTATATCCATCTCACACGTTATGGGCATGATAATGGTTCAGATAATTACTAATTTTGATCTGCACTATTGCCTGTTATAAAAGATGTTATATGCTTTACATGTTATGCTAATTACATTTTAGCTAACCAAGCCAATCAGTCATGTCAGTGCCAAAGAAAAAATAGCAATCCCTGACATGTTACTCTTCTCTCCAGTTCCTTCTGGCTTCCAGTAAAGCTCAAATAATGAGACAGGTTCTGAAGATGAATGAAATGCAACAGATTTAAAGTGGAGAGACATGAATTGCAGATTTGTTTACTTGCACTGTGATATTCTCAGTTTCTAATCCCAGCCCCGCTTAAAGCAGACATTTTATCTGAAGGGCAGAAACAACCATATAATAGCTAAAAAAGGGTTTGATCTAGAGCTCTCTGAAACAGACAGTTCTCCTATTATCTTCAGTGACTTTGGATCCAAACTCTAAGAAAGTATTACATGTAGATTCTTTTTTCTTTATGGCAGATAGTCACCTTAGAAATTTAAGTAATATTTGAACAGTTCATTTGGATCATTTGTGTTAATAGGTTGGCTCTTAGTCAAAGAATAGTATCTTCATAAAAATAAAGTAGCAATTGGTGTTTTGATCTTTGAATGCTTTGGAAACTGTTGGATGAAAGCAAAAGTTTTAAATGTGAAACTGAGGTAAAATATCTTCTTTGTTATGTTTTATATATAGAGAGAGAGATATAATATTGTGAAGAAAAAAAATAAATTGTATAATGTAATCATTTAGTGTTTATTTTATTATGTGTACCTTCTACTCAGAGGGTTGGCATTATTGTTCCTAACAGTGATGGATACAAGCAGATCATGCCCTATGACCTCTACCATCCCCTTCCTCGGTATGTAAAACAATCAACCAGATGCTAGGATTAACTAATACATTTACAGCTTTTTTAGTCTTCTCTGTATTTCTGCTTTGCTCTCAAATCAAGATAACAGATGTGTCTTTCCTCTTGCTCTGAATGCTGCACGTTAACCTGCAGATGTTCAGGCACTAACCTGTTATAAATTCTATTGCTGCAGAGCTGAAACGGTATTCTAGCTGAAGCAGTAATGTAGCTTTATTAAGTGTATGGTCCCTTTCTTTCTCTCTCTCCCCCCACCCATCCCCACCCTACCCATCCCTCCATCTTCTTTCTCACCTTTCCTTTTCCCTCCCTTTATTCACCTCTGAACAGGACTGTGATCTGTGGCTTTGCAATGAACCATCAGATCTCTCTCTCTGACAGTGCTGTTTCCTGCATGCTTATAAATTGTGAAATTTTCATTTTAGACAGCATTTGTGATATGTCCTGATCCAGCAAACCAATGCTAATGCCTTCCCAGGGGCATTAATCCATTGGCTCCTCTGAGAACTCAGAGATCAGGGACAGGAATAGGGTCAAGGCCTGGTGTATGTTATTTAATATCTCACAATTAAAATGTCTTTAATGTAAGACGTGAGATTCTTATGAAAATAATTACCTGAGTAATTACTTTTAAAACAGTTAATAAGGCTTGTGCTGATAAAAATGCTGAAGGAGAATAACCTGTTGGGTTTGAAACACTGCCTGGACATGCAGTGATACTGTGCTTTGTTTCTTCCTTTTTTAATTTATTGTGTTCCATAGTATCATGCCACAGGGGGAAAAAAAAAAAAAAGGAAAAAAAAAAGCCTCCTTGGTAACACGTTAGTCTCAGCTTGGTGAAGAAATCATACACAGACCACAGTGAGTGGCTAATGGAAGACACAGCGACAGATCAGTTCTCTCAGAGACAGAGACAGCAGACACTGAACAGAATATGAGGTTGGCACAAGAGAGGGCTAAGCCAGAAGGACAAAATATGTCCTTCCTCCCAACCTGCAGAGTTTAGGAAAAATAAAAAATAAAAATAAAAAAAATCCCCCAAACCAACCAACCAACCTAACATACACACACACACACAAAAGTACTTGTCTGTTAGTGGCACCTAATATCAGGGGCAGAGGAGAATGACAAACACTCCTGGAGAAGTAGAGACAAAATTTGGGAAAGAGTTTTTGCAAGATTTCCCTATTTATCCCTCTGCCTTGAATTTTGTCACCAAGGAAAGGTACAGTTCAGTAGATACAGTGCTTACTTTAATGCATTACCATTTCCTCCCACAGATCCTCAGCATTGCACCCCTTGTAACTCAGAAGGAGCTGTGACTCCTTCTTGAAGAGCTGTACGGCAGAGAAAACTTTTAGCTTTCTGTCTTATGTTCATATAAAACCTAAAGACCAAACTGCTGGCCAAGATTTAAGCTGATTTGTATTGCCAAGGTTGCACAAGGCATCCAGCAGCCTGTCCCAGTGACTCCATGGAATTCCAGCCACAGCGCTCCTATGCCTACCTCAGGCTGGTGGCAGGAGTTTCTGCTGCTTCCAAATTTCAGTTTGAGACTTCTTCATTTAGATTTTTGGTATTTAGAAACCTTAGCTGGGAAAGTTGTCCAGAAGAGCATATTTGTCCAGAGGTAGCATATTTGAATTAAAAATGTTGTCCATTTACCCATTAATGACATACAGAGCTTATGCAGAACACATGATGATGGATAAGACATGGTGTAAATGTGGTTTGACCACTTCTGTGTGGTACGTCATAGAATTAGTCAGTGGATTTGCCATTCATAAACAGCTATTAATATAAACCATTTCACAGAGGGTTTTACTGCACTTTCAGCCATTAGCCAGCTGTGGGTAGTGCTTAAATGTGCTAGAGCTGGTCAGAATAAGATGGGTTGATATGATGAAAAGTCAGAGGGAAAGTATTTTTCATTTTGTTTAACAATTTTGGTGATCCTTTAAGGGTTACTTAAAAATAATTCCTTTGTTGTGATTAGGAAGAAAAAAAGTCAAAAAATGAAAAATTGTGACCAAAATCAATCTTTCAAATATTCTTTTAAATTTTCTTGTCAAAAGGAATAGCCACACTCATGACTGTCATGGCAGTAGTCCTGTGTCCTCTCTGTGACAGTGGTTTGAATATGAGAGAGGAAATACCGGTCTGCATTTTATGCAAACAGATATACACACATATAAAATGATACATACATTAATGTATATGCATCATTGTAAAAAAAAAAGATTGTTCTCATAAGTAAGTATGCATGACTTTTCAGAACATATGCATTGTTCTGGGAATTTGTCATTACATTTTCAAATGGCACCTGTTGAGAAAAGATGGTTTCTGAATTCCTCCCACTGTCTCAGATGTAAAGAAACAAGGCCTATGTGGTCTATATCATGTAACCTGTCAGTATAGCCTCCTCTTCTCTTCTTTGATAATTTCCACTAATCCTTTTTTTTTTTTTTTCCCTCAACTCAGTTGTTTTGCCCAAAAAAACCACTTCTTTTTCCCTATATATTCTAGCAAAAGGAACATCATAAGTTCAGGAGCTTACTGACCCTCTAGTAATATGTAACAAAGACTTCTCAGAATCTGGCAAGTTGTGGAGTTATGATAATCCCATCAATTAAATAAAAGGAATCAATTTAAAAGTATTTAGAGTTTCTATGGTAGTAGTTATGGGTTTAGTGGAGAGAGGAAGTTTCACATTACTATTCTGTGACTTAAAGACAGCACCCATTGGAGTCCTTTGTAGTTATCACCATTTATAAAACATGTATGTGCAATTTTTACTGATGGTAACCAGAAATAAAAGAAAACCAACTGCAGTTAACAGTTTATGCGTTTGTGGGGCTGTGATGGGATCAGCAAGGGTTCCTTTTCCTAACACCTCTCTGTTACATTTTGCTTTTTCCCAGGTGGGAAAGTACACCCTGGACTGCCTGTTCTTCCTCCTGTGGAGGGGGCATTCAAAGCCGCAGTGTCTCATGTGTGGAGGAAGACATTCAAGGGCATATTAGCCCTGTGGAAGAATGGAAATGCATGTATACTCCGAAGATGCCTGTTGTCCAACCTTGCAATATATTTGACTGCCCAAAGTGGCTTGCTCAGGAGTGGTCACCGGTAATGAGTTTCACTTTGATGGTTTTGTATTTACTGTATTAAGAATACATCTTTTAATCAGATAATAATGCTAATAGTTTAGTAAGCATGCTGAATTAGTAAGTTTCATTATTTTCCTGCCTCGTTACCATGACCTCTGTTTCAATGATGCTATTTGTCTATCTACAAAGTAAATACTGAGGTTTAGTGTATTAATAGGATTAGTGTGATTAACGAGAATGATTGAAGAATAAATCAGATTTGTAATAGTGATTTGTGATCCTCTACTAACAATAGACTGAGAACATGAATGAAATGCACAAAACAAAAGCAGTAAGCTATTTGTGAACATGACATCCTGATCTCCAAATTGGAGAGAGATGAATTCGAAGGGTGGGCCATTCAGTGGATAAGAAATTGGCTGGATGATTGCACCCAGAGAATGGTGGTCAATGGCTCTATGTCCAGGTGGAGGCCAGTGACGAATGGTGTACCTCAGGGGTCTGTCTTGGGACTGGTGCTGTTTAATATCTTTATCAATGACGTAGTGGGATTGAGTGCACCCTCAGCAAGTTTGCAGACAACACCAAGCCGAGTGGTGTAGTCGATACAACAGAAGGAAGGGAAGCCATCCAAAGGGACCTGGACAGGCCGGAGAAGTGGGCCCATGTGAACCTAATGAGGCTCAACAAGTGCAAGTGCAAGGTGCTGCACCTGGGTCGGGCCAATCCCAGACTTGAGCACAGACTGGGAGAAGAACTCACTGAGAGCAGCCCTGCAGAGAAGGACTTGGGGGTTCTGGTGGATGAAAGGCTCGACATGAGCCAGCAGTGTGCGCTTGCAGCCCAGAAGGCCAACTGTGTCCTGGGCTGCATCAACAGAGGGGTGGCCAGCAGGGAGAGAGAGGTAATTCTTCCCCTCTACTCTGCCCTTGTGAGGCCCCACTTGGAGTGCTGCGTCCAGGTCTGGGGCCCCCAGCATGTGAAGGATGTTGATCTTTTAGAGTAGGTCCAGAGGAGTGCCACAAAGACGATCAGAGGGCTGGAGCACCTCTCCTATGAAGACAGCTGGGGCTGTTCAGCCTGAAGAAGAGAAGGCTCCAGGGAGACCTCATTGCACCTTTTCAATACTTAAAGAGAGCTTACAAAAAGGATGGAGAGGGAGGTGAAAACATGATGTACCTTATCATAAATAATAAATAAATAAATAAATAAATAAAGACTTAATTGTCTGAGGGAAGAAAGGCTAAATAGTTTCCCATTCTGTTTGGTGCTATGTTTCAAAATAGCTGTGTCACCCCTGTTAACCCATAAGCTCCAATACTTTGTTTAAGCAAAGCAGAGTGGCTCCAGGTGAAGTTGACAGGGTGTTACTGAGCAAATCCAATCTGGGATGGATGGCCACAAGCCAAGTATCCAGTGCTGGGAGTGTGACACAGAAAAAAAAAAATGTTCCACAGGCTAAATGTCTAAACCAAATAAACGTGCAGAACACAAAGGCAAATATATATGCCAATTTTATGCCTAATCTTTAACTACCAAATATTATGAATAATTTATGATCAGGGTTGAGTGTTTCTGTATCATGTTTTGACCTCTGCTGTACATGTACTTCTGTTGCACATTCCCTTTTTATTTGTCACACTCATGGCCTACCGCAATCATTGCCTCATTCCTCCTTTTATTTCCTTTTTCCAGTGCACTGTGACCTGTGGGCAAGGGCTCAGATACCGTGTGGTTCTTTGCATTGATCACAGAGGGATGCATACAGGAGGCTGTAGCTCTAAAACAAAGCCACACATAAAAGAAGAATGCATTGTACCCACTCCTTGCTACAAACCCAAAGGTAATGAGAGAAAGATTCTCATAAAGTTTTCAGCATTTTTCCATGTTGAGCAATTTTGTTTTGTCATTAGTAGCACTGTTGCCACCTGCACTGAATCCTGAATTTTCACATTTAAGGCCTGCCATTCCTGTTCCAGTTTGCCTGCTAGCCAGGTAGAGTGAATGCTGGCTCTTCATTCTTATAAGCTCTAGGGTTTTGTTAATTTGTGATCCAGCAAGCAAAAATACATGTAAATTTGACCACAGTGTAAGCAGTTTAAACCACATTGATCATATCAAAGCTAAACTTGTACTGTATTCTAAAGGAATTAAATATGTAAATAACATTCAAATTAGATAAACGTAGCCATAATTTTAAAGAGCCTGTTCACAACTTGGATGCTTAAATCAGACAGAAGCAAGCATTGTGTATTGCACCATGAAGTTCCTCTTACTAGCAAGGCTGCAAAAATACTTGAAGCATCTTTATACAAGGGGGACTCACAATCAGTATGGTTTCTTGACTTGGGCCCCATAGAGAGTAAGATTGGGGTAAATTCCCCACAGTTTATTGAGAGAAGGACAAACTTCTCGAGCCCTTTAGATGTTCTTATGGGATAGAAGTCCCATCAGTCCTGGAGACTAGGTAAATGGGCAATGGCCAGTAGCACCAGTCCCAAGAATTTGTTTCCACAGGTATATCAGTGTGTATGTGTTTGTATGTATGTACATCTCTATTGATGAAACCTTTTTGTGTCTGTACCTTCAGTAATTTATGGTAATTTCTGGGCTCCAGCAATGTAGTTGAACTTAATTAGAGACTTAAACTCCAACATAAGAAAAAATCAATTCCTTCTGAAAAATGAATTGCTGGTCCATATTAAGAACCTTTATTATGAAGTGACCTGCGACTTCATACTGATCCGAGGTGGAAAAGTGAAATTTGGAATTGTAGTTTCTGTGCTCACTGGCCTGTATTAGACAAGCTTGTCAAGCTGCAATGTTTCAGTCTGTCTGGAACATGGGAATTCACTGCATCTACCAGCCACCCAGTGGCAAAACCCAGATGCAGAGCCTCAGGGGAGCAATGGGTGTGTTTACACTGCACACTGCTGGACAACATGAGCTCAGTCAGCCCATGTTCCGGGATGAATAAAAGGCTCGTGCTGGCTGCGCTAGCATGACTCTGAGATGCAGTGGGCTTGGGCTCAGTCAAACAGCCACATTTATGGGGCTTTATCTGTTTATAATGTTCAGATCCCAAGTAAAGCAAACTCCTGTTTGCCTGCAGCTTGCAGTGTAAGCAAAATGCAGTAAGACGCCAAAAATCAGGTGGTGTATACCACCCACAACTGACTTCTGCCTATGGAACCTGGGAAAAGCTGCAAGACCAGCTAGGAAAGCTATGCTTGCCTGCATCAAGAAGACTCTTCCAATGGGATTTGTCTGGGAACAAATGGCAGTTGTACATGTCTGCTTGCTGGAAGCAGACTCTTGCAACAGAGTGGCATCTTCACCCTAGATGAATTCTTGTGGTGCACCTTGTAGTACATACATCATTAGTATCCGGTTGTAGGTGGTTATTTCTTTCTCCCATCTTTTCCCATGGGATGGAAGGCTCTACGTGAAGAATACTGTTTTGATTGGGTTTAATTTTACTCTTCTCTTGGTTCTGCAATTCTCTCTCAGTTCTTCCTCCATAATGAAGGTGGTAATATTTGAAGACCCATGTAACTGAGGGCTATATCATGCTTTCAGAAGAGAACTGGACCAGACATTCTCCAGAGGTCTCTTCCAATCCAAATTATCCCATTTATATGATGGAAACTTGTAATTTTTATGTCATGAATCTAGCATTATATATTTAAAGCAGTGGTTGTAGTAAAGTACCTCACTTCTGTTGAATGTGTTAATCTTAGCATGTTTTTTCCTTCTGGAGCTGGATTAAAATAAAGCAGGAAAACAATGTTCCTAGCTGATTAAAATATCAAAACAAAAACTGTGGAATACACTTTTACTTTAATGCACTGTGCTAAAGAAAATCAAAATACAAATAGTTGATGTTATTTATTTCATTTTAGTTTATTCAAGCACTCTGTTTTACACCAATAATGGGAAAAAAGGATAACCCTGGATTAAGAAATGATTTTCAATTTTAATAGAGAATGTGCATTCATGTAATAGAACTTTATGTATAATATAGGATTTAAGTGTTTTTCACTGGAACTCTCTTACAAAAACAGAGATTTTACCTTAATCTCCAAAATTAAAATGTCTTCAGTAGTTTATGTTAGGAGTGTTGTTTTTTGTTTTTTTTTTTTTGTCTAAACACACTGTATAACATCAACATTTCTGATCCTCCAAATCATTTTACAATGTAGATTATAATTGACTTTATCTGTCTCTCCTGTTGAATACACACCTCTAAAAAAGAAATCTTATTTAAAAAGTCATGTAGCAGACAACTGTACACGAGAGCTTTTGCTTTTTACAAGCACTTGCATCCAAGGAAAAAAAGTGTCGAAGCAAGATCTGGCTTTCCAAAACCCATAAAACAAGCTGCAATGCATATAAATAGAAATATCTCCTACATTTTTTGCATAACAAAAGTGGTAAAATATGGATTAAACTAAGAGCTGTGCTGGCAAATATTCATCCTCAAATGGCACTAATAAATATGTTAGAGTAAGAACTTGGCAAGCTATTTCTGGGAGACAGGCATAGTAACTATATTACTGTCCCTTTTTTTCCCGGCTAATATCTTGCTCCAAGAAAAGCTGCAGTAGCTGTGAAATCAAGTTGTAAATTATTGTTCCTCGATGATACATCTAACAGTTTGGAAATTTCATGTACATATATGAAAAGGTCATTCTTATCCACAACAAAGTTACAGAAAATTCTCAAATATTCTAAATGACATTAATCTGCTCCTATTGGCAAATAAATATCTACACATTATCTAAACTTGAAAGGCTTATGTGGCTTGTGAATGGCAAATAAGCCTAGCCCTTGTTCTCTTTAGTGGTCTGAATTTCACTCTGTTTTATTTGTGTTTTTACCCTGATCCTGGCCCAAAACATTTTTGTTAAAATGCAGAGCTCATTTTCAAATTATGGTGCCAAATTTGCTCTTACTTTATACTCCTGTAGAGCTAAAACAGCTCCACTGCCTTCAGCTGAAATGCTCCACTTTGACACTGCATGAGAGTGGAATTTGGCTCAAAAAATGGAATGGCCCTGCACTCACCAGAACAGAGCAACTCTTTATGTTGTGTGCATATCCTGGAGGGGAGAAAAAGCAGCTCCACTGTTTTCCATCAGAAATGACAGAAAAAGTATCAAGCTCGTTTTTTAAATCCACACAGCCGATGAACTGATAAAGTTGAAAAGTATAGCTTGACCATTTTATTACAGTTTCTCTGGGTTTTGTGGTATCACTCATCAAATCAGGATTTTCTTCCTTTTTGCAATCTATCAAAAACAAGATTAATGTGTCTTCTGAAGTTCTAAAATTCAAGAGTGAGCACAAGGAGTTTATACCTTTTGCCTTCACAGCTTTCAATGAAGGGTCATTACACTTGCAAGTCTGACTCCAAAAAAATACTTTTAAATATGCCTAGTTTTGTAGCCCAGTTGTGTGTTCTGAAATATGACTTAATTCACCTTAGAACACCATAGCGTTTTTAGCTGCAATAATAAACTATCTGGTCATATAACTAATCTTGTGAGCTTTATAATCCAGGGCACAACTCCATAATAAGAACTCCATAATTCTGTCCCTTGTCCCTTTTCTCTTGTGCTCAGCCTCCATGTGAATGAAGACACACATGAGGCTTACTCAGTGAGAGAGGAGAGGCAGGCACACATAGGAGCACTGCTGCATGGTTTTTGTTTTGATGTGCTTGTGTTTGTTCTGTAGAGAAACTTCCTGTGGAAGCAAAGTTGCCATGGTACAAACAGGCTCAAGAGCTGGAAGAAGGAGCAGTGGTGTCTGAAGAACCATCGTAAGTCTTAAAAAAATTTTCACAACAGTTCCTTGTGAGATGAGGATCTGGAGCTGAACTGACGTGGTGGAAATTAGTGCACTTAAGGCTGTGTCACATTTAAGTATGAAGAGGCACAGTTTAAGAGGACAAATGCAGACTGAATTTGAATAAATATATGCATGTTTTATTTAAGGTCATTTACAATAATATTATAGTGTGAGTCTGTCTACCTAAAGTAGTTATATGGTGCACAACACCATTGTGTCTCAGCACCTCAGCACCTTTATTTATCATCACAATAGTCCTGTGAAATAAGAGGTAAAATACAGAGCAGCCAGTGAGGATCCCCACCCCCACCCTATCCCTCAAGAATAGTGTAGTAGCAGCAAATGAAGTGAATTAACTCTAACATAAAATAAATTAAAACCTCAGCCCTATGGTTTGGATTGTTTTATCATCATACTTCATAATTTCATGCGTTTTTCCCAACCTGCTTTCCTAGCCACTTAATCGCCCTTGCCTAGCCATCTTTGCAAGAGTGATCTCAGTCAACACCTTGTAACCCATTCATAAACCCAACTCATCCTCCTGCCATGGAACCTCTCGGATGGCAGATTTGCCTATGTATATACATTGACAATCCCTTTGCATGCCCTAGGCTGCCTGAAATAATGGAAACTACATTTCTCCTCTTAGGTATATAGAATTAATTCATTCTGTCCTTATTTTTCTTCTTTTTCTTTTTTTCTATTCATTTGTCTTCTGTTTTGTATATTTTGAGTCAGAAGGACATGGAGGGCATAAAATAGTAACAGTTAGTGCTGAAGAAAAAAAAGAAAGCCTACAATAAAAAAATGGAATAGAATATTTCCATATAGAGGTGATAGCTGCCTTTTTAACATATCAGTAAGAAAATCTAATTGTAGGAATCTGAACTGGTGTACCAAATTCATGACATGGTGCTGTTGAAAATATGATCTAGCAGTTTCCACATGCACTCCACTTCATTAACAGCAGAAGTGCAGGAGAATTTAGAAAAATTAAGTGACCTAAAAAACTCTCAGAAATTCCTTTAGAATTGTGTTTTATTGTACTTTATGAATAATTAATCATCCTTAGTCTAATAAAATAGCAATGAAAAGGACACTGCAGTAAGAATGGCATATCATATAAGCCATTAGCAATGAGACTGAGAAATTACATATACTATTATGATTATGTTTCTGATTTTTTATCCTGGAACTATGAAAAATGAGTGCTATAACTGTAACTTGTGTTCATAGTTTAATCAGTATCAGTTCCTCATGGCTGAGCACATGGTATTTTAGTTGCAACTGCAGCTGTGTATTGGACTAATAAATATTATTCATTATGCAATAGAATTGTAATTTTGGCACAGATTCAATTCTCCTGAATTGAATTTGTGTGCAACTGGAACATTGACACAGAGCAAGAGATATACATAAAGCACCCTCCGAATAATAAATTTATTAATCGATTTCTCATGTGTACATAAATGCATACATGTATACACATACATGTACACACACATGCATTTATATACACACGTTTATAAAACTGCAGATATTCACACGTGTATATATATATATATATTAGTAGCAGCTATAGCATATAATATAATAAGCCGTTTTACTGTTTCCAGAATGAACTTTGTTAGTTGATTCATTCACAAGCAAAGTCTAGAAAATTCTGTATTTCTGAATGTTTGCTTGTGGCTTGCTGCACTATAGCAAACCACTTAACTAAATGTGCATTTAGCAAACTGTAATTAACTTCTGAAGGCGTAAATAAAAATATGTATTGCCAGGTATTTTACCAAATGGAATCATGCTGATATGTGGTCATATTTGGAAAAATTTGCAGCAATTTCATACAGTGGCAAAGTTTGAGGTAAATTTTTTGAAGACTGTTGTTAGTACTGTAGAAAAAGAGTGCAGTAATATTTTATATGACTGTGTGTAGCTTTAAATATTAGCAAGAAGGGATTTGTATAGAATAAGCATATGCATTTTAATAAAATACTCTAGAAAAGCTTATGTGTATTACTTGTGGTGCTCTAACAGGGAAAGAAGAAGGAGTTCAAGAATTTTAAATAGTTTTAATTGCATCTATGACATCTCCTTACTTTACAGTTTTACTGTTGCAATAAAGGCCCTGACCTCCAAAGGTCTTGTTATCTTTTTACCCCATCTCACGCGACAGTTCAATGATACCAGTGGGATACTAATACAGAGGAGCACTGTCTAGTCTAAGTTCATTCTGCCATGGGGCAACATTTTGTACATTTCTTTCTCCTTACAAGGCACAACTCTGCAAGCATGAATAATCTTTATTTTAGGCTGATGAGAAATCGATATGACATTAAATTTAATTCAGCTATAGATTTTTATACATGTTGACTAGTAGCTAAAATAGAGGGTGAAAAGTCAGACTCTTTGTACAAACTTTCCCAAAGCTTGGAGATATCCATGTCTTGTGTTTAGCTTCGAATGATTTCTAGTGATAAGGCATGAGCCAGAAAGACCAAATAAAAACTTAGAAAGCTTGTGCTGAAAGGCACATCCATGCAATCCCTGTCTGTAAACCTTAACAGCCATATGCACATTGTTTCAGACTATCTAATCTGTTGACAGTGACCTTGAGTGGTGAACTTCCCCAGAAAATCGGTTTCAGTGCTTCACTATTAATAGTGTTTTTCTTTAATTTCTATCTTTAAACACATATTCCATTTAGGTTCTGTTTATTAGATTTTTTAAAGGCATACAGTGACATTTAAAAAAAAAAAAAAAAAGAGACAAAACATTCAGAATTCACCAAGACAGTTAACAATCAACTTTGGTGCCAAGTTTTATAGCATCACTCGACTACATAACAATTTCAAATACACCAATATGTTGAAAAGTAAGGTGAATTACAAGATAATGCATCTTTTGGCTTCTTCTTCTGTAGCTAGAGAGACACAAGGTAGTATCCCATGGCTTACCATGCTGACAGATATTGGACTATCACCCATGTGTATTGACTGATAAATGGTCAGCGTGGAGTGTAGTTGCATGCTAATCTAAGTGTCAGAAATGGTGAGATTTTTTTTAGATGCTGGATCAAATGCCAGCTGGTGTGAGACTGTGTGTGATGTTGCCAGCTCTTTTGCTGATTGTGAATTTGAGTAATTAGAACATGACCACCTATTGACACCTATTTGAGCCAGCAGTGTGCCCTGGCAGCCAGGAGGGCCAGCCGTATCCTGGGGTGCATCAAGCACGGCATCGCTAGTCGGTCGAGGGAAGTGATCGTCCCGCTCTACTCTGCGCTGGTGCGGCCTCACCTCGAGTACTGTGTGCAGTTCTGGGCACCACAGTACAACAAGGACATTAAACTGTTGGAGAGTGTACAGAGGAGGGCAACGAAGATGGTGAAGGGCCTAGAGGGGAAGACCTATGAGGAGCGGCTGAGGGTACTGGGCCTGCTCAGCCTGGAGAAGAGGAGGCTGAGGGGGGACCTCGTCGCAGTCTACAACTTCCTCGCGAGGGGGAGTGGAGGGGCAGGTGACCTGTTCTCCTTAATCACCAGTGATAGGACCCACGGGAACGGTGTTAAGCTGAGGCAGGGGAAGTTTAGGCTGGACATCAGGAAGGGGTTCTTCACCAAGAGGGTGGTTGCACACTGGAACAGGCTCCCCAGTGAAGTAGTCACGGCACCAAGCCTGTCTGAATTTAAGAAGAGATTGGACTGTGCACTTAGTCACATGGTCTAAACTTTTGGGCAGACCTGTGCGGTGCCAGCAGTTGGACTTGATGATCCTCATGGGTCCTTTCCAACTCGGGATATTCTATGATTCTATGATTCTATTTGATATTGGTTATCTACCTAAACATCTCATTTCTTTGTAGTGTCTTACTTTGCTGTAAATATTTTCAGAAGACACATCAGGGCTTGTAAAAAATAATTTTAATTGTGTGCTTCCCCTTCTCTGAGCAGGCCTTCCCCTTGCCCTAATTCAGTAGAGTGGAGCTGGTTTGAGGGTGGGAATTGAGCTGAGGGAGCCAGGACAGGCTTTCTCTGAGACCCTATACCTCAGTTTGTCAGGGAGATGATGGGGAGAGGAGAGACAGCATGGAGTGGAGAGGGAGGAGTTGTAAAGCAGGAGACCTCCAGAGAAATGGTAAGCCAAGTGCTGAGAAGGCAGTGCTGAGTTTGTGAGTGTATCTGCTAGAAGCTGAAATGCTGGAAGTCTCTTCAGACAAGATATGTTTATGTGATTTTCCTGCTTGCTCTGTACTGATGCAAAGCAACTGATTTCATGACTGCACATAGGTAGATGTCAGTAAGGACTCATCCTCCTATACTTCATCTGATGTTCTTCCTGAGCTTTCTTATGTCATCAAGTCACTGCCCCCCTTCTCCTCTACAGACAGGATAATTCTTTGTAGCCAGCAGACCACACTTTGCCCCTAACACTGTCATCTCTTCTTCATTGTCATTCTTCAGGCAAAGAAAGCAATTCCCATCTATAAGCAACTGTTTTGTCCTCCTCAAAGTTTACTTTTGATTGGAAACTTAAAAGCAAAAGCAGAAATTTTCCACAAAATTTCTTGTATATTTTGAGGTCTCATGCTGCCTTGCGATTATAATGACTTTCTATTGAATAATTTTTTGTTATGAAATTGCAAACTATGAGTTATAAAGCTACATACATTTTTTGCACTGTCCTTCTACCTGTAATTTGTGATCATTCTCTAAATTGTGCTGCTAGGGCAGCAGATGCCGCAGTTTTATTCCGTCTGCGTCTAATGACTTCCATTGTTTATTTCTTCAGGATTTTCCAAAGGAAACAAGTCTTAGAGTTTAATTTTGTCTGTATATGTCTGTCTGTCATTTGCCTTCCTCCTCCCTCAGTTATGTCTGAATTTATTGCTATTAACGGAATTTGACAGAGGTATAAAGTTATCACAAGGAACTTTACCCCTCTGTCAAATTTGGTTAATATTCACCAGGAAATTCAGTGGTAGTTTCCCGCATGTTTCACTGAAATAGATGGTTGGGTAGAAAACTGTCAGCCTACTAATTCCCCATCTGAAGGAACACTTTCTAAAAGAGTTTGGTCCACAAGAGAAATCAGAGAATCCACTTGGACTTTCAACCTTAAAATCCAAATCCATGTTAAAATGGTCTTCATTGGTTCTGCTGGTCAAAGAATTACTTACAACCAGTTCAGCCACTTGGAGGCTAGATGGGACGGTTAAATTTGTGTTTGACCTGCTGCATCCATACACAGAGTCAATTAAATATTAATTTTTGACAGAACTAATAGGAAATACTCCAGACCAGTAAGCAAGTACTGTAATCTCTGCTAAGACAAAGGTGTAAGGGGAGAAGTCCTTGCTGTCTTATGGCATTGTATGTATTGTTCTCCTATTGCTGTCCATCTCTGAAGCAACCATTCAGTAGGCCTCAAAAATACATTATTTCTATTTCTATATTTCTATTTCTGTCTTTGATAAGACATTATCAAAGAGAGAAGCCACAGTATCTTTCTGTCTGACCTCTTGCACTGTAGCTGATTACACCAGCACAGCATTACAGTGGAGTCAGAAAGAACAGTGGTCATGACTTAAAAAGCATGGGTTCTTCTGCGTGTAATGAGATTGGTTTTATGGGTGGTGGGGGGGTTGTTTAAAAGATTTCTGTCACTAACTCTTGAGAAATGCTTTTGTATGTTAACACCATACCCAGCTTCTAACATATTGCCATAAATAACCCTCGTGCTAGCCATAAAAAGAAGGGGAAAAAAAAAAAGGCAAACAATAATATCTGGATGCCAGATGGCACCATCGTAGTGATGGGGCCACTTCAGTAAGGAACAAAAGGAAATTCCTGACATGCATCAGTGGGGGGGCAGAGCCCTCCGGGAACTGGATTTGGACAGAGAGGCCAGTGTGGCAGAGTTACCCAATATCTCTTTCTTACTTTTCAGAAGGTATATACATTTCGAAAGACATGGAATCTATGCCATTCTGGTTTTCACTGTTAAATAGTTTCCACAGTTATGTCTATACCAAATTCACAGGTTAATAAGTAAATTTGAAACTGCCTGCAAATGCTTTACTTCAAGAATTAAGTACATTATTTCTGTTGCATTGCCAAAATAGTAGTGTTGTCACACAGATACTATCAAATGTTATGCTGTTGTTTGTCCTCCTTATCAGTGTTATATGACAAAAAGAAAGAAGCGAGTTTAGGGAAACTTCTCCATATTATGATCTAATTATGTGCAATGAAACTATCCACATGGTTGGTCACAGAGATGAGCAGTGCAGCAGCCTCATATTAGTTAATGAGTTCTTACTATTCATTCAAGACACCTCTTTAGAGAATTACTACTGCTTAGAATAAAGGTCTGATATCTGTAAAGGACAGAATCAGATATCTTTTCCTGGGTATTAAGACAGTGGTGAGCTTATGGAGAGCACCAATTATACAGAGTGATTTGACACAAAGTGGAAAGAAAAGAACATATTCAAACTAAACTGAAGAGAAACTATAGAGGGATAGATCGTAATCACTCCAATTGGAATTGAACCTATACAAGTGCCTCTGGTGCCATTACTCTTACAGATGGAGCCCTGAGATTTTATTGACAGATGGTCATGACCTCTGTTACACTTCCTGGAACAGCCCCAGTGCTGTGTGAGCATCCTGTGGTATTACCTACATGTTAAATCCCATAGAAAGGTGGCCTCTCCTGAAGAAGAAGGACAGGCTTGCATTTCAGTGCAAGACAAGGAGACTGGAAGTCTGAGTTGAGTTACTAGTTCTGGCACAGAAGTCTACTAAGCCTTTGAACAAGCTAATGAGAACTTTATTACACCAGTAGTATCTGGTTTTAAGAGATTTAAGAGATGGGTTTCAGTGCTTTTGAACACCCTGTCTTATTTGTATGTACGGTTCTCAGAATTTCAGCCTTTGCCTAAATAATGGATTTACCCAATGATGGATTTTAAAAAATGGCACTAAGTAATAAAAGCTGAGGGCAATATGTCATTTAAGTAGCAGTGGAAAAAAAAAATTCTCAAAAGCATAAATGATATCAGTCTCTATACCATCTTTCTTTTTCGTGTGTCTGGAACTGAACCCACTGTGAACTGTGTGGAAGATCTCACATTACTGAGCATTGAATCTGTCTTTGTGTTTCACTTCTGATTTTCTCAGTTACCTATATGTTACTTCATGGAGGGGAATATACAGCAATCCTTAGCCATGACTCAGCTAGTCTACAGAAGCTGGGATTTTTTGGTGCATTCCATCTATATAATTTAAAAATAAGTTCTTTTAAATTACTAGGCAAATTGTTATCTAAAGAGGCATTCTCAAATGTAAACGTTAATACTTAATAATACTGAAAAATGCAAACGGTCGTTGCAAAACTGAACTCGGCAAGTGGCACCTACCAAGTGTTCACACATGCCTACGATTCTGTGAACAGCTGAAATTCATTTGTGCTTGCAGGTAAATTGTATGTGTACAGCCTGAATGCTGGACTGCAATGTGTTTCAAAAGTTGACCAATGCATTTGTATTAAGTGGTATATGTACAAACACACGTTAGTTTTGCTGTTACATTAAAATGTATTTAAAAGTCTTACCCTACAAAAGCAATTAACTTAAACCTGCACTGTACCACACCTGAGTGAATCCTGTAGAAGTCCGTTAATGTCAGTGGCATTACATTTCTTTTCCTTTGCTCATAGAACACTGTGTGGCCCATTGTAGGCTTTTGTGCGCATGGTAAATCATGCAACAATCCATTTCTTTTAGCTAACATCAATGTTGTGAACAATGTGAAGCATTAACAGCTATCAAACAAAAAAGAAGATCCAAAAATGCAATTCATTGTTTAAGTCCAGAACTTGCTATTTTGCCAGCATGTTCCTGTAATGGGAAATGGTTGTTGGTCCATCACCATAAGTGCCTCCAGGTCAAGGAAACAAGCACAGGCATTTGTTTACAAGAGATATCAATTTCTAAATCTTTTTTTTTTTTTTAAATGATAGTTTTCCACCTTTCATTCTAACCTGTTTCCTTTCAAGCTTGAGAAAACTGCTGCCTACACAGATGCCCAGGGGAATGGTAGGCAGAGGTGCCCTTCTGCCATAGCACAGCTACAGCTGGGTGCCACAATGTAGGCAACACTCATGCAGTTGGGTAGCAGCAGGCATGGTTAGGTCAATCATAACAGAGGAAGGTCATGATGTTCCTTCCTTCCAGCTTTCACTTCACCCAGTACTGCTCTCTCTAAAGTGGGAGCAAAAGACTTCTCTTTAAAATATTCAACAGAGCTCTCAGAATACACTCAATTCTGCATTTTTCTGTGAGGGAAAAAGTGTTATTTTTCTGTGCAGAGGAATAAAAGATGAATTTTGATGCAATAGTAACATGCTAATCACTGGGAAGTCTGCTACGAGCCATAAAATATTCAAAGTAATCTGTTTGAGGCAAAAGTCATCTTTTTGTTTTTATTTGTGCAGCAATTAGCCCAGTTGGGCTTTGGCTGATAGCTACTACTGTAACAACACAGCAACTAGTCATTGTGTTTGTCTTACTTATTATGGCTGTTATTACAGGGACTGGTGTTAAAGCAGGATTTAATTAAACAATGTACAATGACATCTGAAGCACCTCAATCATTTCCTGTTTTCTAAAATATCTCCTTCTCTATAAACCTTCGCCACTTTAGTTTTCAAAGAAGACACAGTTGTGAGCATACAGAAAAGCACAATAGTGCACAGTGGAAGATATGCTATATGCAGAACAAATAACTTTAAACCCATGGAATTGACTGCTTATTATTCACATACTTTTTATGTTCTGTGCTCACCATTTGGCAACATTTATTATTAATGACCACACAAAGATATCTCAAAGCCTTTGTAATTTCCTTTGTAATTAAATTAAGGATGATGGAAAATTCAGAACCAGTGTATATATTTATACTATACATTCACATCACATAAATGTTCAATATATAATGACAACTCCTGTTTGGAGATTTTGTATTTTGTTGTTGTTGTTGTTTGTGCTTTTTTTTCTCCCACTCCCCCCTCTTTTTTTTCCTGCTTTCACCTCTTGGTTCTACCAATTCACTCTGTGCTTCAGCAGCCAGCAGTTATATTTGAATAAAATTGTGTTTCAAATGTATTACTTAAAATGTAGAAATTGAGCCTGGAAAGCTGAATAAATTATAATTTCCTGAAGGTATTCCAATATTTGCATTATGAGTTGCTGACAAGGGCAAAATAAAGTAATATGTGGCATTTGTAGGTCAAGTATCATTTCAAAAAGAATCCAGTATGCTTTATTAATGTTCTTACTTCTCTTTTGTTTCCTTTCTCTTTTGTTCCTGTGTTTGTATGGGTGATATACATCATGTGTAAATACTGAGTGTGTAAAGTGTCTCTGTTTTTCTAAATGAGTAATTTTAATGCCTGGCAAAATATAATCCCTTTTGGTTTGGAATACAGCAGCCCTTCAACAAAGCAAAGTTACTCAACAATTCTGAATGTTAAAAAGTACAGGGAATAGGGCTTTTGATGAAGACATCCACAGTGACTTTTTTTGTAACCTGTTTAAGATTTTTACATCTTAGTTTGTCATGCCAAGAAACTTTATGTTCAAATTAATCAAAGTATCTAAATCACAGTGGCTGACATGAACTGTTTAATCTGTGACAGGAGGTTTTCTGCATCAAAATAGCATTATAATAATAGCACAGAGAAAATGAGTGGCCCACCTGTACTGTTAAAAACTATAATCCCTTCAAAATGAAAAATCACTAAATCACAGAATTGTAGGGGGTGGAAGGGACCATGAGAGATCATTGGGTCCAACGCCCCTGCCAAAGCAGGTTCCCTAGAGCAGGTTGCCCAGGTAGGCGTCCAGACAGGCCTTGAATATCTCCAGAGAAGGAGACTCCACAACCTCCCGGGGCAGCCTGTTCCAGTGCTCCTTCACCCTCACCATGAAGAAATTCTTTCTCATGTTGGTGCAGAACTTCCTGTGCTCTATCTTGTGGTCATTGCCCCTTGTCCTGTTCCCACAAACTACTGAAAAGAGGTTGGCCAAATCCCTCTGTATCCCACACCTCAGGTATTTATACACATTGATGAGATCCCCTCTCAGTCTTCTCTTCTCAAGGCTGAACAGACCCAGGTCTCTCAGCCTTTCCTCACAGGGAAGATGCTCCAGACCCTGTATCATCTTTGTGGCCCTCCACTGGACTTTAACGGTCTTTGAAACAAAACCAATCTTTGTCATTTGCAAGATAGAATGTCTTAGGACAGAGAAATGTTTCATTGTTAGTTTCTCAAAGGTTTTCCTTCAGAATGAAATCTTGCAGTTTTGAGAGCAGTATAAAGAGCAGTTCCAAATGTTCCAATAATATATAAAATCCATTTATTTCCATTGTATTACTTCCCGTGTATAGTGCTAGCAATGGATACGAGGGCTATAACAACATGTTATAAGCACCCACAAAAAGTGGGTAGAGAAATGCACAGTATCTACTCTAAGAGACCAAGTTTTTCCAGTGAGGGCTCCTGGTACATACAGGCTGTGGGGGCACCAAGTTCCCCTCTTGGTTTTGGATTCAGGTTTTTCCTTAGTGAATGGAAGGTCCTTTTGTCAACTAGAGAAAGGTAGTGGATTAAACAACAACAAAAAAAAAAAGTGCATACAAAAACTGTAAAGGATGATAATCACAAAACTAAATTTCCTTTCTCTCCCTATCAGGCTGTTCATAGGATTCTCAAGGTAAGAAATGAATTTCCAATAGCTTTAGGTAGACCTACTCTGTGGAACAGATGTATGTATTGCCTTCTGCCCTGGAAGGCAATGCCATTCTTGAGGAAAATGGCACCAAAAGTATAGAATTCGGTCTGTTTTGCTTATTGTAAGGATAGCTGCAAAGTGTTTTGATTAACGTATATATAGACCTTCAGAGGCAAAAATGTGGAGTATGTAAGGGTTCCTAATCAGAGAGACAAGAGTAACAGTCAGAGAAATCCAGAATAGAAATGGAACACCCTTTTAATAATGAGAAGGGAAATGAAATGCACTAGGAAAAATAATAATAATAGTAAAAAGCTAAAGAGATGGTGGGCTTTTCTCTTTTCATGGTTTTGAATTAAGTCTTAAAGACAGTTTCTGCAGCACAAGTTCAATGGTTGACATTATTTTCCTCAGAACACTGTACCTAGTATATAACAGCCTATTTAGTAAGTTTTAATGACATAGCTGTGTTATCACCTAAGGCAAAGGTGCTTTAGGTTGAATCCTAAAAAAAAGTAGTTAGTGGGATTGTGATGCACATCAGGAGTTTCCAGGACTCCTTACATTGAGAGCTTTTAGGATAAGCATAGGTGCTCTCAGCATTTGTCTTCCTATCTGGAGACGAGATACTCCAAAAGTTCTTGAGAGCCTTTCTACTGTTGCTGGTGAGTTGCCAGCTCAACTCCTACATCATGGTTTTTATGTGTATTTCATTATAGCATGATGATAAGGTGAAGCATTTATTTTTCATTAAACGGACTTTGGCTTGGACTGGCCTATGCTACTTTTGCTTGCCTGGTTGTTTATGGACATTGCTCACCTTGTGCTCGCTCTTTCCATCACAGGTTTATTCCTGAGGCTTGGTCCTCCTGTAGTGTCACCTGTGGAGTGGGCAGCCAGGTGCGGCTTGTGAAATGTCAGGTGCTCCTGTCTTTCTCTCAGTCTGTCGCTGACTTGCCCATTGATGAATGTGAAGGTCCAAAACCTGTGTCTCAGAGAGCCTGTTACAGTGGCCCTTGCAGTGGAGAGGCAACTGAATATACCCCAGAGGAAACCGACCTGCTCTATGGCAGCTTGCAGGAATTTGATGAGCTCTATGACTGGGAATATGAGGGCTTTACAGAGTGCTCAGAGTCCTGTGGAGGAGGTAAGTGCAAAATGTTTCTGTGTTGCATGAGCTTTCCCTCTTTAAGTGCATGCTTTTCAGTGAGAACACCCATGGACTTGTTCCTTTGATACATCTATTTGAAAAGGCTTGGATGAAAACTGTAAAATGCCCAAGTGCATGACATGTTTTACACAGGACTTTGAGGCTCCATGTTCTGGCTGTCACCAAGAATGATCAATATTTCATGTATTACTGTTTCTATGTATCTGCAGATCATTCAGATTGCACTCACACAAAAATTGCTGAAGTGATCTTGTGATACAGGCAAGAATCATGTGTCATTTTTAGTTTTTATCTCTTGACTTGTGCTGTGCAAATATAGACGTGGAAACAAATGGTCCTCCCATAGCAGATGCATTTGATTATTGATATTGTAAGGGCTCAGCTGGTTCTGTAACTCCTACCACTAAGTGCCACTAGTTCTGATCTCACTGCTAAGAAAACATATGGTAAAAAAGTACTAATGGTGTAATTGCCTGAAGCTAGCAGACTTGATGCTTGGAGCTTCTCAGTGTTAATCAAGGTCACAGGATCCATTAGTTAGGGAATACTAATGTGCAGTTCTCTGATATTCATTTTTTCCATCATTTTGTCTAGCTAGTTCTGAAAAAATAAGCTCTCTCCATTATTTTTAAAT
Source organism: Anser brachyrhynchus (assembly GCF_964034855.1). NCBI lineage: Eukaryota > Metazoa > Chordata > Aves > Anseriformes > Anatidae > Anser > Anser brachyrhynchus. The sequence continues at coordinate 31,717,682 of NC_137697.1, forward strand.
TAAATCTTGATTTTGTTAGGTGCTCTCTTTTTACATGAGAAGTTTCAGGCTACATATACATAAATACAGAATGAATACTCTAGGACTGGAAACCACTCAATAACTTATGAATGCTTAAGAGTTTGATCTGCAAAGATTTACAAGTAATATGTTGCAAACTTAAAAACAACAGTAATAATTAATGGAAAATAATGCAAGAGGTTTCTAAGCTTACTATTATCTTGCTGATGGTAGTCAGTGTTTAGAGCAGTTCACAAAGAGTTGTCGTATCATTGCCTCTATTGCTTTGATTCCTACATAAAAAATCTGACACTAATGTATGCTAAGTGGTGATGAACACTGACTTTACAGGAGTATCTGTCACATATTGAGTCTACTAGTGAGCACTAATGATTTGTCACATTTGCGCTGTGAATACTGAAACCTGAATATCTTCTAGAAATGTCCTGTTGAAATGAAGTCATTTCTCTAAATACAGTGATTATGTGCATATTTTTCCAACATAGACTGAAATGACAGAGACATTTTGCTTTATAATTGTCAGCAAAAACCTTTAGCCAAGATTTCTTTTTGTCTGATGTCAGCTCCAAATTTTGCAGATTAGCAGATGCTAAGTCAGATACTTTTGCAGCCATAGGTGCAAGACAGGTCAAACTAATTTTATTGGTTTTGGAATCTCAAGAGAAGAAATTGGATAGATGCAGAAGTAACCTTTCACCTCCTAGAAGTAGCAACCAGAAGGAATTAGTTAGTCATTTAGTCTGCTGTTAGTGGCTGCATTTCCCAGAGCTGTCATCAAATATCATGTAACAATTATTCTATTCTGGTAGATATAAACATAGAAAATCTCATTTGATGGTATTTTGAAAGTTAACTTAAACTGCTTAGATTCATGTCCCACCCTTATACCGTTTTGTATTGTAATTTCCCACTCAGAACTGATTTCTTTTTTTCAGAGAAAGCAATTTTAACGAGAACAGCTTTTGTTCTGGTAATATTATCCATAATAGTGCTTAGAATTCACTTACTTGACAAGCAAATTTCTTGAAGTTCATACACTTTTTTTAGTAGTCTCCATACTGTGGAGTTTCTGACAGACAGTAGCTCTTTATATCCTCTAAAGGTACAGTGATCCCTCTGTTGATTTAAAGTTTGTAACCAATCACCTCATTGACCTATCAAAAACAGAGGATAGATGTTATCAATATGCTGAAATGAATTCCATGTGAGATTCAAGGAGAAGCTGAAAAAAGTGATTTTGAGCACATTTGTTTGCTGCTAGAGCAAGCTAGATTTTTTTTTAGTCATTGGCACATACTGTTATAGCCAGCAATCTCTGTCATTACCAGATCTAGGAACAACGGACTAGCTAAGTTCAGGAGGAGCCTTTTTCTTCAATACCCAGGCCATCAGACAGGATTAATAGTCATACTGGAATCTTTATAAGGTAAAAATTTGCAAGAATTTCTGAGTGGTAATCACAATGAGCAGAGTGGAATGCTGATAGAATAGACTAAAATTGTTGGAAATACAATCAGAGATAATTTAGGTGACAGGAGGAAGCATGGGTAGTAGAATTTTAGAATCAGAGTTGTAAGGGATCCACAAGGGTCGAGTTCAACTCCTGATGTGGTCCTAATGAGCACACTGTGGGGTTTGGGGACAGTTGTATAGTAAAAGCTGAAGAGCAGTAGTTTCAGAGCTTGACTCCATGAGCTTGATAAAGTCTTCCAACTCTGGATATTCTATGATTCTATGAAATCATCTGGGTTGGGATGGAGAAATGGAGGAGAGGCTGAATTCAAGACCTCACAGTCAATCAGAGTTGGATAGTCAGCTCCGAACCAGGCAATGCAAAAGCGCTGAGATAATTGATAATCATTGGTCAACAGCTCATTAGTGACACACTTCAGAGAGGAGAAATTGAAACTGTGGAAATAGACCTAGTTTACAAAATTCTGATCTGAAAAGCACATAACAGATGTGTTTAGCCTTATCCCTATCAAACAATGAAATTGTCAGTATGCAGAACTCAGTGGTTTCTTTCCACACAGTTAAGAGAAGTACTTTCCAACATTTCCCTTCCTCGGGACTAGTGGTCCTTTTCCCCTGTGTTCATCAGTTTGGTCTTGCTATTTAGGCCTGCTCAAGTGATCAATGCAAAGTAGAGACCAATAATTTCAACACAGTGCCAACAGTGCCATTTCCCACCAGTTAGAAAACTGCTTCTGTTCTGCAGACAGGAGCAGTCTGTCCCAGGGGGGAGTCCATATGCCTCATTTTGCAATATACTCAACAGAAAAACAATTGGGTTGGAAACATACTGAACAAGACAGGGCAGAGAACGTATTGTTTATGTATAAATGTGTTTTGGGAGATTACTTGAATAGAAAAATGGTTTGAAAGTATGTGGCCATCTTCTGAAGAATGAAACCCATAGCAATGTTGGCTGACTTAAGAGTCTTCAGTAATTTTGTTGTCGAAAAAATGTCTAAATGTCCCAAAATGTCAAGTTTCTTTCTTCTTTTCAGCACCTGAGTACAGCAGGGATAATGCTTGGGGATAGGGTCACAGGCATGTCCTGAATAGGCTTGCACAAGCACATAGAAACCTATAAATTGTTCAGCATGCCACTTTGCTGTGGACCTCTCTTCAGCCTGCACTGAGAATAAGAGGAATGAATCTACGAAGGATTTCAGGAGTGCAGAACCTATGATGAACTACAGTTCTTTGGCCCTGTAGAGCAATATGATGTCATTGTTTGCCTAATGATGTGTGTTCTGGCGTTAGAAATAGCAAAAAGCATTGATGATTCTGTTACACTGCTCGTGGAGCTGTTTGAGCTTCCCACTTTTTTTCTTCCCCCCTCCCCCACTGGTATCTTCAAAAGATTGTAAGATATTTTGGAAAACTAATTGCTGATTTTGAAAAGATGATGCAATTGTGAGTTCAGCTAACCTTTTCCCAACTCAGGATGTTTGGATGAATGTAAAGAGCATACTTCTATCTTGCTTGAACCACTGTGGATTAGATTTTTAGGGAATTTAGGCAAATAACTATCCACACAACCCCCGGGGAAGAAGTAGATCCAGCAGACTTCTTTCACTAAGTAGTCTTTCCTATAACATGTAGTGCTGCAATGCTTGATTTTCTATCATTCTAACCATGTGATCCAAAAAATCTTGATATGCCTATTTTACAGGAAAACTGAAACAGAGTAACTGGCGTGCATAAGAGTACATGACAAATTTGGTATCAACAAGCATTTTCCAAGTTGTAGCGTAATCATCCAATCTTCCAACTTCTCTCTTAGTCCTCACAGCTACCACTCTTCTGTACCAGTTCTCAGACACATCTGGCAGTTTTGCATCTCCAGTGCAGGTGTTAGTTTGGATATAGAAAAATAGCTGAGACCTGACCTTGTTTTGCTTTACTTTTGTACTTAGAGCAATCTTAGTTTCTTAAAATATAGCATGCCAACATCAAGGCTATCTTTACACCCTAACCTGCCTGGCTGACAAATAAACAGCATGACTGCACTTACTATGAATGGAGGCATCACTGGAGAGCACTGTACATTTTTCTGCCCAGGCAAGGTAAGTAGTGAACGAACCTACAGACTTCTCAATGCTGTTGAGACACATAGCGAGAATGAGAGCAAGGACAAGCCCATCATCCCATGCAGAGTTTTGATTAGACCATCTCCCTGTCAGCTGGGAAACCAGACACATAAGGTGCAGTAGGCAATGTGTGACTGTTACAGGAAAATTACAAGAGTTACAATTGAAGGCTTGTTCCCAACAGAGGAGAGAAAAGGAATTGTGGAGCTGTCTCTGCCCTTGGATGCCCCTCTGGGTACCGGGAGCTGGCAGTGACCATGCATTTTTGTGTGCAGGTGTCCAGGAGGCTGTGGTGACCTGCCTGAACAAGCAAACCAGGGAGACTGCAGATGAAACATTGTGCATAATGAGCCGCCGTCCTCCACAGCTGCTGAAGGCCTGTAGCCTGGATCCCTGCCCCCCAAGGTATGCATCTTGTATCTTATCACCAGGAGTATATGTTTTCAGGACGTAGGGGAGGTGTGATCATCAGTGAAGATGGCAAACTAATCAGAAAGCTCTTAATGAAGCTGGGGCAAGCAGGATCCATCTGGTTAGGTTGCTTAGATGCTAGGTCTGGAAATTTTAATCTGGAAAAATTACTGAAAAACTGGGGCTTGCAAGCACAACATGTAGATAAGAGCCTGAGATGCTCCCTAGGTTGTAGAACCAAAGGCTGGTTTGTCTGGGCTATCAGATCTGTTTCACACACCCTGGGATTCCTTGCAGTGAATGTGAAGTGAGAAAAAGTGATGAAAGTGAGAAAAATTGCATAATACAGTGCCTCAGAAAAGACAGTCCCCAGTGGCCCCTGAGGCTGCACGGTGCTATTAGTGCAGGTGAGGATAGCCAGGTCAGGGGTCTTTGATCCTGTTTGGACCTCAGTAAGTGGATTTGAGGATTCCATGAGAAAAGTAAAACAGTTACACAAGTGTGAAGTGACTGTAGCCTGGTATGTTGCCCAGAGCCATTTAAACAATGCTAGCAGTATGAAAAAAAAAAAAAAAAAAGTAATTTTAAATAAGCCATGACCCCAGACCAAATAGCCTTTCAGTCTGGAAGTGTGCCCTGCCTCACACATGCTCTTTCTCAGATTACAGGGGTTTACAGCCTCTTCAGGCCACAGTTGTCTTAACTGGGAAGTGCAAAGCTGTGCTGAAACCAAAGGGCAGATTTCAGACTGCTTGCATATTCAGCTCCTGCAGCCAGATATTTTATGGATTAGCTTAACTTTACCCAGAGTCATGTAAAGTTTAGAGAGACTTCTAAAACTTCCACTTTCACAGAAGGCTTGCAGAACCTGTTCCACCCTGATCTCAGATTGCTTCCACAATCCTGACACTAAAAATAGCAATTCTTGTTCTGCGGAGATTCACATATGTACCTTCTACAACAGAAAATATCTGTCATGAGGTTCTCCTGGTTTATTTAAATAGACCTAGGCCTGTCAAGTCTTGAAGATTTACTGTATACATATTGTCTTTATTCCCAGCTGTACACAGGTGCATTTACTCTCATGTGGTAGTGCAGCAGATCTGAAAGAGACTTATTTATACCGTTGGACTGTTTAAAACATGCAATGTTGTCCAGGTGGTAGATTTTCCTCAGAGTGTGTATTGGTAGGTGTATGTATGCTTTATATGACAGCAGGCTATTCAGAGGTATATCTTTGTGTGTATTAGTAGATTTTTGCTACACAGAGAAAGTTGATGTTAAAAATCAAATATGGCCAGCATCCAAGAATGATAAAGACAAAAATAATCGTTTGATTGGATGGTAACGATTTTGAGTCTGACAAGCAGAGCCAAACAGGCTGACACATTTCACCAAAGCATTGCAAGAGTTACTTATGGGAATATTACAACCCCAACTTTGTACAAGTGTCTATATTGCTGGTGCTAGAACAGAAATATTTTACTAATTTTTGAAAATAACTTTGTGGATGGAAATCTCTCTGTAATTGACAGGCAACAGCATCACTGGAGCTGAGAGTGCATGGTGGGAGATTGACAATCCGTCATTTCTGACACAGAAATTATTAGATGGTTTAAAAAAATTACATAGGGCAGTATTTATATGATTGCTGTTACAAAAGTTGTCTGAGAATTTTGATGAACACTTGCTGAATTATTCTGTGTGTTAATCCATACCACTGTGGTAATCTTGCTGCCAGCATGGAGCTGTTTTAAAGCTGCCCTGGGTATGTAGTTTACCCCCAAAACTACGAGGTGATCAATGTAGATGAGGATCGGGACATGGAGCAGTAGTTGGGGGGGAGGGGAACAAGCGAAATGGGCATAGATTAAGAACCTTTCATCCACTCCTAGGGTTGCAATTGAGAAAAGGGGAAATAGCTCCCTTCCCGTTATACACAAATCCTGTCCTCTAGCCCCTTCAGTCTGGAGGAAATTGCCTGTCTACAGAGATTTAAGTGGCACAGGAGGAAGAACAGCATGTGTTCTGCAAAATGGTTCCTCTGGTAAGAGCAAGGAAGCTTAAAACTCAAGACTGCAGACAGCAAGCAGTATGACTAATGGAAAAGGAGGCAAGAAGGGAAGTTGATGTGTCTCCCATATAGCTCCAGGCAGGCTGTGATTGGGTAGCCCTCATTTCCTGCAAGCTTATGAGGTGATACATATACTAGTGGCACTATATTAAATGCAAAGGTATATTGAAGTCATTAAAGTGATAGCATTGGGTATATAAAGATTATTGCTTTGTAAATATTAATTAAAACAATCTTAGGGTTTTGAAATAGATTAATTGATAAGGAAAAAGATTTTAGGATTTTCTATGTTTTATGATTATTAAGAAGATGGTACAGGATTCTAATTTAAGAAATCTTGATCCAGGAATCAGATAGGTTAGAGTGAAATTCTATTGTTATAAAAATTGAGGAAGGTTTTGCTTCTGACTGACAAGTCCAAAACTTGAGGTGTAATACACTGTAGCTGTGAACTTAGATCCCTGTTACAGAAGTTCTCAAAATGTGATCTGTGAACCACTGATACTTCCCAGAGCTTTTGCTGACGGCTTATAGAAAAAGCTGGCTGGTCTCATAGTGTTGGCTTTTCTCTCTATTTTCCAGCTGCTAAAGTACATTAACAGAAGCTAAAAATATAAAAAACACTTTCCTAAAATGGCCTTGATGTGTAAGTGGCTGTTAGAGCATGTAGTTGTGGTGGGTAGAAGAGGCAGTATGTTGAAAAGGCAGCTGAGATGGTGACAAATGTCTCAGAAGACAAGGCAATGTTGTCCACACCATGAAAAAAAAAGCTGAGAAATCTTGCCCAAGAGAACAAAAATTCCTTCCTGATATATTTAGAGAAATTACTCCAGTGACATTTCTTGAACCAGAACATCAGAACATGCTTAGAATCTAATGTCTATGTCTAGAATTTAATACTGTTCAAGACCTTGTTTAGTTTAAGAGTGAGAACAGTTGAAAATTAGAACTTCCAATCTTAATGTTTCTTCTGCTGCAGGCACTTTTCCTTACATGCAGCATTCTCCATAGCCTCTCAGAGTGTTAGTTGTGTATGCCTTTTAGTTGTGTATGCCTTTCCTGGTCAACAATTTCTTTAGTTAGTTTAATGCAGGTTTAAAAAAAAAAAAAAAAAGCATTGAAAACAGAATTTTGGCAGACTTTCTGAAGGGTCAGAATGCTCACACCTTGGGACAAATACTGTAGGAGTAATCCATGAAGAGTAATTTCTTTCTCATTATGTTACTTCATTCTTTTTGGACACTTAAGATAAATGATGCTAAGCAGATCTTCACTGTTGCTGTTCTTTTTGCTCCCTAATGAGAATAAAGGTGGGTAAACTAAAAGACTTCAATATGTGCTTAATGCTTCACTTTGAAACTAGTCTGTGGTATCAATGTCTTTTTTAATTCCTAATTATCCTGGTCTCTCCTGGAACAAAATATGGTAAAAACTAGAACATACTGGCAATATTTCAGATTTATGAAAACACTGAAATGTGATGGTGCTGGTATAGTACCTGAGAGAGCTTTATAATTTCCACTGAAATTCTAGCTTAGTATCTTAGCACATTCCTATTCCAAGTCCATTGAAGAGAGACAGAAAAACTAAACCACGGAAATCTGTCTTCAAATATTCACAGCTATATAGAGTCAGCAAAATCTCATGCTTTAAATTTTTATAGAAGTTTTTCAAAACCACAATGGGTTGCACACAAAAACTGGAAGATTTAATCCATATTCAAACCCCAAAGCAGCTGAGTTTCCTGTGGTTTCAGACTTTGTTGAGAGGTTTTTGCTTATAACTTCAAGAACAATGGCAGAAAAAGAGCCCAGTCCCTTTTCTCCTGGAAAACACTATTACAAAACGTCCCATTGGACATTGAACTGAAAAATAGTGAAGAACCTTGGAGCTGGTTCCTAAGCTGGAAGCTAATAACTGATTTTCAGCACAATACATACAGAGTAAAATTTCATATTAATTAATTGGAATAGACTTGTTTCCTTTTTCTATAAAAAGGATATAGTCTGTTTTAATATACTGGGAGACCCAGCATGGTTTCTCCCAGAAAGAGAGGAATGAAGACTATGACTATTTTAATTCAGTCATAGAATCATAGAAACTTAGAATGGTTTGGGTTGGAAGGGACCTTAAAGACCATACAGTTCCAACCCCCCTGTCATGGGCAGGGACACTTTCCACTAGAACAGGTTGCTCAAAGCCCCATCCAACCTGGCCTTGAACAATTCCAGGGATGGGACATCCACAGCTTCTCTGGGCAACCAGTTCCAGTGTCTCACCACTCTCACAGTGAAGTCACTTAATTTGTGTCAATCAAGCTATATCGATTCCAGAATTATATAGCAGTACTTGAGCAGAGCACAGTCTTCCCAGAATTAAATACAGAATACATGTTCAATGTCTAGAAGTTTCTTCTCTCAGCTCTAAAATGAAAGGGCAGATCACTCAGTTTCACTAATTGCTATGTTTCCATTCTAAATTACTCCAAAAAGAGCCAAAGGGGAAAAATAAAATAAAATAAAATAAAAATTAAAAATGTAATGTTGGTTTTACTGTTTTCAACAACAAAATGACTCAAGTCCAAAGAGTCTCTTTTCCTCAGCATCCACCATCCAAAATACAGAGGCAGTCATCATTTAATCAGATATAATTGCTCTTGTTTATAACAGCAGCAGCATGAGCAGCTCTTGGTAAGCCAAAAAGATCTACCAAAGGGGGGAATGAAAATGCTGTAACTGTGCTATTAATTATAACTGCTCAATAGCTTGGTCAATGTGTGTTGAAAGGATTTAGTAAACATGTATGGAGGAGTGAGGAGAGAAGCAAAGCAATGAAAACCAGATGGCTGAAAATGGAGGAAATTCCAGGCAATTTCTACAGCTTTGTTCTTGCATATTTTCAAATCTGAACTTTTATTCCTTTGCAACAAAGAACAGCTGAATGCTATAGAACCGATAAACAGTGAAGAAAAAGCAGACAGTTCTAGGAATAGCACAAGATTTCACCCCAGCACTCTCCCTCAACTTCTTCAAGTCTTTGTATTTAGCAAGAGAAGACTGGTAAACATCTGAGTGGTTCTGATACCTGACTGATGGATCAAAATAACTTAGGTTGTGCTAGCTCATTGCACGTTATCTTCTTTTTCTTTTATTCTTTTTTTCCCTTGCATCTGCTTTTCTTGTGCGCTTAAGTAATAAATTACTAGTATTTCCCATCTGCTTTGTTCTATTTTGTTTCTCAGATGAAGACAAACTATAAAGGAGAAAAAAATCAACATATTTTTCTGTGCATTCAGAGATGGGAAGCATCAGGTTGCTGGTAGGTCAGATGTAGTGCAATCTGTGCTCCCATCTACAACCTGAAATGAATTCAATACATGTAGAAGGGCTGGAGTATTCTCTAGTCCATTAAAGGTGACTTCTGCACATGGGAGTGTCATGGTTGGAAATGATGTGCGCTTCACTTGTGAGAGAGAAGCAGCAATGTATTTTGCTGATATAATATAGTGATCTAACAAAGCTTAATCATAAATAAAACAGCAACTCAAGATGATTCAGGATGTCGGTATACACTTGGATATCTACTGCATCGAGGACAGGGTCAGACGAACTGTCAGGAGATCCTTCCCTTGAGTCACAAGATTTGGAATGGACACCCTTGTGTTCTAAACTCCTCAGAGAGCAGTCCAGGTGCACCTGGATCCAAACATAGTCCCAAACTTGGTGAACAGTTTATGTCTAAAGGTTGAGGAGATCCTCCCATTGAGTCATGAGGTACAGAGTGGACCCCCATCCTTTCTAAACTCCTTGAACTGAAGAAGTAAGGACTCTAGGTGCATCTAAGGTTTTTGACACCGTTTCCCACAGCATTCTCCTGAAGAAACTGGCTGCTCATGGCTTGGACTGGCATACGATTCATTGGGTTAAAAATTGGCTGGTAGATGGGCCCAAAGAGTTGTGGTGAATGGATTTAAATCTAGTAGGAGGCTGGTTACTAGTGGTGTCCCCCAGGGCTCAGTACCGGGGCCAGTTTTCTTTAATATCTTTATCGATGATCTGGATGAAGGGATCGAGTGCACCCTCAGTAAGTTTGCAGACGGCACCAAGTTAGGTGTGTGTGTTGATCTGCTTGAGGGTGGGAAGGCTCTGCAGGAGGATCTGGATAGGCTGGAGCAATGGGCTGAGGCCAACCGTATGAAGTTCAACAAGGCCAAGTGCCGGGTCCCGCACCTGGGGCACAACAACCCCAAGCAGCGCTACAGGCTGGGAGATGAGTGGTTAGAAAGCTGCCTGGCCGAGAAGGAACTGGGAATACTGGTTGATAGTCAGATGAATATTAGCCAGCAGTGTGCTCAGGTGGCCAAGAAGCCCAACAAAATCCTGGCTTGTATCAGAAATAACGTGGCCAGCAGGTCTAGGGAAGTGATTGTCCCCCTTTACTTGGCTCTGTTGAGGCCACACCTCGAGTACCGTGTTCAGTTTTGGGCCCCTCACTACAAGAAGGACATGGAGGTGCTGGAGCATGTCCAGAGAAGGGCAACAAAGCTGGTGAGGGGTCTGGAGAACAAGTCTCACGAGGAGCGGCTGGGGGAGCTGGGGTTGTTTAGCCTGGAGAAGAGGAGGCTCAGGGGAGACCTTACTGCACTCTGCAGTTACCTTAAAGGAGGCTGTAGCGAGGTGGGGGTTGGTCTATTCTCCCACGTGCCTGGTGACAGGATGAGGGGGAATGGGCTAAAGTTGCGCCAGGGGAGGTTTAGGTTGGATGTTAGGAAGAACTTCTTTACTGAAAGGGTTGTTAGGCATTGGAATGGACTGCCCAGGGAAGTGGTTGAGTCGCCATCCCTGGAGGTCTTTAAAAGACGTTTAGATGTAGCCCTTAGTGATATGGTTTAGTGTAGGACTTGTTAGTGTTAGATCAGAGGTTGGACTGGGTGATCTTGGAGGCCTCTTCCTACCTAAATGATTCTGTGATTCTGAATCCTCTCCTTGTCCCAGACTTGTTCAGTGTTTTTTTCAGTCTTTAACAGACTCCAGCCTTTTTTTCCAGTGGAGTATATTTAAGTCTATCCTGAACCAAAGTGCATTGAGAATGTCTTTCACAGCCTCTTAAGAAGTAGTCCAGAAAGCCTCCTAGGATCTGCAGTCCACAACATTGGCAAAGTAGGTCGGAGGATCAGATATTATAAGTAACGGGATGCCAGACTGGACAGATTCACCCCTATTTGAAGATGTAAGGTCAAGAAACAGCTTAAAGAGTCAGTGGGAGAATCACAATCACACTTTTTGTTTAGGTTTTCTTTACTAAAGACAGTGCTGTACAAAGACATCTAAACAGGCTGCTGTCCTGAGGTATCACTCTGTTACGCTATATTTGCATTACCTGTACACCTACTACACCTACACTACTGCAATACTTCCCCAGATTTAAAAGGTATTAATGTGACCTAAAAGCATTTCTTTTTCTCTCCCTCCTGTTTTTAATCTCTCACTTGATACTTTCAGTTGTTAAGAGATTGTCCAAGATGTGCCTGACAGCCCACTCTTCCCTGTTCTTGCTGGATATGTTGACGGTGGAGAAGTAACTGCATATTCCTTGCTATTTCTCTCTCAACAGCAGTTGCCATTTAATTTTCTGATAATATAAGAGTCCATTCATTAGACAGGATTTCATTCATAGACGTTTTCCTCCATTTTAGCTCATAAAACATTAGAGTGCAACTGTAAATACATTTTTAGTAACATTCCATATTTTCTTCTTACTTCAAACAATTATAGACCACACTTCTTATTTAGTGTCCTGTATAGCTACGTAGATGATTTTCTTCTACACAAAGGGGTTATGGGTTTGCCAAGCTGGTACTGGTACATCCTTAAGTTGAAACAGAATTTGATGATGGCCTACCACAGGCTTTTCATAGCCTGGTTTGTGATAACCATGAGCTTAAAGCTGTGGTAGGGACTGAGTTCTACTGTGGACTGTTTTTCCTCCTTTTTTTTTCCTGGCACTTAGTTTTCTGATTGTAGTCACCTTAATGCAGTCCACCTCTCTGCACCTTTCTCTTCTCTAATGTGTGTATAAACTAAAACTTAATATTTGCTACCACTTGATTTTTTTCAATATTTTGAACAAATATGCTCTTACTTCTGCATTTCAGATATTAAATTCTAATTCTTAGCTTGTTCTGTATGTATTCTTAATTTTCTTGAGAGTATTAATTCACTGCCTCAGTGGCAGGATTTCACTCTAGAGAGAAAGTTTTCCCAAGAATAATGATAAAGAGCATGCCTTTGTTCTTGAGCCAAATTCAGTGATAGGTCAAAAGTTTTGTGGCAGGATTAATTTCTTCACAGTAGCATTATCCTGTGAGATTAGCTACAGGGGCTTATAAATGGATTGTTTTACTATGCATCATCACTTTCTTTTAAAAAAGGAGGAAAAGAAAACAACCATTATATCTTCCATTTACAGTACTGTTGAAGTAACTTATTGTATCAGTTTAAAAGGAATGCCCAATACTTTTTAACTAATAAAAATTGAATGATGAGAAGATGAGGTGTATAAAAGAAGCATAAAAATGTGGCCTTAACTGCTGAAAATGTACTGTACAATTCGGTACAATACGTACACATCAGTAAAGATTCATACTTGAAATAAATCGAGGAGGTGTTTTCATTTACAGTTTGATTTGAAGTGAATTAACTACCTATAGAAGGAGTGAGACTGATTAAACAAAGTGTGCTGAATCTGCCAAGTAGGTATGTCATATCTACAGTAGCAGAGTAAGCTGTTCTATTTCTGACCATTAAAATTTCCATCTTCAATTAAGTGATCGATTCCTGATAACTTCCTAGTCTCTCTGCTAACGTTGTTAAGCATTCAAAATCTCACTGACAGAGGAGTTTGTGGTGTGCAATTACTCATTAGAAATGTAGCTAAGCTGACTTATTTCACAATGTCACCAGCTGTTCGTAGAGCTTACTCATTCACAGTCCTGGGAACAATATGAAGCACTTATAGAGAGGTGAATGGCAATGTATTTAATTACTACCCAGCTTATCCACAGATTTGTATTGTTTTAACTATATTGGACAGAGGATTCATTTTTGTTTTTAATTTAATGAGAATCATAGAATCATGGAATCATTTAGGTTGGAAAAGACATCTAAGATCATTAAGTCCAACCATTAACCTAGCACTGCCAAGTCTACCACGAGACCATGTCCTTAAGCTACATCTACAAATCTTCTGAAGACCTCCAGGGATGGTGAGTCAACTACTTCACTGGGCAGCCTGTTCCAATGCCGCACAACCCTTTCAGAGAATAAATTTTTCCTAATACCCAACTTAAACCTCCCCTGGTGCAACTTGAGGCTATTTTCTCTTGTTCTATCACTTGTTGCATAAGAGCATGTACAGACCCCCACCCCACTACAACCTGCTACAACCATTTATAGTAGTCACACTGTCACAGCTCCTGATCTAAACAAAGTTGTTCTTATATGTCAGACAAGTTTATTCCTCTTCCCATGAGGAAGCAGACTGTACTGTCTAAAGCTAAGATTTTCTCCAAGATCTAAGAAACAGTTTCTCATTCAGAGAAAGTTAGGGGAGAAGTGTGCTAAACTGCTATTCTATAGACCCTGCATTGTGCCCACAGATCAGTACTGTTACAGCTAATTGAGTCGAGATACAAAGTGTTTTATTAGAAATTTGATTTTATACATAGTAACCTCTCTGACACCATCATTTTAAATAAAACCATAACCTTTCCTTTCATGTATTTTTGGGTTAGACTCAAATCTTGGTAGATTCTCCCATGAATCTAAAAACTTAACTATGTCTGTTTCATTTCGTTGTCAAATGAGTTTAGAACATTCTCACTCTGCGTGAGGAGCTCCATTTTTTATTGCAGAAAAATGAGTAAGTTACTAAATAGATTATCAGTGCAAGCATCAGGGTCTCAAAGGGGAAGTTAAAGAAACAATATTGGGTCTGGATGTGCCCTTGGAAGAAGATTCTTGCATTGCCTAACTGTTGCAAAAATTGGGTGTTGCAAAAAGAACTGCAAAGAAAAAACACTCAAACATAAGCAGGCATTGGGAGTTTCTCAAGTTCAGCCACAGTACCATAACTATATACATACATTCTCCCCTTCTCCTGCTGAGAGAGAGAGAGAGAGATGTATGCCTGATTTTGAAAGACAGCCTGTTTGTACCTTTTGCACTGGTGGAATAGTTCAAGAACAGTTCATCCTAACAAAAATATTATCCCTGTAATACTGCCAGCCAGGTCAGCAAGAAGCTCATGTTATCTGCTGTTTCTGTGGCCGTACTGCTCACAAAACTTGGACTTGTTAGAGAATTACTTAAGCCCACTCACTGTTGTCTGAACACTGCCTCATTCATGAATCTGCTTTCTTTGTCCATTCAGTCTAGTGACATCTCCTTCTCTTCTTTCCTGGACTGATCATTTCAGGAAAGGAATCTTTGGACTTGAGGAGAGTCTTATTGCTCAGTGGAACAAAACCACATGTTCATGAATGTTGATCTTACAGATAGGCAAGTCAGGTTTCTTGTATATTCTTTCCAAGCCATTTACATGTATTTCCAACAATCTCATTTTCAAAATGCTTCATTTTAGATACATTACAGATTACAAATGATCAGTTCATTGCCCATCCTTCTCACCTGCTGAGCTTTTTCTTTCTTTGTCTTCTGGTATCTGCAAGCTTGTTGATTTCTTCTTCAAGAACAGCTGTTTTTTAACATTTTCCATATGGCATAAACTTAGGCTTATGAAAAGGTGTTGGCTTACAAGACAAAGCCAAGCATGGAGTGCACCAGTGTGAACAGAGACAGGGAGCCTTGGACATAAAGCAGCTCTGGTCTGGGTAGCAGGGTTTGAACTTAAACTCTCCCTCTACTTCTTCAAAGAAGAAGTGTGTGAGAGGACTTCATAAACTGGTAGGCACAATATATTTGACAAATTAGTGGTTCTTGTGTTTTTGCATTACTTTGGTGTAGGTTTAGGGCAAGGGATATTATCCTGCTCCACTGTAGTTTCCAAAATACGTGTTCTGCCCTGCAGTCCTCATTCATGGCCTGCCATCTGCCATTACAAGTACAATTTGTGCACTTTCTGTCTTATTCCTCAAACCTTCCTGTATTACCTCTTAACTAGATTTCCACCTTTACACTACATACTCTGCTTCACAACTGTTTACTATCTTAACAACATCCTTGTTAAGAAGTTGATGCTTTGAGCATTAGCCCAAGTCTAAACTTGAGCCAAAAAACAACTCATTTGTTTATCATGCCTAATCTGGTCTGTGCACCTATATCAAACACAGCCATTGCTACCATTTATCTCTGTCTCAATTATCACACAACGTAAAATTCTTCTGTGAGATACATTTCTGTATTCAGTATGCCTGCTAATCTCTCAAAACAGTTCTCTGCCAAACAGATTCACTTACCTGAAGTTGCCATTCATGTTGCCCCATATGCATTCTGCATCTGCTGTAGTCCCTCAAAAGACCCACTGGACAACCTCTGACTGTTCAAAATGTTGGCATAAAAACACAAACCCTCTTTTCTGACCTGATCTAATGGTTGATGAACTCTGCCTTCAGTTAAGGAGCAGCAAGAGTTATTTGCTGTAAGGAACCATATATTGCTTGAAGTATGTCAGAAAGTTACTCCAGCAACCAAAATTGCCATTTGTAGAGTTGTTGCATATTCCATTTACCCTCTGTTCTTCTTTGACCTCTGAGTTCCTCCTGTATTTTCCTCCATTTGGCTCTGTTATATAAATATTGGCTCTCTGCCACTTTCAGCTATAATGAGCTGCAATATTCACTGATACCAAGAAGCCTAGAGAGTGAATGCAGGCCACTTCTGTCATCTCCCAGAACACTCTCATTGAGCCTTTGATCTGCATGCATGTGTTGGCTGCATAGGCTTCTCTTTTAATGGATTACCTTCACTTGCAAGGAAGATGTTTTTTGAAGAAAAGATCCTTACTCTTCCTTGTGCACAGCAGCCCCCTGAATCTTACCCTGCCTGTTGCACAGAGCAGTTCTGCTCCCTTGTCACATTAGAAATACTGAAAATCAGGCTGTAAAATTTTGTCGGACTAGCACTGGACAACAACTAAGTATGACTTATTTCTCTGTTGCTACTCTTAATTAAAAATAACTTTGCCTTTTAAGTTTTATTTCTTAATAAAGTATCAACTTTTTCAAATATTAGTTACATCTCACTTTTCCTCTGAGATATATGCATACTTTTCATGTATTTCTAATGTTTTCTCTAATCTCTAACACAGACTGAGTCATGGAAGTAGGGAGATTACATCCTAGAGACACGATTCAATGTTTTACCATCCATTCTTAGCTCTCACACTTCACTTCAAAGGAGTCTGATTTTACAGTGAATAATTTAACAGCTGAATGGAAAATTAGTTGTATTTAAATCATTACTTTTTATGCCCCTTTCTTTGAAACTAGTTCGATTATAAAGCCAGGAACTCACCTTGGAGTCCTCATCTTAGTCCTGTAGCCTCACAGGAAACAATGCTTCCCATCCAGGATTAACACTAATTCTCTCTGCTGCCCAAAGTTGAAGATCACATTCTGAATGGTATTTAAGACCTGACACTGAAGATACTTACTCAACCCAAGAAAAATCTGCTAAAGAATTCTCATGAAAGCTTTTCTCACTAATAAAATAGGAAGATGTGTCACAAACACAGCTCCAGATCAATAACAGAAAAGAAAGGGAGAAGTATGGGCTCCCATTAGACTTCTTCTCACTATGCAGCATCCCACGCAGGATGCACAGGCTGAGGACAGGAGGCAGCCAATATTAATGTAGTATGTGATTTAGTCCATTGCATGTGCATATACACAGCTGCTACCACTCCCTTGTGCACTGAGTAATGTTTCTATGCAGGCAGGTGTCAGATGTTAAGTAAGATGCTTCCAGGCAAACTTCTCTCCACACTGATGAATGTTTATTTTAGAAAGAAAAAAAAAAAAAAAGAGTTCTTTTGTATCACTTTCATATGGTTTAACCACATAAAAATGACAACAATTTCATTTTTTCAGAACTAGTTTGTGAGGTCTTTGTGTAGAAGGGTATTTACTTCTCCTGTGCAGTATTCAGTTTTCTTGGCAGTGCTTAAAGGGATTCTGTCAGGACGAACATTGTGTATCTCTAGAAAATGTCCTTCATTTATAACACCTAACAGCTTAGAATGCTTTGTTTTTACCATATATACCATGCATACAGGGACTGATCCAAAGCCATTCTCTCCACAGGGATGCTTTGGTTCAAGCTTATATATATATTTTTAAGTTCTGCCTACATCGTTTACTTTTTCCAGGCTGACTATGGGGGTGCAAGAGTGTTTTGTTCTGAAAGGTAATGGCTCCACAGGGGCAGCTGCTCTGATTCTAGCAGCCTCTCCTGCCATGAGTAGCTGGTTAATAACTGGTGTCATTTTCTGGTCTAGCTAGCTAGCAGAATTATTATGTGGGGTCCAGTTTCTGTAGAAAAGAGAAGGAAGTTTCAAAACTGAGGCACCAGTACATTACTGTCCCTGTTGTTATTTGCAACACACTAATGCCTAGGGGCTCCTGTCTAGCTGGGAGTCCCATTGTGCTAGGCGGTAGATAAAGACAGAGAAAGAGATCATCCCTGCTGCAAAACTACAGACTAAGCAGACAGCATGGATGAAACCCAAGAGAAAAGAAAGTATTGTTACGCCTTTGCAAATCTGAAGTTGGGAAATGTGGGAGAAGAGCATGAAGCCCAGCACTTGAGTGTTCTCATTGTACTCAGAGGGGTTATTCACAAACTCACAGGCTAGCCTGTGTCTCAGCAGTGCTGGTCTCAGTCACCTCTGGAGTCCGGTGAAGAGCCAGGAGAAAGGTTCTGTTCACGCAGTCCCTCGGTTCTTCACCCAAACTGCTTAGCCACAATATAGCATTGCTACTTTTTGTCTTGTCACAAGAAAGAGAGAAAGTTCATTTATAAATAAAATTAGTTGGATAGCACTATTTAGAAGCTCACGCTCATGTTAAGTGTTAGGGGCTTTTTTGTTTTCCCTTTAAACAGTTTGACATTGGGTTCAAGTGTCCAGGCTATGTTCTATTGAATATGTGAGCCCTCACAAAACTTGAAACTCCTTGAAGTATAGTGTGTTAAAGTTGAATTTATCATTTGCAGGCAATATTTCTGTTAAGTATGTTGAAAGAATTTTCTTTATAAGAAAATGGCATTATTAGCTATTTTTTAAAAGCACCTCTAATATTTTCACAATGATGGCAAAGAGTAATTGTGTTGTGATATAAATATAGATTTTCAGATCATTGGCCCCTTTTTTGGCAATTTGGAGCTTTGCAATTGTTCTCTTTCTTTAATTTAAAGGATCTGCAAATGCTCACGTTTTAAAAGATACTGAGCATGATGAATTGTGGAAAGTGCATGTTTACCTGAAATTAAGCACATGCATAAGCACTGCCCAGAGAAGCCTGACTCACTCAATAAGTATGTTCCAGAAAATCAGTTACTCCTTGACCTATAAAAATTACAATAGTTATTGATAAAATCACTATTTAATAACATATTACAGATTATAATTAGAATTCAAAATATGAACTGACTGTTATATTTCCTAGCTGGATGTTATCTTTTTCTAAAATATGACCATTATTAATTCACTTCTGTTATTTTATAGTTACTGGAGGTGCAAGAAATTTAGTGCTCAGGTTGGTCTGGCTTTTCACGGTCTTCTGTTGAGTTTTAGACCACACGCATAACATTGTGTATAAAAATTAATAAATAAAGGAAAACCACTGCTTTGAGCAATTAAATCAGGTTCACTAGTTCATTCAGACAAATGTATGTGCCCAAATCACCAATTCTAAAAAAAAAAATAAAAAATAAATAAAAATAAATAAAAATTAAAAAATACTGAGGCATCACAACAGTCTGCAAGAAGCAGGAGATTGTTCATCTGGAAAGTGCCAAGTTTCTATGATCAGTTTAGTGTTTTGAATTTGTGATGATACCTGAAATAATTTGAGTTTTAAGACCATCCTCTGCTCACTACACTTTCCTTTTACCTTTTGAATTCCGTTGTTTGTTTTTTTAATGAAATACAACAATTGAAATATTTTAAAGACTAGGTTTTGCTTAAATACATAACTGCTATTTAGGCATTTAGGAGATGGAAACAGAAAAGTGATGAAATCATAGACCTAGAGCTAGGACAAGCCAGGGGCTTGGGGGGACAGATATGCCGAAGTTCTGCTGTGAAAAAGGCTAAAAAGCTACTGCTTCTCTGTTGCTACATATTCATATAGGTTTGGGCACTAGTGGTGGAGAAAGAAGGAGGGATCAAAAGAATATTCCAGAACAAACCCATGCAATCTCTTCAATGGGCTTTGGTAAGCAATACAGGAAGTACCAAACCAATGACTTCAGCTGGACTATAAACTAGCAAGAATGCAAATTTTTCCTGAAGTCTACCCCATAACAACAACCACAGTCAGTGTACAAAGATGCCAAACCCAATTGTGTGAGCTTTCCTTAGCTTGATCCGGTAACTACCTAATTTACCTTTTTAAGTGTAAGATTATCCTACTTGAATTTTAATTCTGGCATTATCAGTTGCATGCAGGATATCATGCCATTCTTCTCCTTTAAATTTATTTTTTTATTTTTTTTTTTGCAAGTCATACTAATTGGAAAAGTCAGTTCGGTGTGGCCAAATCATCAAAAATATAAATAAATAAATAAATAAAAAGACAGAGGAATGTGCAAATAAAGACCATATGAAATAAGAAACGGATTATTTGAGCTCACATTTCATAACAGTCTACAGTAAGGCTAAAACTGTATTACTGCAGCAAGACAGTACTAAAAAAAATAAAAAATAAAAAGAATTACTATCTCCAACAGAAGAAAGATAGGTTAT
The DNA here is from genome assembly GCF_964034855.1 of Anser brachyrhynchus. Lineage (NCBI taxonomy): Eukaryota > Metazoa > Chordata > Aves > Anseriformes > Anatidae > Anser > Anser brachyrhynchus. Next base: position 31,737,770 of record NC_137697.1, read on the forward strand.
AAACTACTTGTAGTAGTACTCTCCTACCTATTTTACAAAGTGGTACAATCACCTTTAGCTATTATAAAATAATCCTACAGTCCTGTGATTCTATTCAATAAGGTTATCACTGATCTCTCTATTTGTGTAGGACTGTGAAATTCTGCCAATCATCTATATCATCTGTGATTTTGGTTACTTGCATATCCCTACTCTACTTTGCATATCCCTACTCTATTCTACATTCTTTGCTTTGTATCTATGAAAGCCCAAAAAGTCAATGAAAACACAAGGGTAAGAGAGAATTTGACCTCATATTTCCTGAGCACCTCTGAGAACTCTCCTGTTTAGAGCAGCTGGAAGGAATTGTGAATAAAATTATATTATGGGTATGGCAACAGATGCAACCTGCAACAGAAAATTCAAACATTAGGAAAAAAAATCCCTTCTCTTTATTGAAATGCAACATTTCTTTCTGGAAGAAGAAACAGTCACCCTCTTCTGCAGAAGCCAAGATCTCCAAAGAGTTTATGTGGCCTGCTGGCCACTGAGATGTGAACTGCCAACAGAAACATTGTGCTCTTATACCAATAACAAACAATGAGTTGCTGGAGGCAACAGCTATTACCATCACTTGAATAAAAGCAACTTTGGCAACTAACCATGTATGAAAATAGATTCTGAAATAAGAAAATGCCTTCTTTTCAGCACCTACTCAAACATCTCCGTTTAGATCATGCCAAAAACTGAAGGGTAGCTGATATCCACATTAATTCTGACTGACAATTTTATGGGAAAATCTGGGAAGACCTATCCCCCAAGATCATTCATATGGAGAACATACTCCAGATTAGTTTAGCTGGCTGCCAGATGTCACTCCTTTTCCACTGCTAAATAGCTCCCGGTATCAGACTTAAGTGGCCTTCAGTGTATTACAGACTGGAAAGTGGCCATAACAACTTCTTCCTTACTATGCAGGGTGTATCAATTTTTAGAAAGGGTTAAACACATTTTTCTGGTTGTTAATGGCAAAATGCAGAATAGAGCTGTGGCATTTAGGGAAGAGGAGGTAGATTTCACTACCAAGGCTGTAGTCTAAAAGCAAACTAGAGTGTCATTAATATTGCATACAGTGATGCTCAGGGCAAATCCTGTCCTACTATGAAATCAGACAAAGTAATCAGCAGATGGGGCACAGAAGGGGAGCAGAGTGGCATTTTTGGCCTTTGCATTATCATCTACTGAGGAAAATATATTTCTTACCTACAATCTTTTAAATTTGTTTATGGATATTATTGAGAGAGAGGGAACAAATACACAGCACAACTTTATAAAATAAAAAGAGAAGTTAGAATAGTTCTGTGAGAGTATGATGATGTTTTTTTTTCCATGAAATGTTTACTAACATGGTGCATTTTAAACATGCTGAGCTGTTTCCATTGACTGCTAATCCTAAACTATCAGAGTTTTTCCCCATAGCTCCTTCATAAATTCTGCTTCTTGTTGCTGACATGTTTCATAACTTTCCTTCATTGTCTGCCTCGGTCCTGTTGGAGCCAGAGGGTGTCTTTCATCATCATCACTCCTTTTAGTTTCTGCCTGGCTTTGCTTTCTACAAGGGCAGGTTGTCTGATCTTTCCTTGTCCTGAATGTTTAATTTACTCCCCTGACAATCAGTTTCAGTAACATCATGCAGGCAAGAAAGCTATTCTTCAGGATTAGAAAAAGTGTCAGTATCTGGCTTTTGTACTTTCATTTTGGATGTAGGAGTATGCTCATGTCAGTCTAGTGTTTTGTCTGAAGTGGATGGGAAGACTATTCTCTTATATTCTCACTCTGAATACAAGACTTCTTTGTATATGTGTTTCTGTATATCTCTGAATTGCCTTCTAGTAGAGTACAAGAGTGAGACTTGACATTTTAAGCAATTTTCTGTGTATTGCTGACAGAATTAGAGGGTGTTTTCGGTACGACAAACACCAGAAATCTGGTTTTCACGTGATAAACACTGAAAATGAACCATGAAAAATCCTGTTGATTCAGAATTTACACAGCTAGCACAGAGAAAGGTTGGGTCAGTAGTAGTTGTTTACCCAGACGGTAAAGAGGGTCTTTCTGCTCTCCTGTTACATCTTTCAAGGCCATAGCACACCCTACTCAACAACAAGGAAAAGCCTGCCAGGAACCCCAGGAACTCCCCTGGATCTTCTGGAAGAAATTCCTACTCAGGAATTCATCGATGTATTCCTCTGATGAATATTGTTACTAGCTTTCTTTCTTTTGGTTAAAGACAGAAAAGAACCAGCTAATGAAGTCCATTCAGTCTTGAAATACATTATCTAGGCTCCTGCCCATCAAAAACTTTTAATGTAGAACACAAAACTTGTTCTTACGATATTGCAGGAGTCCAAGAGACCTGAAGCCCAAGAGCTTCTAACAAGAACCAAAAATGCAGACGAACAGTTAATACTCTTCTTAACCTCATCCTGCAGCTACAAGAAGGGTCACTTTGGTCAGAAAAGGAGAAATCCCTTTCATTTACTGCTTCTTCACTCCGTCATTTTGAAAAGAGAGGGATTAAGGTTACTTCATATTGTGCTTAAGGTTTTCTCTCCTGACCCCTTCACAGATGGGAGATTGGGAAATGGAGCACCTGCAGTCTTACCTGTGGGGTTGGATTGCAGACACGAGATGTCTTCTGTTCTCACCTATTATCAAGAGAAACTAACGAGACCGTGATCTTGGCAGATGAATTGTGCCATAAACCTAAGCCATCCCTCGTGCAAGCCTGTAATCGCTTTGACTGCCCACCCTCCTGGTATCCTACAGAATGGCAAGAGGTAAGAATGTATGAGTTAATCTCATCTTATGATTATTAAAATAGTCATTACATGCATGATCAGTGGATTGTTTTGAGTTAACCTATTAAGAGGATTCATTAATCATTCTAATGAGCTATTAAAAAATGAAAAACTGTGGCTTTTTGCTCCTTAATGAAAATGAATCAGGATTTTCAGAGGCAAATAATGGCCATTGCTATTTCTAATGCAAGATTACTGAAAACTTTTAATGGCTGACCATAGGTTCCAAACAAAAAGATCTGTAATGTGATCGTCAGGTGGAGTCAGTGGATTCCAGTTAGCAGTGAATTTCTAGGTTTCTAGGAATACAAAGCTACAACAATCAGGGAGGAGAGGATCTCTGGAGCATGATGGGTATTCCTTCTATTCTCAAATAAGAATTTAGTTTAGGGCAAGAAACACTCCTCATCCTTCAAAGTCACAAATAAGTGTGAGGTACTTCACGAAATGCATGCCTTTTTACACTAATATTGAAAATTTCAGTCTACTCAGTGGATCTGTACAAGGCTTTCTGTCTTTGGTAGGCTACCTGAAATAAGTTTATTTGCTGCCATCTGGTTGCAAATGAAAACACACAATTCAAAAGACTTAAAGGTGTTTATGTTGGATATGATACTGCAGAAGGAAGAAATTATACTGTTGGGCTGTTGAGAGGAATGGGAAAATTCACTGTACAGTGGAGGTGCAAGCAAAATGTCTATTTAAACCTTCAGTTCTGCTGGGTGTAAGGATTCATTCCATGTTATCAAAAAGCCATGAGCAGTTGGCACTGTGCTTACATATAACTCCCAGTATCCATCTATAAAATCTGCCTTTGACTTAACAGCCAAGGAGATGTTAATGTACTTACCTAATGAAGCTGTTAAATCTGTGAAGCCATACTTCATGGGAGACCTCTGGATTTGGGCAGCCTTCCCAGTAACCAAAATTTATGCCAGCCTGATGTTCTGACAAAACTAGATAACTAGCCTATGGCATTAGTCCTTTGTTTAAAACAATTGAGTTATATTTCTTGCTTTAACATTAATTTGTCTACTGATATTCACATACACATATTTGCTTAGTTGTACTTTTCAGTGTTGCTAGGCTGTATCCACACATGAATGCTATATTGGTAAATAGCTTTTTACTAACACATAATATAATAAAGTTAGCATATGCTATAAGATGTGCCTGTGCTAGTTAAAAAGCCTATAATTGGCCATAGTCCCTACAGAGAGCAATTTTCTGCAACTTTATTTGAACAGTCAGAAGAGACATTCATTATATGATACTCAATGTCTTCCTCAACAGTGTAATCACACACATTTTTGCCTGTCTAAAGTAATGTTTTAGGCATTTTTTATATCTGCACAGAGGCTCTCAATCTTGTTGAAAGATGAAACAGATCTTAGGGAGGATGGCACTCAATTAAGTGTAAAGGCTTTAACAGGAATCAGGAATTAAATAAGACTGTCCAGGTTGCACCTCTTGTGTTAACTGCTGCCTTCTCTGGACTAGGTGGAGACAGAGGATGTGTGCTGCATTTCATTGCTGTGGATTAACTAAGGTCCTCTACACTTTGCAGGAAGGACAGCTGTATATTCAGCTCCTCATTATGTGGCCACTGAATAGTTCTTGTGACTCCCTTTTACCAGGAGAAAATGACATAAACAATGCACTTCTCTACATGTAGTCATCTGCCTCTCTTGAGAACAGTATAGTGCAAGAAAAAATAAACTAATCCACTAAAATTAATTTCCATCCTCTCATTTTTTAAAGATGTCTGTCTTCCTTCTTTACACCACCAACCTGTGTACATAAGAGGTCCACCCTGCAGCAAGGCCAGGCCTGGCAGTTCTGTCTCACACAGGTTTCCTGTGGATGACCTCCATGTGAAAACCTGCATCCAGAGGCCAGTGCATTGCACTTTGTCATTATTACCACTGGTTGACTCCTGGGATGTGCAAGGGAAGAGACCATTTGGGTGGGATGTTGGTAGCTGAGACTTCATCTGGAGGCGAGCTCCAGCCACACAGCAGGGCTGCCAAGTCAGGGAGTAGCCAGCATGGCTGCACATTGTTTTAGGAGGGAGTACCCAGCAGCCCAAATCCTGCAGGAGGCTTTTGGGAAGACAAACCTACAGACCTTACGGATGTCTCCACATCACCCTGAGACCCTGAGAGGTGTTCCCACCTGTGAAGAGACAGAGGACCATGGAGGAAGGTGCCTGTAAAGCTTCGCAGGCAGTGGAGGGCAACATCTGCACCCCACATGGCACCATTTGAAGCCATTTCTTTGGTTTCATCTATGAAGTTCATCATGCTTTTCCAAGCACTCTCTCAAAATAATTTTAAGCAAACAAACAAACAAACAAAATTGCAATGCACAGCATTTTCTTTTCTAAGGCTCTTTATGCATGTTAAGGGAGGATTCTCTGAATTAAATGCCTTTAAAAGACCCAGTGTTCCTGGCAGATAAACACAGGATAATTATCAGTGTTGTAACACTCCAAGCAATTTTTTTAAATAACTTTTTGCAGATTCAAGGCTATTTTTTTTTTAAACAGTTCTATTCCTTAGCTAAATCCATTAGGATGTTCATCATGTTTTCAGTAGTGTGTTTCTGGAGGAATATGGATATAGGCTTTCATTTTTACAAGCCACTATAAATATCGACTCTGCAGACCTCAAATAGGAGACATCCATTAATAAATCTTTGTCCTTCTTTGTTTTATTACTGAGTAAGTGATACTTACTACTTACTTCTTTCCACAAGTGGAAACTTCTTTCCACAAGTTTGAGAAAGGACCAGCCTCCCTGACTCCCAAACAATGAAATCGGTGTTTTTGCCTGAATCCTGTGCAGTATATGCATGTGCGTGGATGCTCTTAAGCATGTGCTGAGGCAGAGAGATGGTTGGCTTTCCCTCTCTGCTTTCAGTGGGGACCATCAATCCTTTGTGTTAATTATTGTTTGCAGATTTTTGTATGAGCAGAAGAGATCAAAGTGATGACTGCAGTAGAAGAAGCCAAGGCCACAGTACCACCAGCAGTTTAGGACAGCATTTGCCAGCACTTCTACCAGAGGAGTCAATAGCTGCTGTGGGGAGCTCTTTCTTGCCCTTATTTGTAGCACCCATTCCCTTGAATCTCCAGAGGTGCTGTGCAGTCACACAATCATCCTGGTTAAAGCTAGCCTGAAGAGTAATTAGGTTTAGCCTAGATTAATTTTGTACTCTGGCTCACTGTGCAAGTGCTCAAATACCTATGCCAGCATATGTGAAAAGCAGAAAAAAAAAAGACAATAACAACAACAAAACAAAACAAAACAAAAAAACAGGAATGAGTAAATGGCAGAATTAGGTGTATGGATTGTCTTCTTTAGTATCAGTCTTGCCCTATGTTTCCTTAAGCTAATTGCTGAGCCAGGCATAATTAGGTAGCAATGTGGGGAGATGCATCTCTTTAAGTCAGTACTCTCACAAAGCCCTAGATCCCCTCTAAAGGGGTGCTGAGGGATATAGGAACTGGCTCTGCTCAGGAGCTGTGGGAGGCAGGAATGTCAGGAGACACAGTGCAAACACTTTGCATGCATGGGTGGGTGAGGTGAAACCATGGCACATCTCTCCTGCCTGTGACACAAGCACAGTTCTGTGTTGTAACAGAGTTGTGAGACCTTTCTGAACACAGAGACAGCAAGCATATTATTCAGATGGGTTGTGTCTAAATAAGATGTGTCTAAATGTGTGTAAAAATAATTCCTCTCAGAATTATTGCTTCATATTGTCTGTAAATCCAAGTGAACTTTGCTGCCATTGGTCTACCCCCTTTCTTCGAATAATGTGGGAGCTGGAAGGTTCCACTGGAGAAAAGTCAGCAGAGATCCCAGACCAGTGAAATGCTTCCAGGGGTGAAGGACAGGTGCAGGCACAGCTCTGGTGCAGTAATACAGTATACTAGAAAAGTGTTCCTGCGGACAAGGAGGAATCTTGTTACTGTGTTTGGCTTTCTCTGGCATTTGTCGATAGCATTTGACACTGAGTAGCGAGTTATTTTTCATAAAACAAAGCTGTGTGAGTGACTGAAGGGCAAGAAGCAAGAAAAGATCTGTTTTGTCTTACTCTTTTATCTGGTCATGATGAGAGACTTCCTGGGATTTGTTTGACTGACAGCAGGAACATGCTTTTGTTGTGTTTATACAGTGCCTAATTCATTTTGGCTCTGGTATATGACTGCAGTCCTTAGGCAATCTTGAAATAATACTTTTAATCATATTTTTCTTGATTTACTCTCTCCTCAGGAATGAATTGTTCTCAAATGAAAGGCTGATAAATGTTTTCTTTTGCTGAAAACTAAAGTATTGTTTTACTTGCTTAATTTTTTGGAAGCTTTTGAGCTTCATAACATTCTAATTGGGACAAAAACTACTTTTACTCATTAGAGAGCAAACCAAACCAAACATAAATACATCTTTCTTTACAGTGTTCAAGTCTGCACTTCCATTCTATCTTTCAAGAAAAATGTATATCCTAAAAAATGAGGCTCACATTAAAGTTTATGCATATCTCTCTCTAAGAGAGAAGGGCCTTTCATGTCTCCAAGATTTTATAAATAATTTTCTTTTTAACTGCCTTAGTATATATTTTAATATTTCGTCATGTGGTTTACTACTTCTCAGACATAATTCCTTGTTGCAAACTATAAGCAATTCCTGGTAACTTCAGCATAGCACAACCTCACCCTTCTCCTTTACTAGGTGAAGAGAGAAATGGAATTGAACTGTCTGGACTAAGCAGAAGAATTGGGAGCCACCTATCAGCCACCACAAAAAGATCTCAGAAATAGGGCAGAGACACCAACCTTCCCAAAAATAAAAAAAAAATTAAAAATAATGCAGGAGACTGCATCTGCTTGTTCAAAATTTCGTGCCCTGCATGGGTAGAAAATAGATACAGAGAGGAATATTTACATTAAAGAGAGAGGGGAGGTGGGCTGTCTGGATATTAATCAGCCAGTTTTAGTTTGACTCAAATAAACCTTCCTCCTTACCTTTTGGAAAGAGCACACACTGCTGTCATGACAGCCATAAATACTGAAGGTTGTTTAATGGGTTATTATACTAACCTTATAAACCAATTGTTGAGACCAACAGCAGATTGCAGCTGTTATACAGCTTTCACGTGAGTTAAAAATCAGTGGAATGCCATACTGCAAGAAGTCTTGAAGGACAGGAATTCAAGACTGAACAGTTAAGTTTTGAAATGCAGTAGGAGTAGACCTCATGCAGCTCAGAAAAGAGAAATATGAAAATTACAAAAGGAAGAAAAGGCAAAGCAATCAACTGGAGAAATTCTTATTTACCACACTCAAATTTCCACCATTTTTCTCACTAATAGAAACTCTTTATTAATAAGCTGAATTTAGATAAATATTTACATCATAGCTACTGTTATCTAATATGCATAATACTATCCTGTAAATGAAGTTCTTGAATCAGTTTCTGCTGGTGAAGACTTTTCCATACTGTCTGACACTGCCAGTAGCACAAAGCTCAGGCAGACACTTAAACCTAAATCCTCCAAATTGTGTGCAAGTGCCTCATTTTCCAGTTGTGGGGTATAGGAAAGGACAGCTTTTCAACCTCCGTACTGTAATTCTAAGTTGTTGCTTCCATGTCTTTTGTATAAATTTCTGAAAACAAAATGTTTCAGAAATGCTGAAGCAAATTTGGTGGCTTTTTTTTTTTTTTTTGGATTATTATCAAAATATGTTGCTTCTACTTCCCAAAATATTTTCATTTTTCAAAGTCTGCTGTGACATCTCTGTTTTTTTTTTGTTGTTGTTGTTGTTATATTTTCTTCTTGGCTGAAACTAGACATTGATTTCTACCCAAATTCACAAGTAATTTTTGCCCTCATTTGCCATGGTGCAAGTGTGATGCAAGCTGACTGACTCTCATCTCCCACAGTGTTCACAGACATGTGGAGGTGGTGTCCAGAAGCGAGATATACTTTGCAAGCAGCGCCTAGCAGATGGAAGCTTGTTAGAGCTGCCAGAAACTTTCTGCTCCATGCCAAAGCCAGTTACCCAACAAGCCTGCAAAAATGAGGACTGTCCCAATGAATGGCTTCTCTCTGACTGGTCACAGGTATGCTCTTTGTATGCATAAGTATTGATTGTGCTGTTCTGGGTGACAAAGTTTCTCAGTCACTTGAGATGAAGGAGCCAAATGTGCTCAGACTGCACAAAGCCTACTATGCTCAGTTTTGTCCTATTATCTGTCCTTATCATCCTGGTAGGGGATGTGACCGCTAGCTCAATGTGTGTCTCTGGAGATTGCCTCTACAAATGTGGTTCGCCATCCAGCCAAAGCATTAAGACCTTCCTTCTGGCATAAACACAACCCATGCTCAAAACAATAAATTCCTGCCTCTGTCCATGCACAGCCTTTGCTTCTGTTCATGCAAGGCATCCACGAGGAGTAATATTCGCTCCCTCAGGCTCAATGCTTTTTCTTCCCAAAGACTCGCATTGTGAAGGCAGTTCAGTTGTCAAGAGTCTTTTCCTGCTGGGGGCCACTCCAGCCTTTCCCTATGATGCAGAGAAGAGAAGGGAGGAATTACTCCAGTCTGCTGTAGGCATATCGTTACAGATGCCAGGCCTCTCTCACTGTAGGACACTGCTTTTGCAATGTTAGCTAGTTACTTCCTTCCTTCAATTTAAGAATGGCAAAACAAACTCATTCTGCTGAAGTCTCTAGCATTCCCCAGCCTCCCTTTCCAGTCCCACACGGCTTAAGAAAAAAAGTCTTTACGTTTACGACGGCACTAATGAAAATACAATTTAATCTTTTAATGCCAGTAAAAAGAAAACCATTCCCCCTCTTGCAATCTCTACCTCTGCTCTCCTGGTTCTCCTTCATGAAAGCAGGTAGAAAGTACCTTAATTGTAAATGAAACAGTGGTCACCTCATAGAGCTGTCTTACCTGCAGCCTTCTTGTGGTGATCTGTCCGCATTTCACTCAAATAAATGGTTGTTCTCATTAAGGCTGCTGGCAGGAGACATGTCCATTCTGGCAGTGAAGGCAGCAATTCTATTCCTAATCTCTCTTCCTTCACAAGAAGTTGCTACATGGTTTATATTGACATACATACTACTCATATTGTGAGTAGTGCATTTTGGTACTTTTTAAAATCAAATCTGACTTCACTCTTCCCTCTCCATCTCACTTGAAGGCTGCCTTTTTGCCCTTTTCACCTTCAGTTTGTTTTCTCCCCCTCACTCCACCTCCAACCAACATGTGTATTGCACTGTAGACATGGGATCTAGTGCAATGTGTGCATCTCTGTGCGGGTAAGCCTTACAATGATCAGCCTGCTTTCCAGTTCTTTTGCAGGCCACCACTGGTGTCCCAGTGCAATGGACCACATTCTCAATTACTGTGATTCTGTTTACATAAGTATGAAATAAAATATGCCTGCTTACTTCCCCCGAACAATATACACCTGTGCATTGAGCACTGCAGTTTGGTATTAACGGGTTTGTACTCTTTTGCATAGCCCATATCTGTTAACTACCAGAATTAAATAACTCAGTATCTGAAACATCCGTTTATAATTTCTGCTAGATCTGCAAGAGTGGCGCTCAGAGATTAAGCATAGGTCAAAGTGATTTTTCATCTGCGAGGTGCAACTCAACATGGTCTGCTCTTGGCTGTGACCAGGAATTTTTCAACCCAACAGACACTAATAAATAGAAACAACATGCAAAGAGAAGCTATGCAGTGTAGCAGAGTACTGTTAAAAGAAGGGATATCACTGGATAGAAAAAAGGGGGGACAGTAAGATTCAAAACCGCAAAGGATAGAAATACTTGTTATTTCATCTCCCTACTGTGCCTGCATCATCTGTAGCTGAATGGCCAAGTGCTGTTCTGATTTCTTCCCCTGTAATACATTGAAAGCTGTAACTGACCCATATGGTGGTATGAGTGTGCAAAGTGGGGTTGGAGGTAAGGGTGAGGGTGGTGGACAAGGAGCACTCCTTTACTTTTAATAAATTTTGTTCCTAATGTTTCTCATTCTGTTCCTAGTGTTCAGTGAGTTGTGGAGAGGGAACCCAGAGTCGAAACGCTATTTGCAGAAAGATGCTGAAAACTGGGGGTTCTGTCATCATCAATTCCTCACTGTGCCCACCTTTGCCATTCTCATCCTTGATCAGGCCTTGTGCACTAGCTACCTGTGCAAGTAAGTGAAAAAGACACTTAGGAGTGTCTGGGGGAAGCGGGCTTGAATATCCATCACTAAGAAATTCATGCTGTCACATGCTCCATAACCTTCTCTTGCACTAGTGTTGCTCAGTATTGCAGAGTGGTGGCGGCTGCTCCTGCTGCTGCTGCTTGTCTCTGAGCAAGCGTGCTCTGTTTAGGAATAAGACAAGTCAATGGATAAAAGCTATAAATCTTACTTTGGAGTTGGTTCTGACCCAATGTGCCAGAAGAGAGTTACTGGTTTCTGGAAGAAATGGCACAAAATTCTGATCCAAAACTAGATCTAAATTTCACAACTGGAACATAGAGACTTAGAGATACTGGACAGTGCCTGGGCTACTAACACTCTGCTAAGATAGCTACAAAGAAAATGGTTGGTAAGGAATTTTGTGGAAGATCAACTAAAAAGTATTTTTTTTTTCATTTTGTCACTTGGAACCCTCTGTGACTTGGAATTTGTAAGGAACCATGCAACATAAGTTGGATGTATTTTATGGTGGTATTTCATGCATTTTCTGCTGCCCTTCTCAAAAGCAGTAGTCTCCCTACTTGGCTTGCAGCAAGACAGCTGGATATGTGAAAGATTGAATGGCAGCCTAGCTTTAGCTTAGAGTAGATTATGAACTCTAAAACCTGTTAAATGTTGGGTATGTCGGGGAGAAAATAAGATGTGACATTCAGAACCAAAGCTAAGGCCAAATGTGGCATGGTATTCAGTAATAGTACACTTGTGCTGTTTTGTTTAGTGTTTTGTAACAAAGATATCGGTCATAGAGATCTGGAAACTGGAAGTTTCCACTTTAATAGTATATACCCTGTATTTTTAAGCCTATTCTAGACAGTTTTGTTCTGTTCAATGTTATTCCTTGAGTTGGCATCATTTTCACTCCTCCTTACTGCTGTGATCTGCAAGATCACATTGCATTTCAGGTTTGGGATGGTAAACACCTGTCTTTCTTATGTATTTATTAGGTAATAGTCTTCATTTAAATACTTTAACAACAAGAACTACCTTTCCATTGGATTTTTCTCCCTCACATAAAGTTTATCTTCCTAGCACTTAGGTTCCTGCATGTACCCTGGACAGGACTACTTTTGCATTCCTAAAGTGTGCCTTGTTATTCCTTTTACTGTGATTGGTCCAGCTTAATGTTCAGTAACTGGTGGCCAGTTTCTCCCATTATCATCTAATGGGTCAAACGCTGCCAGCACCAAAGTAAACTGCTTGTTGTTTTTTTAATGGTACCACATACTAATAGTATTAATGATATTTCAGGGCACAACAGGCCAGCTCATAAGCAAAGTCCCCATATTGTGGCCGTAAAGAAAGTTTACATCCAGACAAGGAAGCAGAAGAAGCTACACTTTATTGTGGGTGGGTATGCCTACCTGCTACCCAAAACCTCCGTTATTCTCCGATGCCCCACGAGGAGGTTCCGGAAGTCAATGATCACTTGGGAGAAGGATGACAAGAGGCTCATCAGCTCAGCTCACATCACTATTGCACCCTACGGTTACATGAAAATCCATCGTTTGAAGCCTTCGGACACTGGGACATACACCTGCATAGCAGGGCCAGCCCGTGAACATTTTGTAATTAAACTAATAGGAAGCAACAAGAAGCTCATTCCTGGGCAGCCAGCTGTCATTAGGGAGGAAGAGTCCATGAGAAAGGCCAGCCTAAATGAAGCCTTGCGAACACAGGAGAAACATATCAATGGGATTCTCTTCAATGGAAGCAAGGCTGAAAAGCGAGGGCACATTGCTGAGCCTAGCAGCTGGTATGATGATATTGTCTCAAGGCTGCTACAGCACGGGGGTTGGCCAGGGGAAAATCTGGAGTCCTGGGAAGCCCAGGAGCCCATGGAGAGAAACGTATCCTCAGAGGAAGACCAGAGCCGGGAATATAACCTGCCGTTTACTATGGTCACAGAGCAGAAACGCTTAGATGATATCATAAGGAATTTGTCTCAGCAACCTGAGGAGCTTAAAGATATCTACACTGAGCAGCTTGTTGTACAGCTGGCTCATGACATTTTTAGGAGTCACTTGGAGCATCAGGAATCTGTCCTCAAAGCATCAAGGCGAAGAGTTGACTCAGCTTCTGTGGAATACCCTTTCCACAGACGTGTTTCTGGATTTACTAGCTCCCTGAGGACATCATCTGCTGAAGCACTTCTTCCCACCTCCATGGACATGACAAACAGCTTGCGCAGACCTCATCAAAAGCCTGCCATCCTCCGAAAGATTTCAGCAGCACAACAGCTTTCTGCTTCAGAGGTTGTCACCCACCTGGGACAGACAGTGGTCCTAGCCAGTGGCACACTGAGTGTGCTGCTTCACTGCGAAGCAGTGGGAAACCCAAAGCCCACCATCAGCTGGGCTAAGAATGGAGAGGAGGTGAAATACAGTGATAGGTAAAATAAATTACTTAACTTTTAAGAAAATAGTTAACATTTTGACTCTTCAGTTTCCATGCTTTAAGGCCAGTCAGTCGTATGTACCAAACCACATTTTGCTGTAGTCTGGTTTCATAGCAGAAAGTAGGGCTGTCACATGTGAATTGGCAAACAAGGCACTATAACTCTTCAGAAAGGTCTGGATGCCGAATCAGTCTGGTGTGGCAAACAGAAGCTTTACTTTTGTTTCAGTAAATGAAAAGAAGAGGTTGTAAAGTACTGAAATAGATAAGTACGTAAGGTAGTCAACAGACCACTCCATGTCTGGAGTGCTGGGAGCTTCAGCGTATTTCCCTATTTGAAGGTGGAGGTTCCTGCTGTGAAGACTGGTTTTGATATACAAAGATTGAGTATATCTTCGGATTTCAAAGTTAATCCATTCAATGGGTAGGACTAGTCTGTGACTCTCTCTTTTATTGTTTTAGACTGGTTCCAAATTTAGAGGGATGTTCATGAAAGGAATTATGTCAATACACACTTTTGTGTTTGACCACAGAGATACCAGAGAACAAACCTGAAATTTGGCTTGCTGTCAAGCAGTGTGCAGTATAGTTCCCTGGGGAAGAGTTCGTCCTTCTGCATGAGAAATGAACTGCATTTCTCACAGTGCTCCACCAGAGTCTCTCCAACATGGTTGTTGTATCAGAATGTGGAGGTAGTGAGGCTTCTGTCTTCCATGCGCGTATCCCTGTGTAAAACTGCCCCTGGGTAAAACTCAGTGGGCATTATAAACACCGTTCCCTGTGTATGTTCTGATAGAGGCTGGAAACCATGTTAAGAACATAAAAAGGACATAGAACTATTAGAGAGTGTCCAAAAGAAGGTAGTGAAGATGATGAAGGGTCTAGAGGGCAAGACATATGAGGAGCTGCTGAGGTCCCTTGGTTTGCTCAGCCCACAGCAGAGCAGGCTGAGGGGAGGCCTCATGGCGGCCTGCAGCTCCCTCACGAGGGGAGCGGAGGGGCAGGCGCTGAGCTCTGCTCTCTGGGGACAGCGACAGGACCCGAGGGAACGGCATGGGGCTGGGACAGGGGAGGGTCAGGCTGGGCGTTAGGGAAAGGTTCTGCACCCAGAGGGTGGTCGGGCACTGGGACAGGCTCCCCTGGGCAGTGGTCAGAGCACTGAGCCTGCCAGAGTTCAAGAAGCATTTGAACAACACTTTCAGACACATGGTTTAATTTTTAGGTAGTCCTATGTGGAGCCATGAGTTGAACTTGATGATCCTTGATCCTTCCAATTCAGGATATCCTATCGTAAAGCTACAATAGGGAAACATCATTTGAATTTGAGGATGGTTACAGATAAGCCAGTATTTTAACAAAGTTGTATCTGTACTAAAGGACATAGCATGAACTGGCTACTTTCATTTGAAAATGAATGCTGGTCATTTTAATGGTTATTATTGTGGAAACATACTCAATGGCTAATTGGAGCTATCACAGTCATCTCAACACACTGATGTCTAAGCATTAGTCATCTAACATGAGTTGGTACATCCTCACTTTTACAAACTCTCTGCGTGGAGCTGTCTGCCCCTAAATGTAGCCTGAGAACTTGAGTAACAAAATACTTCTATCAATGTACCACAAAAATAATGACCTTTTTCCTGTGGGTAGCCTTTACGTACAGATCACTCCATTTATATGTGTGCAAGAGTACACAAAAAGATTATTTCAATGCCAGTCATATACTTTACTGTGTTGATAACATACATTTTTTCTCATGTGTGTACTTCAGATTTTATGCTTTGGTCCTGTTCTGTGAGGAAGTGGTATATAAGAATAGGTTGTGGATGAAGCAGTCATGTTAACTGACGTGGTACAACAAAGCAGTCCAAGGATCTGCTAGCAGCTCTTTCTGCACAAGACAGTGACCTCAGTTAAGACATCTGACTGTAGTTAGCAGGTCAGCTTTGGAAATGAGAAGACACAGAGTCAAGGTAAAAATTAATTTCCAGTGTGGTGCCTGTGGACTGTCAGTGAAGTCTTGATTTGGTGAAGACACATTACTCTTTCTGCGCAGTTACACAATCAGCTGAACTCCTTTTTCACTTTGGCAACTGAACCATTCTGTAATCGTTGCTTTCTCTAATGTACCAAGTTTTTTGGTTCTTTTCTCTTTCTGTGTGTGGTGGCTATTAAGTATCATGGCATTCACATAAAAAGTGGAGACTTTTGCAGGGGGAGGGGAGACTAAGAGCACGAATGTATCTCTTGTGGAGATCTCATGCAGTCTTAATCAAGACTAGAGCCTATCATATCATTATTTGGCCATACGCCTGTGAAAATATCTTCTTGGCCCCCCAGAAGTTGCATATGTAGATTTTCATTGCCAGTGGTTATATCCTGTTGGAATTATGCCATTAAGTGATTAATTTTTTTCTCTATTTAAAATGACTATGATTTCTGTAGCATCCTTGAAAGGGAAGTGAGGTTACATGAAGTCCATGTATGGCTAATGCTGGCCACTGTGCTCATGAGAAAATTACAAGTTTAACTCACACAAGCAGCCATGGTGTAGCAGCAGACAGATACATTTAGTTGAGAATAAAACAGTCTTATGATTTCTGAAATTTTAGTTTATATTATATACATACACCTTTTACTTTACAATGGCTTTCAACTTTTCTTTTCCATTCAGTTTGGCCTTACTTCAGCCTTAAATGATATGCTGTATTTCTGAATTATCAGGCAACCGTATTAGCTTAAATTTTCTGTCAGAAAAACCCAGGAAAGTACATTTTATTTGTTGATTAGTAGAATTAGTCATTGACACCTCTTCCTTAATGGCTGAAGCAATTTTCACTATATCAAATTCTTTCTGTATTCATCATTTGTGCTTCCTCCAGGTTGGTGGGTAGGGAAGGAAACGAGCAGTGCTCTGAGCTTCAGAGATGCTCAGAATCTGTAACTTTGGAGTTAATGGAAGTTAAGAAATTATGGTGCATATAAAAATTGGTTTGTGGATGTTTTGCTGGGTTCTTGACAGCCATGTTCTGGCTTTGGCTCAAAATGCTTTTGCTGGTTGCCAATCAGCTGTGTAAATGAAAGCCACAGTTTAAGCAGTCTCCCAGTGTATTGCTGTAAACTGCAAGGTCATCTGTGTGTGGTACATTTGCGCTGTCTTTCAGCTCTGTAGTTTGTCTATTTTTTTACTTTACCATCCTTTGAATGAAGAAAAAATAAATTAAATTTTTTTAAAAAAAGAACCAGTTTTCCATGTGCCTTCGTCTCTACCAGTATGGTAGAGCAGTGCTTTCAATGAGAGGAGTCAAAGAGTCATGCTGCAGACCAACTCATGCCCTACTGAGTATATCAAAACTGGTTGTAGTTGTTTTGTATTGTGATTTTTAGAGTGTAAACTATTGGTTTTAGGTTGGATGATGGCTATCTGAATTGTCTGTTACCAAATATTGGTATAAAGGCACTTTCACATATCTTTGCTGTGAGTGTTGTCTGGATGTTGTCATCGTGCCATGGATGTCATAGAAAGGTGTCATAGAAATGAATGGATTTCTATCAACTATTTCCATGAGCAGTGCTATCCACCGAAAAGCATTTATGTCTACTGCTATGTAGATCTACTTGCAAAAAATGAATTTGTTTAGCCCCAGTCTGTGTACTGTTACAACAAAATGTAACACAGGCCTAACAAAAATGTTTGCTTTTAGTTATCAGTAGAATGAAATCAAATGATACAAAAAGCTGCAGAATTTGAAAATATCTGTGCGGTTCCAGTAAAAGATCCTTGACTTGAGTCTGCATTTTCAACCTTAATGCATATTTAACATGGATTTTCCTATTCTCTTCTAAAGTTAAAATGTTGGGTTGATACCAGCATGGATTCTGAGTGCAGTTTCAGAGCCTGCCAGTATCCATCCCAAAGTCTGGAGAATTCTATAAATGCTGGAAAACACTTCATTTAAATAAAATAAAATAAAATAAAATAAAATAAAATAAAATAAAATAAAATAAAATAAAATAAAATAAAATAAAATAAAATAAAATAAAATAAAATAAAATAAATAAAACAAAACCTTCTTTAGGAAGAAATTTTAAACATGAAAATTTTTGAGGGTTTTATGCTTTACTCAGTAAGACTGACAAGAAATATCTTTTTTTCCAAGTATGCTGTGACTTTCGTCAGTGGAAACCCTTCAGTACTAGATAACTCCAATGTATTTTCTAAGCAGACATGAAGCAGAATCTAAACAGTAGATGGTACAGAGTCTGTGGTAGGTTTTTACTACATGCCATCTGAATTAGTCACCGATCTAGGTCATGTAAAATATATTTGTGTCTTGGAGACAATGCAGTATGAAGCAACTGAGATGAGGCTGATTAAACATTAAGCTTTATTATTTTAAGTCCATAAATGAGATTCTGAAGACATGTTGGTGACAGAAAAAATTACTACAGCTGGTATTTTTTCACTGCTGACAAGCAACTCAAAACCTAACAAAAATAGCAATCTATGAGCAAATAGGGAATCCAGCCAAAATCTTTCTATACAAAGGGGGGTAACAAAGTATCTACTTTGAAGAAAAGCAGCTATGCCAAATTGTGACACACAAATTGTAGAATTATTGAGAAGATTTTTGCTTTCTAGAGAAGGACATTAAAAGGTGAAATGAAAAGGTGAGATGATGGATCTAGGTTGGAATTTTTATTTTTAAAATTAGTTACCTATCTGGCCTATTTCTATTCCTAAAAAAAAAAAAAAAGGTGCTAGATTCTGTGGTGCCTTAGACTAGCAGAGAGAGATTTGCATCACCAGAGTTGATTAACAGCTAACAAATTACGATTTTTTTGCGGTTTACATGTTATAATATTAAGAAAGCTTTTTTCTCAACCTGAAGGTGACAGAAACATTTCTAAAAGCATTTTTTTTAATGTTTGTGCATATTCTATGTAGGACTGACTGATCAGCCCATATACTGTATTAGCACACATGCAAGCAGTACACACATAGTTTTAACTATTATGTGCTGGTATAACTGCGACAAATTCTGAAGCTCTAATGAATTCCACGTAGAGACTGAGTAAGTCAGTGCTAAAACAAATTTATATATGATATTGATGCATGCTAAAAGAAGTTTTGTAAGTAAATAAATTTGCTGGACACTAGCATTGTTAGCAGTAGCTAACTAGAAATCTGCCCTACTAAGCGGTAAAAATTAAAAGAACCTTGAAATCAGAAGTGCAGAAGAGATTCTTCTAACCACTGTTTTTGTGGGTGGTGGGTGGAGGTTTTTTGGTTTTCTTTTGTTTTTTGTCTGTGGGTTTTGGTTTTTGGTGTTTTTTGTTTGTTTGCTTTGGTTTGGTGGGTTTTTTTGTTTTCTTTTTTGCTGTGCAAGCAAAGATGCAATTTAAAGATGATTAATGTTTGTTTTGTAAATATGCATTTTACTAGGCACTTGCAAAATTCCATTGACATAAGACAGCTCTCTCCTTTTATTATTAATTATTATTATTATTATTACTTTAAAAGGGTCAAAAAAGAATTTCAACTCAATCTTTTTCTATAATATATTTTGACGCGTGGCCCTAATGTGGTTTGTTTTAGACAGCTACCACCCACAGTGTTTTGAAAACACTCTTCTACTGCTTTTTAGCCCATGAGACAACAGTTTTCAGTCAAGGGGATGAGGGAAAGGAACTCATCAGTTCCAGTATCTGAAAGCGGGCTTTTTTAGCATGTGTTTGACAGCCATATCCCTCCCTTACTTTCACCCTTGAGGCCAATCACAGCCCCAGCTAAGAGTTTTACTTAGAACAGCTGCTGAAAGTTTCTGATGAGAAAAGTAATTTATCTTTAGGCTTTATCAACAGTTTCAGCTAAAAATTTAAAAGAAAGGAACAGTAATGATGAAATACACTGTGCAGAAAATGAGGGTACATGAACGCAAACTGATGGAGTTATGCCACCATAAAAATGGATTATTTGTGAACAGAAACAATTCATAACAGTGTTAAGGCTGTATTCGTCCCATCTAACTGTGGGCAGTGCACTGAGATCACAGTCAGCTCTTCCTATTGGCAGAGACGGTTGACTCAGCCCAAGGAGGAGCTGAGTATTCCTTTCTATCTTCACTGACTACTCGGGGAGCAACAAAACTACTAAGTTTGCACAAACTGCCTAGTAATCTAAGAATCTGGAGTCTATTTCAGGCTCTGATACTCAGCCCATGAGACACTTCACTTCTTTCTGCCCAGCTTCAGCAGGTTTTATGACTCTTACATGCAATATGTCTTTTTCTTTGCTGTTGCTGCTCCTGCTTTGCAGAACTGGGAGGCAGGAGCTAGGCAAGTCATTTGACAACATCACACAGGAACTGACAAAGCAAAGGTCTTGCCACAGACAGATGTCCTAGATGCAGGGCAATCATTCTCTAATACACATAGCAACATCAGCAGAAGTGGGAATTAGATTAAAATATAGTTTAAATAATCACAGCTTACAGTCACAATGTGAGACTTTGAACTTCTTAATAGACTTTTAAATATAACTTTAGGGCATAAACTGTAAAAATAATAAATTAAAGGTCATCTAAATCTGTAAAAATCCTAGTAAATATATTCATGCTCACACCAACTAAGAGACCTCTGTCTCCTTCTTTCTGCTTTACTCCAGGATGCTTCTTCAGCCTGACGACTCCTTGCAGATTCTAGCGCCTGTGGAGGCTGATGTGGGTTTCTATGCTTGCAATGCATCTAATGCTCTGGGATCCGACTCTGTGTCCATTGCTGTCACTCTAGCAGGTAATGGTTCACTGTCTGTGATCGCACAATGGTCCCTGCCACTTGTGTGATTCTGGAGAGAAATAGTCTGTGGGATAACAGCTGGATCTGGAAGGTGGTTGGGGAAGGTGGCTCAACAGAGGCACAAGTCAGTGAAAATTCAGGGAATGTGTTTTGGAAAGCCCTGAGGCATAGTCCAGTTTTCACAGACAGTTCATGACATTTGTGTCTTTATGCAAATGATCAATACTTTTTCTCACTTGCTAAAACTGAAATGTACTCTCAAGAAACTGCATATTCTCATTATTCTCACTTATGGGCAGTGCAGTTAAAGCTCCCCAGTTTGTATGCCTTGTTTTAAACCTATTGCTGGTCTTTTCAAGTCTGACAGACCGGTCCAAGAACTTACTCAACTGAAAGTTAAAGAAGCCTACAAAATACCAGAGATGAAGAACTAGTCCCATGTAGGACCAGGCTGTGTATTGTGTTTGATCCACTGTGGCATGTGTATAGCTGGCACTCTCAATCACTGTCAAACAGAGGTTCAGAATACATTAACTTCTATACTTATATTTCTCTAGTAACGGTTCAGTTCTACAGCAGACTAAATATCCTTTGTTAGTTTAGAATTCAGTTACAAAGAAATCCCACCCAAATGCAACTCAAGGGAAATCCAGAAGTGATGCATGAATCCAGCTTCTTCAAAGTAGATTGGTAGACAGTGTCAGCAGGCTCTCAAACACATCTGGATTGGTAGGACAGGCACACAACAGCAAACATGAATGAGAGGCAATTGGGTAAAGACGAAGATAAAAGAGTTACAGTTAAGGACTGTGACAAGACAGAGAGATTTTGGAGAAAGCAGGATCCTATTTATCACAAAGCTAAAAGGAGACACACCTGGCACTTAGGGACACGGTTTAGTGGGTGACGTTGGTAGTAGGGTGATGGTTGGACCAGATGATCTTGAAGGTCCCTTCCAACCTTTATGATTCTGTGATCAGGAATGCTAGAAAGCTTATTGACTGTTCAGATCTCTCCATTTCACTGTTCCAGCTGAAGAATGTGAAAGCATTTGAACGCCTCCGATGTGCAGGCCATGACCATCACCTATCAGTGTATCCATGTGTGTTTAGAGGGAGGAGTAGCTGTTGATGAACTTGATTTTTGTTGTTGTTGTTAGCAAATAATCTGGGGCTGGATGAGCATAAAGGAAATATAAGTATGCATCAATGGCCAGAAGCAAAGCTCTCATGATAAATATGCCAACAAGAAGGAGGCCTTGTCTGTCCCACAGAAAGAGAACATCTGAATCTTGCAGGATAGAAAAGGAAGAGCTACTTACTACACATAGACAACCAAGAAAATGCACTACTTTTTGCACTACTGTAGGTCAGGATATCTTGCTGAAGCCAGAGCAGCAGGGCAATGGTGCTGCTGCTAAAGCACTGTACTGTTTTACAAGGAGCAGCTCCACAGTAAACTTCTTGTGTTGCACCAGCAAGAAACTGAACATGAAGTTAAAAAATGGTCAGTCAAAACTGCTATCCTGTCCATGTTGCTCCAGTCATTTTAAAAAATGTAGTCTTTGCACAAGGTAATTTGCAGAGACAAGTTCATGTGAAGCTATAGAAAAATAAACTGGGCATTATGTATACATAGAATCATAGAATCACAGAATCATAGAATGGTTTGGGTTGGAAGAGACCTTAAAGATCATCTAATTCCAACCCCCCTGCCATGGTCAGGGACACCTCCCACTAGATCAGGTTGCCCAAAGCCCCATCCAGCTTGGCCTTGAACAATTTGTGGCCCTCGCTATCCATGAGGAAATGGTTGGCGACCTGCTACGACACTTGGATGTACGCGAGTCGATGGGGCCGGATGGGATCCACCCGAGGGTACTGAGCGAACTGGCAGAGATGCTGGCCAAGCCGCTTTCCATTATTTATCGGCAGTCCTGGCTATCAGGGGAGGTCCCAGTCGACCGGCAGCTAGCAAACGTGACGCCCATCTACAAGAAGGGCCGGAGGGTAGACCCAGGGAACTATAGGCCTGTTAGTTTGACCTCAGTGCCAGGGAAGCTCATGGAGCAGATTATCTTGAATGTCATCACGCGGCACTTGCAGGGCAACCAGGCGATCAGGCCCAGTCAGCATGGGTTTATGAAAGGTAGGTCCTGCTTGACGAACCTGATCTCCTTCTATGACCAAGTGACGCACTTGGTGGATGAGGGGAAGGCTGTGGATGTGATCTACCTTGACTTCAGTAAGGCTTTTGACACCGTTTCCCACAACATTCTCCTCAAGAAACTGGCTGCTCGTGGCTTGGACTGGCGTACGCTTTGTTGGGTTAAAAACTGGCTGGATGGCCGGGCCCAAAGAGTTGTGGTGAATGGAGCCAAATCCAGTTGGAGGCCGGTTACTAGTGGAGTCCCCCAGGGCTCGGTGCTGGGGCCGATCCTCTTTAATATCTTTATCGATGACCTGGATGAGGGGATCGAGTGCACCCTCAGTAAGTTTGCAGATGACACCAAGTTAGGTGCGTGTGTTGATCTGCTCGAGGGAAGGAAGGCTCTGCAGGAGGATCTGGATAGGCTGGACCGATGGGCTGAGGTCAACTGCATGAAGTTCAACAAGGCCAAGTGCCGGGTCCTGCATCTGGGGCACAACCCCAAGCAGAGCTACAGGCTGGGAGAAGAGTGGTTGGAAAGCTGCCTGGCAGAGAAGGACCTGGGAGTACTGGTTGATAGGCAGCTGAATATGAGCCAGCAGTGTGCTCAGGTGGCCAAGAAGGCCAACAGCATCCTGGCTTCCATAAGAAACAGTGTGGCCAGCAGGGCTAGGGAGGTGATTGTCCCCCTTTACTCGGCTCTGGTGAGGCCGCACCTCGAGTACTGTGTTTAGTTTTGGGCCCCTCGCTACAAGAAGGACATTGAGGTGCTCGAGAGAGTCCTGAGAAGGGCAATGAAGCTGGTGAGGGGTCTGGAGAACAAGTCTTATAAGGAGCGGCTGAGGGAGCTGGGGTTGTTTAGCCTGGAGAAGAGGAGGCTCAGGGGAGACCTCATCGCTCTCTACAGGTACCTTAAAGGAGGCTGTAGCGAGGTGGGGGTTGGTCTATTCTCCCACGTGCCTGGTGACAGGACGAGGGGGAATGGGCTAAAGTTGCGCCAGGGGAGGTTTAGGTTGGATGTTAGGAAGAACTTCTTTACTGAAAGGGTTGTTAGGCATTGGAATGGACTGCCCAGGGAGGTGGCTGAGTCGCCATCCCTGGAGGTCTTTAAAAGACGTTTAGATGTAGCCCTTAGTGATATGGTTTAGTGTAGGACTTGTTAGTGTTAGGGCTGAGATTGGACTAGATGATCTTGGAGGTCTCTTCCAACCTAGACAATTCTGTGATTCTGTGATTCTGTGTGAATTCCAGGGATGGGGCATCCACAGCTTCTCTGGGTAACCTGTGCCAGTGCAACACCACCCTCATAGGAAAAAATTTCCTCCTTACATCTAATCTAAATCTTCCCCCTCTTAGTTCAAAGCCATTCCCCGTTTTCCTATCATACCTCTCCCTGACAAAGAGTCCCTCTCCTGCTTTCCTGTAGGCCCCCTTTAGGTACTGGCAGGCCACTATAAGGTCTCCCTGGAGCCTTCTCTTCTCCAGGCTGAACAACCCCAACTCCCTCAGCCTGTCTGCACAGGAGAGAGAGGTGCTCCAGTCCTCTGATCATCTTCATGACCCTCCTCTTGATTCACTGTAATAGATCCATGTCCTTCTTGTGCTGGGAGGCCCAGAGGTGAATGCAGGGTTCCAGGTGGGATATCAGAAGAGCAGAGCAGAGGGGGAGAATCACCTCCCTTGACCTGCTGGCCACACTGCTTTTGATGAAGCCCAGGACACAGTTGGCTGTCTGGGCTGCAGGCACACATTGCTGGCTCATGTTGAGCTTTTTGTAAACCAACTACCCCAGGGTGCCTTGACATTATTTCCAGGAGGATCTGTTCCATGACCTTTCCAGGCACAGAGGTGAGGCTCACTGGTCTGTAGTTCCCCAGGTCCTCCTTTCTGACCTTTTTAGAAATGGAAGTGATATTTCCCTTTTTCCAGTCACTGGCGATTTCACCTGACTGCCGTGACTTTTGAAATATGAGAGGCTTGGCAGATCCATCAGCCAGTTCCCTCAGGACCCTGGGATGCATGTCATCAGGCCCCATGGACTTGTACCTGTTCAATTTCATCAGGAGGTCTCGAACCTGCTCTTCACTTACAGTAGGAGGGACTCTGCTCCCCCAGCCCTCGCCTACAGGTTCAGGGAAAAAAGAGATATGGGAAGCCTGACCGCCAGTGATGACTGAAGCAAAGAAGTTGTTGAGCACCTCTGATAGAGCTCCCTGCTCGTCTGTCAGAGGGCGTACACTCTTCTTGGCCTTCTTTTCTGGTCAAGGCACCCAAAGAATCCCCTCTTGTTATTTTTTGTATCCCTTACAATGCTTAGTTCCATCTGTGCCTTGGCTTTCCTGGTCCCATCCCTGCACATCTGGACAGTATTTCTGTACTCTTCCCAGGCAACATCTCATTGCTTCAACTGCCCTTGCATTTCCCTCTTGCACCTCAGTTTGACAGGATAACAGTCATTTGCTTGTACAAGGCTTGGTAGTCTTTTGGTAACATCCCTAATGCAAGCCCCTGTTAAGCAGCAGACTTCTCTCAAGAGCAGATTAGGTCGGCAGATGGTCAGATCCATGCCTCTGTACCTCTCAGAAGAAAGACTCCTGCCACTATCACTCATCTTCTTTTCCTAGTTGGATTGGTTGTTACGCGGGGAGCAGACTGGGCTGTGTTACTCAGCTCCACTCACCCAGCAATGGATCTTCCCTTTCCAGTCTGCAGGGGGGTGAAGCAGTTCTGTAAGGGCACCTCAGGCTCTGGGGGAAACTCTTCCTCCTGCTGGTGCTTGTTGTTGCCAGCTTCTGCTCTCCAGCTTTATTGAGCCCCCTCCCTCCAGTGAGTGCGGGTGAGGGAGTTTCAGGCTGTTTGGCTGTGGGCTGTGGGTCCCCTGCAGACCGTGCTAGAATCCAGCTAACTCCTCCTCAGCCTCCCTGATTCTACACAGCCTCTCTCACTGCCTCCTGCAGCTGTGGCAGAGGAAGACCAATAGCTTTTCTGTTATAATTGTCAAGGCTGTAGTTTAACTTTCTTAGATGAATTAATATTCATGCATCCCAGACTCAAGCTGAACTCTGCTTAGGAGCTGCTATACATTTTCATCTCCCATCCAAGGTAAAGAGCTGAACCTCTTATAAAATTAGGCCATAAACATCAAAATGAGATACTGAGTAGTTTTTGGAACAAAACACATTTTGGCATAATGGGAATACTTTTTCAAAGAAAAATTGGAAAGCTGAGACCACCTTTAGATGAATCAGGACTGGGACTGAAACCTTAGTTCATTGAAGAATTTACTGATTAGTTTAGCACATGCCTGGAAGAATGACAGTGGACTGTGTTTCCATTTTTTTCAATAGTTTGATACTCTTTTATTGGTTAAGCAGCTAACAGACTTTTAATCTTTTGATGAGATTGTGGAACACAATCAGGAAAAAAAAAGGCTGATGGATAACTGGAGAATAACTAGAGAATTTTTCTTCCTTTATGGTTTAGACATCAAAACTTTTGGAAATATTTCAGCAATAAAATGTAATATATTACTTTACTGTTCTTAATCATTAAAGGCACAGAAAGTAAAATATGCATATATATATAGACTGATATGACAGGAATTCCAAGTGAAAAACATCTTTTAAAAGTCCTGGAAATATGGCTCTATGGAAAAAAATAATAATACTTTAGGCTGAATTAAACTTTCAGGACTCTGCATGATCTCAATGAAACCAAATTCTTTTCCTCACCTCCAGCTTTTCTTCCTTGCTTACCTCCAAATTAATGGACAAATGAAACGTGGGGGAGACATTAGCCTTAAACCTCCAACTTCTAGAGTCAAATGAAAACATTTGATCCTGTTTTGTATCTGATCATCTATTTAAAGGGGAAAAAAATGTGTTTCTAGATTTTTGGATAAAGATGAATTTGAAAATACAGCATTGAGACAAAAATAGCCCAGCCCTGCACAATTTAAAGCAATGTTGTCATCCTGTTCCCCTTCTGCCAACATCCTGCCTGCAAAGCATTTTGGCTGGGAGAGAGGGTTGCCTTAACACAAGTATGCCACCTCTGCTACTTCGTTCCCCTCTCTCAGAGCTAAGCCTGGGTATCTCTGAGTTTTTTGTCATATTGGCATGCCTTTACGGTACCCCTACAGTATAATCTGTAGAAGTCTCCTAGAGTCACTGAAGGCGAACTCCGTAGCTAACCCCACACAGACAGGCACAACAGCAGGGGAACACCTTGACCCACTTGTTCACAGTCACCAATGTTGGAAGCACACTGAAAACAATCTGAAATGTTTTTTGCAGGTGAAGCAGGTATCTTTGTTAGAGATATACAATGCATAAAACTGTTACTACAGGCCTTAGATAGAGCAAACTGGTTATCTGATGGAGAAGATCTTGCTTGTCTTCTTATACCAGCCATTATGAGAAAACCTTTTGGGTACAGTCAAGTCTTCCCAGTGCCATTGGTTCCACTATAGGTTAAAGAAGACATGATTGATGTATAGAAACAGCTTGGACGTTGCTCCAAACATCCAGCACTGCTAATGTGCATGTAGCCATCACCCAGGCTTCTTTGTACTATGTTTGGACTTTGGCAAAGGGTGGTGTTTTGGTTGCAGTATTAGGCAAACATCTTGCTGCAGTTCCAGTTGTACTGCTGTTTATTGATTCAGCTGGTTCTCATATGTGTCCACATGACTTTAATGTTGTTCGGCCTCTGCACTAAGTATCCTTTCTTTTTTTTTTTTTTTTACTCTCAAGACAGCTTTTCCCATAGAATCCAGTGCCATTATAATATTATAAAGAGCAGGTGGTCACATACTTCTATGTTTTCCCTTATCCACCTGTCCTATATAGGACATATATATATTCATATATATATATATATATGAATATATATATTCATATATATATTCATACAGAGTGTACAAGTCCAGCTGTCCTGTGTGAGTCTAGTGTGCTGGGTCTGATAAACTGTTGTGCTTCTTTTATACAGGAAAGCCACTAATAAAGGCATCAAGAGCTACTGTGATCAACACTGAGTTGCCTGCTGTCACTGTTGATATTGGAAGCACAGTGAAAACAATCCAGAGAGCAAATGTTACCATTAACTGCCAGGTTGCAGGTGAGAAATGACTTGGTCTTCCATGCCACACTTTCAGCTATGAATTTCTGTGGAGTTGTTTGCTAAATCAGTGTCTCCAGGTACAGCAACTGTGTGAAACCACAAGTTCTTCCTAGTCCTCAGACAAAATTCTTTGCTTTCATTAATTTTTAACATAGAAATTGTCCTCCTTTTATCAATCCCACCAAGAAAAGTGTAGGGTCTTAAGAAAGCTGGTCTGAGATGGAATGACAAGTATCTTTGTTGGAGATACACAGTGTATTGAGGATACAAAAAAACTGATTTGAATTCCTACCTGTTGGGTGTGTAAGGTAAGAATACAGGAGCATGATCTGACTCATTTCCTCAGTGATGGGACTCTCCAAGTACATTTCAGTTAGCTACTTCTTTTCTTGCCAAACTCCTTTTTTTTTTTTTCAAGTGAAGGGCATAATAGTATAGTCCTTTTCTGATTTTTTCTTTCATTTTGGAGTGCAAGAATTTAGAGTAATTCCACTGAAACAGGCTTTTCCCTGAAACTTTTTCCAACCAAAGACTGAATGCCCCTCACTCTTAGAATGGCAGTTTGCCTCTTTTCAATGGTGACCAAAAAAGATTGACCTTTCCTGTCTGTAGCTGTCTTGACCTGTTAGTGGTAATGGTATTGGTATGGGATGGAGAGGTGGAGAAAGAGAGAGAGATGGGAAATCTCTAAAGACCCAGGGTCAGATCTTTAATTCATTAAACTTTCATGCATAGTAGAGGGGGAAAAGGAGGGGAAGGGAGTGGCTTACAAAACCCAAAGTGAGCCATTTTAAGTGTTACACAAATATCTGTGGAGGCTTGTAGGAAGTCTCTTGCTGTAGCTTCTTCTCTCTAGCAGCTACTTCAGATGATTGCAAATAAGCATCTGCACTACAAACATACAAATGTCCCTCTTTCCTTAAACTGTCTGCTCACTTTAAACACAATGGTTGTGAGTTTTCCTTCTTCACGTGCTGCCAACCACACCCCTACCGAGTTTGCACTACTTGGTCATCTCTCCTCTAGCAAAACGTGCACAATAGCTGTGCAAACACTAGGCTGGGAGCTGGGATACCAATGTATTAATTACTCGCAGTGGGATTAATGAAAGAAAAGTACAGTATCTAGAGGTTCATGAAGGAGTAAGTGCAACAATCCTGTTGTCCTCTCCTCAGACTCTTATTGCAACCAGACTGATATTCAATGCTTTTCAAGGAAGATGTAGATAAAAGTATTATGGTCATTAAGGCCATATATGTTCCCACACATATAAAGTGGAAGAGGTCAGCTGGCTTCCTCAAAGTCAGGGTGCTCATGTCAAAGCTAAGAATAGAACCCGTGTTTCCTGTCTTCCTGTTGCGTATCTAGTTTTTTAACAATTAACATAATTCCTGTTAAATAGTCATCAGTATGATTCATGATGATAGATTATATGCAAAGATCTTTTTGCCAGTCTTTTCTCTCTGATAACCAAGGACAGAGACCATGACAGAATGCAAGAGAATGGCACGTAGGTGCACCATGGGAGATTCAGACTGGACATTAGGAAAAATGTTTAACTGTGATGGTGTGCCTTTACTGGACCAGACTTCCTAGAGAGATAGTTGATGCCCTGTGCCTGTCAGTGGCCAAGAGGCAAATGTATTGAGGGTAATATTGAGGCAAAGGTATTGAGGGTAATGCCCTCAATAAAATGATTTAACTTTTGGTTAGCCCTGAAGTGGTAAGGTAGTTGGACTTGACAATCTATGTAGAACTACAGGGTCAGCAGGACAGCAGAATAAGTACTTATATGATAAACACTAAATGTAAGGATCAGTTATAACATATTCTAAAGCTGCTCTTGTGGCTAAGGGACAGAAACTTGCTGCCAACAGGTGTTGATAAGCCTGAAGAAGGTTCCTTAAAAAGAAGAGAGAATGAAATTACCAGATCCTAGGAAAGAATTTTATATTGCTATTTAACTTCTTATGAAAGGCATAAGTATTGTTAAAGTCTGTGGTCAGGACTGAAATATACAGATGTTACTTGTAAGACAAGGGAAGGCAGAATCATCTGAGTATATTACGGTTTAATTGGCCTCTGATATGAATTATTTTGGAATTATAGTCTCGAGGAAAAAGGTGCTGTGCTTTTCTTTAAGCTTGAAAAATCAGTCTCATTTAACTTGACATGACTTTGCCATTCTGTCTATGGAGGTGAAAGGATATTTTTAAAACACAGGAGATTATGGTCAAGCCCAGACTTCTCCAAAACTGAGCCTAAAGAAACTCCCCTCCAGAATCACTTAGCAACTCTGCAGAGCCTATGACTTTCAGCTAGAGAATCTTCTCCAATTTTAAGAAAGCAAACAGAGTTTCTAGTGTGGGCAATTCAAATGCTCTAGGCACTTTCACTTCCAAATGGGGTGTGGGAGCAATTTGGATCACATGAGTAACACTAGGAAGCTTTTGGTGACTTCAACATTTAAAGTATGGAGATATTCATTAGGATGCCAGAAGATTTGATCAGCAAGGCCCAAGTTGTTATTGGCAATGCAATTAGATGTGAAAGGAGGAATCTGTATAAAAAATCTGATTCTTAGAGCATTTCTCTGTGGTATCCTTCAAGGCATAAAACTTCTAACAGAGGCACCTGTCTGCAAATTGTCATGTACCGTTAACCACTGTTGAGTCAGAACAGATTTGAAAGAGTGACTTAAAATACATAACCATCCTTCCCTGTGTATTCTTCCCTGTGTATCCTTCTCCCTCCGATTTCAGATTTTTCAGCTCTCCTAAGCATTTCTTTCTTGTGTGTTTCATCTGTATGCTGGAGGCTGTACTTTTCTAGTTCTTGCCTTGCTTTGTGACCCATATTTGTTCCTCAGCTGTGCCAGATTCTGATATATGTCAGAATATAGTGGCACAGGAAACAAGTCATCACTGCTAGATCCTTGCATTGTTATGCTTCCTTTCCCAAAAAGCTCCTGTTTTAGCAAAATCATCTTGATTGGTGTGCACAGTTCTGCTTGTTGCATACAAGCAAAGGTAGCCTTTGTTGTGCTAGACGCATGCACAGTGATGGAGGGAAAGCTGAAGAAAAATAAACAGTGAGTAACTATTCACTGCCTAAAGTTTTGTCTGCCCAGCAAAGTGAGGTTTCCAGCTGGCACTTCTCAGAATTTCAGTCTCTGTGATTGTTTCTGCAAAGTGAACACATTCAGCCTTCTGTCCTCGCTCATTCACCATTATCCAACAAAACTGATTGAAATGCTCTTGCTACCCCTTGTGGCAATGCTGTGCAATAATGCATTTGCTCATGGGTGTGCTGTCTGCCTCCTATTTTTGTCTTGAAATACTTGAGGTCTGTATGTGTCAGTAAAGGTGGAAGCATAACAGAAAATGAGTCTGCTGCTCCCTGACACATACAACACTTCTTATTTTCCGTAAGCCAAACTGTAGGAAGTGCTGTAAGGTTTGATTTCAAAACTTCTCATTTTAGTGTAGAAACTTCACACAAAAGGCAGAGGAAGAAATCCCTTTTTAAACTAGCAGTCAGAGAAATGGTTTTGTAGGGATGCTGGACATCTTGAAGGTATAATGCTTTCATAGACTGAACACAAATACAGTGAACCTTACCTTGCTGTAATAAACCAACAACAATTCCTTGTTGGTTCTTCTAGTGAAGTGAATACAAGAAGAATCTACCTTTCTGGACTAAGACTCTAAGAGGAGCTCTCTGCAACGAGCAAATTATTTTTTTGTCTGCCTGTCTATATTTATTTACTTTAAGTCCCTATTCCTGGGAACTGAGATCATATGAGATCCTCAGTTTTCATTGCCCCTTCACCTCCTTCTTTACCTCTCTCAGCATTCCTAATCCCTCCTATTCTCACACTGTTTCCACTGACCTTCCATTATTGTCAAAAAGAACTTGAAAGCTCTACCCATGTCTTCCGGTTCAAAGGAAAGAAAGAAGAGCCTTAGCGGGAATGGAAGAAATCTCAGTCTGAGGTACTTATTACTTCCATGCCTAAGTTTGACAATAGCCATAATATGAAAATCTGTGCACTGTAACTAGTTTAAACTGCAAGAAAGAGTTGATCATCCCTTGACTAGTGTGACACTGAGAGGAAAAGTGCTGGCATGTGTGTGTGCCATCTCAGGGACTGCAGAACTGGAAGAGTCCCCATTTTCTCTCCTCTCTCCAGAACTCACCTCTTAAACTTCCTTTCCTTGCAATGGAAACATAATAAACACACAGGCTTGAAAAACTTAAGGTTTGGGGTTGTTTGCTATCCTGGGGTTGTTGGAACTCCCTTGAGGACTCTGCCTGGATGCTCCGGAAAAAATCAGAGTGAGCTTTTAAGTGGTGGTCGGCCCACCCATGCCACACAGGTCAAAGAGTAGAAGCCAGATGGAGAGCCGTGTACTGGTCCTGTCCCAGCTGGGGGTTCAGAAACAGGCCAACAGCCCACACTTTAAAAAAAAAAAGTTGAGTTATAGAAACATAAACAAGGGTAAGCATTTGGAAAACAGCATCACAGACAGAAACAATTGGTACTCTCAGTATGCCATGAAGGTTTCAGATTAGTATGTGTTATTAACTACCAAAGGTGAGAAAAATCCTACAGTCTTTTACAGCCTATTTCCTACTAATTTCTCAATGTGGATGAGACTCTCTGCCCTTACAGACCTTCCTGACTGCCAAACTCAGATGTACTCATTCCAGATGTCTTGGCAAAGTCAACAGGTAATTCTGGAAGAGGTGGAAAAAAGGCCAAAACACTTTGATGTGGAAGAATAGGGAAAACCCTTTCCCACTTCCATCTGCACATGCTTAGTGAGGAACCTGCAATCAACCAGTCACTATAAATAGAGATAAATGGGTGGTCATTCTTAGTGAGCACAGTCAGAGGTATTTCTAGTGCCAGGATCACAAAACGGACAAATAGAGTGGCTTTTCTTTTGTAATGTGGATACACAACCGATGACGTACTCGCGGTGGGCATAGAAACATGTTGCTGTGAAATAAGGCAGGGAAAGATTTAGGTGAGCAACATAGCTTAAGCATAGTTACCCAAAAACATTCCTTTAGTCTACAATAAACACAATGGAACTGCACATTCATGCAAAAGTGGTTAACTGATTCCCACTTACAGAAGATACAGCAAATGGGATACCGTACACTCCGTCAGTTACCAGGATTAAGGATGTACTGCTCTTTACAGTAGCACACAATAACTGTTTCTCCCAGGCACAACTCCACAGGTCTGTCCCATCTATTAAAACTTCCAGTACTATTCACATAAACCAATGGTTTAGTAGTCAGTGACACTGAATTACCTGATATAGCATACATTTCAATTGAACTAAATATCAGTATATCAAGGAAATGCTCTTTACTGCAAGAGCAGCAGTCTTGATAGCTACAGACGAGAGCCTCTTTCTACAAGAGGGCACCAAATAGAGAGGGACCTTAGATCAAAGCACATGAAGGGAAGCAATTTTTCCTGTAGTGGGTTATGAATCTGTAACAACCTGTTGTCTGAACGCTTGATCAGTGAAACTGCTTTTCTGAAGATGTAAATGCCAATTGTTTGCCTACATTCAAAAAAGAAGATTGGAGTAATTCATAGAAAAGAAAGCCATGGAGGCTTCCTAAATGCACAGAAACTACTTCTGGCTTAGGAAGTTCCTAAGCTGAACATGGGAGGATGCTGGGAGAGCGTTAGCAGGAAGCATTGCATATGCTTGTCCTTTTCTTACTCTTCCTGAGGCACCAGCTTATGGCTGCTGCTGGAGACAGCATACTAGGCTAGATTAACCTTCATTCTGATCCCATATAGACTTGCTTTTAAGAGTGACGAGTTCACTGTTAACTTGTACAACCTTAGGGAATAAAAAGGAAGACTTCAATTCTGTTTTAATTCTTCTGCTCTGTCTCAGAGGTATCTAAGATATACAAGGTAGACAATGTGAAAGAGTTGACTCAACAGTTCTGAACTGCAAAAAGATGTTACTTGAAAGTCATGTTAAAAGCTTAATTGTTTTGTCTTAAACATTTTGTCTGCATTTTGTGACACTGTTCAGCAACTACTATATCTTACTTGTGTTACGTGTTGTCAATGTTTTTCCAGGTGTTCCTGAAGCAGAAGTTACTTGGTTTAAAAATAAGGTCAAGCTGTCCTCTGCTCACCACCTGCATGATGGGTTGCTGCTAATTGCGAATGTTTCTCTGGCAGATCAGGGTTTATACTCCTGCAAGGCAGCCAATCTTCGTGGGGAGGTAACTGAAAGCTCCCAGCTGTTTGTTCTTGGTAAGTTCAGGGTATTTTGCATGTGAAGCCGTAGGAATATGGCTGATGGCACAATTAGCCTTCAGAATTAATCAGAGAACATGGAGAGAGGGAACGACATACAGACAAAATGTTTGAACCCAGGGACAGCCCCTCCCAGCCTTGACATATCCGGTTTCACTCTTTCAGACCTACTGGCTAAGAAAAGCATTTATTAACAATTTCTTAAAGTGGCTCTCTTGAGATGAGATTGATGCCACTTTTTTCCCTGTGAAGTGCTCTGCTTCTGCTTGGCAGTCTTTCTGGTACATGGCTGTGTGGTACTGACCCATTTCGTATCAAACAGGTGCATAAACACAGTGCACTTTAAAAAAACACTTCCCAAGTTCAGTGAAGGGTGAAGTTTACTTTTTCTTGGGTTTCCAAATAACAGGCAGAAAGCCTGTCTGGGTGATTTGAAAAGACAATGTCAGCTGTGAAATATGGGTGGAAGTGTTACCTGGTGGTAACTGAATGTGTGGGAAAGGGCTTTCCTTTCCTAGCAACTCACCTCTATTATTTCTCCCTGCCTGGAAGATGAATGATCCAACCAGACTATGTAAATGCTTTAGTACATTTGATAGTGAAGTGTCAAATTTTGAAACCATGTTATTGGTACAAAATCACTAAAGCAGCCAGTACAGCTCTCATCTTTCATTACTGGAGTGAGCATAGGTCTTATGGATGATAGAGCTTCCAGAGGAAGTTTTAAAGTGAGATTTCTTACAGTTTCACAGATAACACTAAAGTCCCTGTAACAGCATTCACATGATTCCCTTATGAATCCAGACTGGCTCTAGAAACTGAGTTGAAAATAAAACTACAATAAATATCAGCTGGGTTTCAGGCTGTACATCAGAACTCCCACAAGATTTTTAAGTCCTTTTCTGACCTCTAAAAATGGCTTATTTTTTAAAGGTTCAAAGTTACTGTGGGTTATGTAAGCTTTTGCTTTTAGGCAAATCACATTTTTAGTTTCTTGGTGGAAATAAATAGTTCAAGCATCCATGTACTTCTGGTGTTGAATATGCTGAGCAGCAGAAATATTGCTCAGTTTGTGCTGTGATCTTATTGAAAAGTGATGAGGCCACCATTCACTTTAATCAAATATTCTATAATTTCCACAACAAAAAGAATTCAGAATGATAGGCAATGCAATCAATTTTTAAAATAGTGTTACTGTTACTAAAGGACTAAATCGTGCAGTTCTCAGTGTAGACTGATCCTCTTGAGCTCTTTGAGCTCTTAGTCCTTTGGAGCTCTGCCTAAGTATACCACAGGATTTGACAGGGTTATAACCATATTTAGTCAGGGCTTGATTCAGTCTGTAGCAGACATGAAAAGTTTTCCAGTGACTGCCATGGACATTTGATTAGGCTGCTATGCTGTATAAATTTGCCCTTTATTCCAAGCTGCTGTATCTCCTGATACCACATACTCTCATTACATATGAAAATGGTCAACCCAGAATGCCATGGTAGCCTTTAGACATAATTTCTTTTATTGTAGCCATACTGATCTAGATGTTATTTTAATACTTTCTCTAGTGTCTTACCTAATATCAAATAAAGCACACCTTTAGTAATTTCCTGAAGTTGCATAGAGTGCCCCTTTGAAATGATAATGTTGCAACATGACCAATAATGCACCAGTGGGTAGTGGTGTTTTTTTTTCTGCTATAGTGTTGCTTATCACTTCAGTTTCCCAATCTGTTACTAGAGCCTCCACGACCCCTTCCTAACCTAGAAGACTTGACAGCAGTGCTTTTCAGCACTGGGACCAGACCTCCTTCAGTGTTGACCTCTCCTTCAGGAACAAAAATGGCCATCAGTCCAGGGAGCTCTGCTCTCATAGGTAAGTCAAGTGTTTTATGATTATTTTTTTTTTTAGATTAAAGAGGGTTCTTTACATTACAGGTTTAGATTATCTAGACATGGAGCACTGGGACAGTCCTTTGGCAGTCATAATAATTGTCAGAGTGTTTTCAGAACTTGAAAACTCTTTTTTATTCATTAAAAAAAAAAAAAAGTCCTCTTATTAGTGTTACGCCCCAATGCTGCATGAAGAGTAAGGTCTCCATTGTGCCACACTTCATAACACCCTGTAAGAAGCAATCTGTGACCTAAAAGGCTGGCAATGTTGTTCAACACAAGACATGGAAAACTAGCAAGTCAGTTGATCTAAGAAAAGAAATGCTTGTGGATCTGTTTTTCTGTTTCTTCTGCATTTGTGTACTAGTCTTCCCATATGTCTGCTATCCGTATTGTATGTAGTCCTTCTCCAGAACAGTTTCTAGAGTTTTCCCTATCCCTCTAGCCTTGCTTTTACTCTTACAAGCTTTCTTTTAATCCTGTTCATTTCATTCTTCTTTGTTATATCACACAAGCAATGTGTGCAGAAAGCAATATAAGGAAATAATCCCCAACGAAATGTTTTCCCTGTCTTCACTATTTTTTTTTGCTTTCCATATATCTTTCTCTTCTCTACACTCCAAGTTTTGTTAGAGGCTGTAAACTCTTTTCATATCTGTGAATGTGATTTGTTTACAAAGAGAATCTTACCCTTTTCTAAAGTTCAGGGCATGTTTATTTTAAAATTAATTTTCTCACACTGATCTTCAGCCTCTAATTACTATCAGGCTCAGATAGGCAAACAGCTTCTCCAACAGTCTTGGTACTGTATATGGAGAAATCTCATCAAGTTTTGCAGTTTCAGAACAATCTTTTACCTTTTTAGAGGTAAGAATCTGAAACTTTCATCGAAGGGTCTGTAGCTGTCTGATTGTTTAAAGTTCTGGTCTCTGTACCTTCCATTATTTTTAACATTTAGTAACATTTCTGACATTTAGAAAATCCTAATTTTAGGATTTTCTTTTCACAATGGAGGCTTTCTATTTACGTTTTTAGTTTTGCGGTGTTTACTTTACCCCAGTGCTAACATCTGTGTACATTTGCAATAGCTTTTAGCATGCAGCTCTGTATTACGTTTCTGCTTGCACAAAAACTGCAGTAAAATAGTCCTTGTTGTGGGGAATATCTGAAGGTATTTATTAGTATCGAATAAATCATTTTGAGTAGGTTTTATTGTATTCACTGTTGTTAAGACTGGGTCATGCTCCTGTTTCATCCATTTCCTCTCACTTTTCCAGAGAGAGATCTTTAAGTTGCAGGGATATTTGACTGTTTGAAAGCAGTAATCAAATGACAAAGGGTGTTCTTCCCTGCCTTTGTATAACCTCTAAACTAATTTTATTTGGCCATGTTGCCCTGTACCTTGCCCTTCCACTTCAGGGGTAAAAATCTCCATGAATCTTAATAGCAAAATAGCAAAGCAGATTCCTTCTTGAGGCAATTCCCTCAACTTCACTCAAGTTTTACTGACCTGAGTTTGAGGCCTGTATTACTAAAACCTGAGGAAAGTTCCTGAGAGATTTTTCCTAATGAAAAAAACAGCATGGGATGGGCTATCTAATCAATTACTAAGCTACAGACCAGTGTGCTTTGTCGAGTACAAATATGGAAAGTTGAAAAATAAAAAAAAAAAAAAAGTGAAAGTGAAAATATACATTGTCTGAATACATTTTCTGTAGCTGTCCCAAAGAATCTGGTTTCATTCACAAAGAGAACAACCATTACTGAAAAAAAATAGGACTCAAGTCAGCTATTTTTTAATCTAAACCTAGATTACAGTGTACTCATATCAGTATAAATCATAGTCACAGATTCTGTGTTTTATCCCATACTTAGTCTCCCCACAGCCTTCCAGTATAGTGTGTGAGTTTATCACAGACTTCTGGAAATTGTTGTGGTGTAATCATGCAAGCAGCTAAGGACCACACAGTTGTTCACCCACTCTCCCACTACAACAGCTGGATGGGGGAGATAATCAGTTAAAAAAGATAAACTTGTAGTTGAGATAAAGGCAAATTAATAGCAAATAAAAAGGAAAAAAGAAGGAAGGAAGGAAGGAAGGAAGGAAGGGAGGGAGGGAGGAAGGGAGGAAGGGAGGGAGGGAGGGAGGGAAGGAGAAAGAGAACAATACCCAATGCAAGTGATGCACAAAACAGTTGCTCACCACCAGCAAACCAATACCTACACCTTCCTGAGCAACACCCCTGCCTGGCCAGCTCCCCACAGTTCTCTTACTGAGCTTAACATCAGATGGTATGGAATACCCCTTTGGCCGGTTTGGGCCAGCTGTCCTGGTTCTGTCCCCTACCAGCTCCTTGTGCACTCCCCGCCTCATTGCTGGCAGGGCAGCATGAGAAGCTGAAAAGTCCTTGTATAAGCAGTGCTCAGCAACAACTAAAACATCACTGTGTTGTCAACATTATTTTCATCGTAAAACGTAGCACCTTATCAGCTACTGTGAAGAAAATAAATTCTATCCCAGTGGAAACCAGGAGAACCTGATCCTCGGAAATTGCAGGATAAGAGAATTTGTTGAGTAGGGAATAAAATAGGACATGCGTAAATGAACAGACTGAAGCGTGAAGTAGTGTTAAGTGAGCTTTGGGAAAATGTACATGTTAAAGGAGTGGAGAGACACCAGAGGTTAAAAATGAAGTTAGAAACCTGGATAAATTCAAATAAGGGTTTGTCAGGGCTTAGGAAAAATGGGAGTCAGAGCTTCTTTAAATATTGTTTTGTGCCTTGGGAAAAGTTAAAATAAAAAGAGAGAGAAAAAAAAATAGCAACAAAAAAATGAAGTTACAACTGAGAACTTGCGGAAATTAACAATGGTATAAAATACAACAATTGACAGGCTGAGCTAAAAGGAAAGGACTAGAACCTCCAGACAATCATACATCCTATGCATTTTCTCTGACATATAAGTAGAATTGTGCAATGCTTCCACCATCATGTCAGTCATTTGAAATAGTGAACTTGCTCTCCAGGATCAATTTCTATGGGCTTCTTCTACATAAAGTTTAGCAGATAAGCAGAAGGGAAATATCAGGGCCATAACACAGAAGTCTGGTTTGTAGGTCTTCCTTGCTCATAGTTAAAGATCCTTCAGCAGTCACTTCTGTGCCTTTATAATATAAACAGAAGAAAAAGTCTGTTAAACATCCATGCTCTGCCCAATGGAGTCAGCAAAGCTCCCATTAAGATCTATCGTAAAATACCTTTTTTCATGAGCTGATAGGAACATTTTGTATTGGTTACTTTATTTTTTACTTCTAAAGGGTTGAGATTTCAGGCAGTTTTCTAGGCTAAGCTCATCATAGTATCACAGAATCACAGAATGGTTTGGATTGGAAGGGACCTTAAAGACCATACAGTTCCAACCCCCCTGCCATGGTCAGGAACACCTCCCACCAGACCAGGTTGCTCAAAGCCCCATCCAGCCTGGCCTTGAGCACCTCCAGGGATGGGACATCCACAGCTTCTCTGGGCAGCCTGTGCCAGTGCCTCACCACCCTCATATGAAAGAATTTCCTCCTTACATCTAATCAAAATCTCTCCTCTCTTAGTTTAAAGCCATTCCCCCTTGTGCTATCACTCCATTCCCTGAGTGCCTCTCCTGCTTTCTTGTGGGCCCCCTTTAGGTACTGGCAGGCCGCTATAAGGTCTCCCCAGAGCCTTCTCTTCTCCAGGCTGAACAACCCCAACTCACTCAGCCTGTCTTCACAAGAGAGGTGCTCCAGCCCTCTGATCATCTTTGTGATCCTCTGCTGGACTCACTCTCACTGTAATGCATCCATGTCCTTCTTGTGCTGGGGGGCCCAGAGCTGAATACAGGTGGGGTCTCACAAGAGCAAAGTAGAGGAGGAGGATCAGCTCCCTTGACCCACTGGCCACGCTTGTTTTGATGCAGCCCAGGATACAGTTGGCTTTCTGGGCTGCAGGTGCCCATTGCTGGCTCATGTTGAGCTTCTTATCCACTAACACCCCCAGGTCCTTCTCCTCACGGCTGCTCTCGTTGCCCAGACTGTATTTGTGCTTGGGATTGCCCTCAACTGTGGGGCAGGGTCTTGCACTTGGCCTTGTTGAACTCCATGAGGTTCACACAGGCCCACCTCTCAAGCCTGTCCAGGCCCTTCTGGATGGCATCCCTTCCCTCCAGGGTGTCAACCACACCACAAACCTTGGTGTCATTGGCAAACTTGGTGAGGGTGCACTCAATCCCACTGTCCATGTTGCCAGCAAAGATGTTAGACAGTGCTGGTCCCAATACCAGCCCTAGGGTGACCACTTGTCACTTATCTCCAGCCGAACATCAAGCCATTGACCACAATTCTTAGAGTGCAACCATCCAGCCAATTCATTATATCATCTGGTTAGAAAGCATAGTGTAGACAGTGGCATAGACTGCTGTTTACACTGCTCTTTTGCAACTGTTGGAAGGATGTATATAGTTCTGCATTCCTCCCCAGACCTCATGTTCATTGCCAGGTTGTATAATACCCACTTCTGTGTAATCTGCAGATCACAAATCTGAATGCCATGTCTTACTTCAAAGCAGGAGCTAGAGCACCCATCAGCTCAGAATTATTTCTGGTTTTGACAGTAGTGGGAACTGACAGTCAGTGATGAGCGGCAGACAGTCACCTGCTTTCTAACATCCTCGGTTTATGGTAGGCACACACAGGCTTTATAACACACACGCATAGAAACAGTAGTAAATTTTTGAAGTGACATTTCTTTGGAAAACTTTCAGGTTAGATCTTAATCTTATGAACGTTTCTGGGTTTGAGACTTCTTTTTTAATTTTCATTACAATTTTCCTGAATGTTAAGTGAAACAGCTATGGGAGACATTGCCCTTTTCCTCAGAAAATAAATAAATAACATACGTATATATATATCCTATGTTTGCTTCATAGTAATAATTTCTGTTTTTTAACAATATTCATTACCATATGACTTTTATAAGGCCTGATTAATTCATGGAATTATCTTTTTGAACTCAAGAACATCCTAAATTCATGTATTTTCAGTAGATTTTCTTTATTTATGCTACCAGTATCAGTGAATTCTTTGACGCAACTCCCTGAACACATTTCCATGGGTCCTGAGCATTTTAAATGTTTATTTGGCAAAATCAAAATTGTATGACCCAGTGTTCACGACTTCTGACAGTTGTGCAGAAAAGGGTTTGGGGCTATAAAGAATTTTTGTTTTCATTTAGGTTCAAGCTTATGGTGTCCTGTATGTGAAAACATTCCAGTGAGAAACTGAAAATCTTACAAACTGGCAGGAATTCACTACAATTTCATAAATTTGATGTAACTTCATTGGAAACCTTTGTTGACTTATCAAAAGATGCAAAATATAACACAAAAATATTTCCTTATCTTAGCACAGAAGAATACTACGATCATTGCAGTTACGTGGCATAGTGAAAACTGAAGCTTTATAAAGGTGAATTACATTTAAGTGAAGAAAATTCCAGGAACATGGGAAGATAGGTCAGGAATTAATA
Organism: Anser brachyrhynchus; assembly: GCF_964034855.1. Taxonomy (NCBI): domain Eukaryota; kingdom Metazoa; phylum Chordata; class Aves; order Anseriformes; family Anatidae; genus Anser; species Anser brachyrhynchus. The sequence goes on from NC_137697.1 coordinate 31,779,097, forward strand.
TTTCTAAGAATATAGAAATGTAGGAGTACATATGAAAGGTCACAATGAAGGAAAAAACAAGAGGAAGGAGAGTGTATTTTGATTGCTTTTAGCAGCACATTGTTTCTTGGCATGTGCTGCTTTATCTAAATATTTTGTTGCAGATAAGCTGCATGAGTTGCACAGAAAATGGCTGTGAACACATTTGATAAATCATTCCCCAAAGCTTCAGGTTAATGCCCCACATGTTGATAAATATCAGCAGAAATTTTTATCAAATGTGAGGACATTTGAAAATATAGTTTGCAACTGAGGAAATTGAAGGAGGGATTTTGCATTGTACCCTATATATAGTTAAATACAGGTTTTTGTCTGTATTTATGAGGCATCCACAGGAAAAGATGCACCTTTATTTCAGAATGCAAGACAAGCTCATGAATTTAGAAAGAAAGAGAAGCATAAATATGTAAAAAAGCTAGGACGTGAAACGAAAAGTACATCTAACTTGGCACAGTGCAGGGCTTAAGTAATGTCTCTAAAAACAAAAAAAAAAAGGCAACCCAGAAATATTAGATATTGTAGTAATGGAAGCTAGGCTATCTGTTATGTATACCTGCAATGCATACTTTTAAGGCTTACTATACATTGATGAGATGTTCACATTTTGACCAAATATATATAGATAGATAGATAACAGCTTTTTTATTTTTTAAATCAAAAAGGAAGATACCATCATTATGTAAATTCTTGGCCTTTATTCTGGTTTTATGCTTTGGATTAAATGAAGCTGGTGCAAGTCCTGGAGCACTATGGCTATTCTAATGAATCTGGAGACGTGACTGACCCTATTAGAAAAAGTCAGGGCATTTATTTGAAAAATGGTTTTCATCCCCTTTTATTGCCTACTCTAGTCTCATTGGAATCTGAGCTGTGCTTTTGCACCTCTAAATAGGATAAACACCATTTCCCTACGTCACAGAGACATTATGAGGACAAAGACATGGAAAGATACTGATCCAGTCAGCTCTTCCAGTATTGCGACTGTGTAATTATCATATTTTCCATGTTGTCATCCCCAGCTTAGGACTCTGAATTTTCATCTTTCCAGGCTACGCTTACATCTGCCTCTATGTATTAATAAATAGCTTAATAAATAAATAAATCCATACAGGTAGGAAATACTAAAAATAACTGTAAAGTTAGATGATAAAGTGTATCATCAAAGTTTTATGACCAGAAAAGTACAGTCAACTGGAAAAAGAAAAAGTAATATTGTTGTTCCATATCAAGTTTGCTCACTTCACAAATCAGAACACAGTTTTACTAACTGCCAGTCCTGAAAATACAGTCCTGGAAAGCAGGTTTCTTTCTGTTTTTATGTTATCCCCAGTGACGAGAGAGTTAGAGCAGCTTAGCTGCCAATTTCTCTGCTGTTTGAAAATACAGAAAATGGCTGGACTACAAGTTCCTGTCCTGCAAACAGCTACACTACTTAATAGTGAAGCTATTCTTCAAGCAAAGCAACAATAACCTTTTGCTTAAAAGATACAAAGGATTCCAGTTATCAGCAGCAGTATTTCCCTCTCATTTTCCTTTTACCAGCTATAGTATACTCCCCTTATTTTCCAGCAGAGCCACTTAAATGTCCAGAAGAGGCCTCAGAAAGCAGAGTGTGAAAGCATTTTTGTAGCCACCTTGCCTTCAATGGCCATATTTTTTGTGTGAATAAATGACTTACTCTGAAAGGGGCAACTGCATTGGAACCAAACCCTGAAGTTCAGGAGGGTTTTCAGTCTAGAGGACCCGTTCAAACCTGTGGCTAGTATTTGCCTCTCTGCATATTTGAGAGTCCTCTAGGTGTGGCACTGAACAGAAGAATTGACCTAAAACTTTTTAATATGTTCTGGGGTGCTTTGTTGTGAGTCAAGTGCTATGCAGCTGGCTACTTTAGGAGGAGAAGCAGTTCAAACTAATACCATGATTACCACCAAACTTTCTAAGCAGAACAGAAAAAAGTTAGTGCTGCAATTTGTTGCTATGTCTATTGCTCTTGAGCCAGAACATTTGTAAACATAAGACTGTTATTTATTTAAAATCAGTATGAAAAGCAATAAATGAACCTGATGAACATGACTGAACCCACCAGCATGCTCTAGTCATGTTTCATGGTATACTCAAGGAAGAACATCTGTTTGAAACATAAGAAATTTTCCTTTGTTCCCTTTTCCCCTTCCTCTCCCTACCATAAGCCTCTTCTAAATTTTCCTAGGTTCTGTGAATTAGTGCTACAGTTGGAAATGGGATGTAGAAGTACTAAGTAATTGACAATATGTACAAAATGTCAGTAAATATATAACTCATGAGTAATTATGATTAAAGCAGTGTTTGTGCTCCCCTAAGAAATGAGGCAGCTGCAGAAATTGTGCAGTAAGAGTCAGATAAAATCATGACTATCTATGAAGTTACTTTGCTACAACATCATTTTTCCCATCTCCTCTCACTCTGTAATAAATTGGACATCACGTTAGAAAAGTAGTTCTAATGCTAAAGAATGTTTTTGGGGAAAACTTTATATTACGCTAATAATATTTCTACTGTGTTGAGGATAAAGCACCAGGTGCATCCATGAGATAATCTGTCCAGTTAATTTTGTTTCCCATCCCCTTCCATCTTTGTCTCCAAGGAAACACTGCCTCATCACACTTCGAGAATTCCCATGTAAGTTACATCTCTGTGAGGATAAGATTTAAAATGAGTATCAAAAGTGTGCCATTATAATCATTTCTAGTTCCCCAGTCGGACACTGTCACATTCTTTTCCATTCTAAAAGTTACGTAATGTTCAAATAGCATTGCAGTATCTTCCTTCTGCATCAGGCTACGCTACTAGCCTTTTGATGAAAAGCGTGGATTTTCATTTGAACATGACTACTGCGTACAGTTCACAGTGTGTATGGTATGTAAAGCACATTTGCCTGGTCAAACACTTTGACCATGCTGATATAGTGTTTGTTCTTCAGTCAGTCAGGCTCTGGTCCTGCTGCTGCAGAGCTCTGAAAGCAGAGTTAAAAGAGCAATGTCCTCAAGACAACCTGCTGCTTCAGTGTGGCACCATGAATGAGCCAGTATGACAACCACTGATCCAGCAGTGGTCAAAAATGCTGTCACATAAAATAATATCGCTGGCTTCAGGGGCAATATCTGTATAGTTCTGGTTTTGTGGCAAAAGCTGCAGCCCTTGAACTCATGACTTTTCCAGGAGCAGTGGCCTAGATTCTGTTCTAAAATATCCACCAAGGCATATTCTGGTGAGAACTAGGGCGACGAGACTCGCCACAGGTGTCCCAGTCTGACCTGTCAGTCTGCCAGCTCCTTCACATAAAACATTGTTGTGCCTTTTACACAACTTAAGCTTTGCCCTAGAATAAGTGTTAAGGGAGTTTCAAACACCATGGGATTCCTGACCTGTTGACTAAAGGGCTTATCCATTCTCAATTCTGAAACACCCTCTGCCTCCACGTTGGTTCTCAAGACCTCCCCTGAACTGCTAAAGCACTTTGTTAATCAGACAGAAGTTACAGTCCCCTCTGGAGCAAGCAGCCCTGGCTGCCCTGCAGCTATCTGTCCCCCACCTCCTCTGCTCTGTGTTTGTTATTTTCCTTGCACCACAGAAGTTTCCTGAGTTGCTGAAGTCTGAGGATGCAGCAAGTTTATATCAGCTTAATAAATACAGAAAGGTTTCTATAGCAGCACTGGCCTTCACAGCTTGGACTGCTAATCATGTTTTGTGCTAGTTCTTGCTCTGTCTCCTTGTCAGACTCCTAGTGCTGCACTGCTGCTCAGTGCATGCTCCACCTGACTGTTTTGAGTGCTGTTTTTCCTCCACAAATATGTTTGTGCAGTTAACCTGGAGTAGTAGCATCAGTGGAGCAGAATGCTATTCTGAAGTATATTCATTTCTGTCTTTGCCATGCACTGAACAAGCCCATCAAAGTTATCTAAGGAGGCCACTTCAGCATTGTGTCCATTCTTGTAGGAACTGTTTTCATCATTTCTATTTATTTTCACCATTCCTGATTATTTTCATCCCAATCCTTAGTCGTACAAGATTATCAGTGTGTAGGATTCCGATTTTCAGAGTTCTTATTAGAAAACAAGCTTTTTTACTAAAGTTTGAAAACTCCCTTGCTTTTTTATTGGGCCCACCATGTGGCCCATGTATATTTGGGAACATTTTTACAACTTCTCTGAGGCAGGGAACGGGCCTAACTCAGGTTTTGTTGAATATGGTGTAAATTTAAAATGCTATGTAAATGATATCAAATAACATCAACATGGGTGGCATTTGGTAACTAGTTTAGGTGTTTTGAAAACAGTTTAAAAGCCATGTTATATATTTAATATAGTAAGAATATAGTAAGTTTCAACTGCTCTTTGGAGCCTTAAATAGTTATTTAAAGTACCAAATACCTTATTTTTTTTTGATGCTACTGTCATCGGTTGAATTGGCATATTTCGAGAATTCCTAAATACATGCCTTTCCTTGTCTAGCATAAACTCATGTTCATTTGGATTTCTTTAAGTTATTAAAAACAAAGGTTATACTTATATTAACATTGATCCTTTCTTCTGGGGATTTCCAGGATTGCATTACCCTTTGTGAGTTTTATTTTATATACTGTATGAAAGCACTGAGAAGTATATTTCATAACAATTTTCATAACAACCTGAATTAACAATGTCAGTTTAAATTTACACTTTCTGCTTACTATATGAACAAATCTTCACTGTTTAAGAAGAACTGTAAAGGCTTGTCTCTTATTTTTTCCACTTCAGCAAACAGACTTTGCTTAGGGATTGTAAGACTTTCAGACATGATCTTACCTTACCTGCATTTGCTTAAAATTTCATAGAATCATGCAATATCGCAAGTTGAAAGGGACCTACAAGGATTATTGAGTCCAACTCCTGGCTCCACACAGGACTACCTAAAAATTAAACCATATGTATGAGAGCGTTGTCCAAACACATCTTGAACTCTGGCAGACTCGGTGCCATGACCATTTCCCTGTGAAATATGTTCCAGTGCCCAATCACCCTCTCCATGAAGAACCTTTTCCAATACCTCCCATCAAATTTTTCCTTTCATGTTAGATACAGGAGGGAATTAAATTTCCCTCTTTTTCTCTAATTAAAAGAGAGAACTATTTGTCAGACAAATGCAAATGCATGACAACAATCTATGTTTTAAGAATAGCTATCGTTTTGAAACACAGTTCTCTATTTTTTCCTTCTATTACAAACTGTGTTTAGGTTAGTGCATAACTTGTTTGACATTTTTGCCATTGCTTTCCATGCAGTTCTGTGGACTTAAGTTAGCAACCTGCTAAAAGGAATAGGGTCTAGAGTCTAGAGTCAATAGCGTTCACATTTCTTTGTCATTCAAGTCTGCGGGTGAGCAATGGGAGTATACATGCTACATATTTTGTTCTTTGTGCAGTAGCCCAGAGTCTTTCTATGGCTACAGTCATACAGTGAATGTCACAAATATATAACGGGGACTTGAATTTCATCTGCACTGTACATTTGCTCTTTCCTCTCAAGAAATTATTAGAATTGTTGTGAAACATTGATCTTCCTTTTCCAAATACCCCCTCGTTATCCTTGAAATATTAACATCATTCCTACTAAAAGATGCAATTGGTATTAGGTTTTTGTTTGTTTGTCCAGCTTTTGCACATCTGTGACTCATTCTGGCTTTGAATGAGTTCAGAGCTGTGGCGGGCTTTGAAAGGGAGGCTGAAGGCAATATTTTCTTTCTCTAGGTAAGAACTGAAGAAGGTCCCTCTCATGCCACAACTTCTGCCGCTCAGAACTAGTCCCAAAAAAAATTCTCCTCCCCATCTCCCTAGGTGTCTTGACATACTAACACTCTGCAATAGCTGGGCTGTTTGGAAGTACAGCCAGTTTTTCCTTCTCAAGCTGTTTGTTGCATTATAGGGACAGATGTTGAGCTTTGGAAGGATAAAGCCATCAGTGTCCACAGGAATGGAAGGAAGTAGAGAATATGTGTTGTTAATCTGCATTAAATTGCATTTAAATTTTTCCTGGGAGATTAGAAATGGGTATTAATGGAAGATTTTTTTTTATTGTACTCTGTTTCTCACTTAATATGCATAAAACATTATCCCATAGTTTATGCGTCCATAAATGTGGGAAACATAGAAAATGTCACTTGTGAAATGTGCGTGATTCTTGTTCTGCATAGACCAATAAGGAGTATCCATTACATACGAGTCTCTTAGGTGTTAGTAAAGTTTTATTGTTAAATGTGAAAAAATGTAATAATTACTCACTGGTAAAGCATACCAAGGGAACAGAATTTTTTTTTTTCCCCCCATATTACTGATTACTGGCTGATCCTTTAGCTAGTATTTTATTTACACATTTTGAAAGAAGAAATAGTATACGAGATCAGTGAAATAGTAACAGGAAGACTATATGGGTCTGCTTGGCAATAAAATTTTTAAAAGAAAAACAGGCATGAACTAGAACTAGTTGCACACTGAAATCGATTTCAGGTCCTCTGCATTTAATGTCAAACTGACCTTTCTGCTTTCTTCATTTATCCTGCTCAAACCATTTGCAAATGCCAACAGTAAAACTGAATTCACAGCATGTCTTTGTCAGTTGTCATGGCTATATGCTGACCTGTGAAAACCCCTTCAATTATCTTACAAGTCAAGCAGTATTCTGTAGGGAAAAATAATATGGCCACTTACTGTTAAGTTTGTCCATTTCCTGAGTATTCCTTTGTTTTCTATTGCTTTTAACTTACACAACCTTAAACCATTTAGGCTGATACCTTTCACATCTCTTATTTAGTGGAGAATTAGTATCTCCTGGAAAATGGTAGAGCTGTTTCTCAGAACAAGAGAAGGAAAAAACATCAGTACTTAGAAAGGACAAAAGGCGTAAGGTAAAATGAAGCAAATGCAGTGGAAATGTAATGTTAGAAAGAGAGCTGCCAAGGATAAAACTACATTAGACTTTGCCAAGGAAATTAAAAGAAATAACAAAGACTCTTTACCCTTATAAATAAAAGGGGAACACAGGAAGAGAAGTGACCTCTGTGAGCAATGAGCAATCTCTCATTCTCCCTTTTTCAACTCTTTTTCTTTATTTTTTTCTTCTTTTGAGATTTAGCTGTATTACCTAGACCTTTGCCAGTGAAACGTTACCATTGCAACTGCACAGGCTATTGTGTACCCTATGGGTCTTCTGCTGGGGAGTCCTTGCACTCACTAATATGTATTTCATAAAGAGTGAACCAGCCCTAAAGGGAAGTCTTGTCTAACCAACGCCTTGCCTCACAGAGGATGCAGGCAGGGCATGAGGAACAGAGTCAAGCCACATGTGGCTAGCGTACTGGTGAGAGGCCTACTGTTCATCCTCCTGAGTGGCAAACAGCCTGAGAAGTAGATGTAGGTGCTGTGAAGACCCCCTTCCCAGTCCCTGGATCTGCCTCTCGGCATGTAATTGTCTGTGACATGCCATGGGTCAGTCACCACTGGCTTTTTCCACCTTGAATGAATTCTTCTTGTTTGTATGAGCAAGCAAACTTTGATTCTCATGTGCAAGGCAGCATATTCTGCTACAGAGTTAGTGTAATTGGAGGTATGATTAGTGGCAAAAGGCAGATAAGTAAAGAATACAGCAGCCCAATTCCTAGTGTTACTTTAGGGAAGTGACTAAAGTCAAAACAAGGTTAGAAAGGGTCCTCACTGCAGAGACAAAAGGACAAAAGTGATTCATTATACGTAAGTGTTAATTTAAACAGAACAGCATAAAGCTGCTGTACAAGCTAACAACCAGTGTAGACTGCACCCCTAGAAACGTAGCCAGACCTTTTATGTATCAGAGAGATGCTGGAGCTTCAGGACCAGCCTAATTCACAAGCAGTCCAAATAATGTACAGGTTCCCTTCAGCATGGCTTTTCTGATTCCCCATCCCTGAAGTCGATGTGGATGGTTTGCATCATGGCAATTGTCCAGTTCTTTCTTTTTCCCCCAGGAAATATGCAAGGTAACTTATCTATCTGTCCATTGATACTCATCTATCTTTCCATCGATTATCAAGTCTCACAAAATTTCTGCTGTGTACAGTTCATCAGTGAAGCCAGCAAAGTGTACAGGTGGTAGGAGGACTACAGGAAACAATAACATACAGATACACCCCCTCCATTAGCTCAAAAGGCAAAGAATTCACCGTGAACCTAAACCTCATTAGTTGATCTGATGATAAGTAGGCACTCCCAAATGATGCTACAGATTCGCCAGTTTTCTTCAGTTGCTAGGTTTGGTTGGCTTGGATTGACGAATTGCTCATCACTGAGATAAACAACCTCTAAAAGCTCAGTTCTATCTTTGTTTTTTCAACATTTTTTTATGCAATGAAAAATTTGTGATAACTTTTGTGTAAATAAAACTTCTAATGTTTAATACATTAAAATTAAAACAAAAAAAAAAAAGAAAAAAAAAATGAGAGAAAGGTGGTCCTGTGGCTAAAATAGAGGAGTTGGAGGGCAAGTTCTGTTTGTACTGCTTGCTGAAAAATGTTTCTTGAGCTTATGCTAGGTGTGTAACTTCACTCTGCCACTTTCCTGAATACTGAAATGAGAATGATTTAAATTAATGGGAACCTTAGAATGCCTGATATAAATATTTCTGAACTGATCTGAGATTTTCATATGGCTGATTAACTGGCTTTTTAGAGGTGTTGTTTTTTTGTTTTGTTTTTTCTTTCAGCTGATGAGAAGGTACTCACTACTACAATGTTTGTATTTATCATTATGAGAAAATTAGGAAAAAAATGAATGGAAGTGATTTTTTCCTTTAATTTTTGCCCACTTCAGGGCATGTAATTTTACAACAAGTTCAATACTCAGCAGGTTTATTTCATGTCCTTATTTTTTAGGTTGTGCTGTGGATGGCCATCCAACCCCAAACATCACCTGGCTTTACTCCGGCAAGCCTCTCGGTCTGAGGCATCACCTCCTGGCAGCAGGACGAGTTCTTCAGATATTCAACATTAGTGATGCTCCTGAAGGTGAATTCAGCTGTCTTGCTCAGAATGAGGCTGGCTCACTGATACAAAATACTTCCCTGACAATTCAAGGTAACTCTCTGGTTTCAGTCCTTCTCCCCCATGAAGCTTCTTGGCATTGACTTCCATGCGTTGCCTTTCTTATCCTGTATTTCTTGTCTCTTAATCCAGGGCTATGAAGCACAGCAGGAAGTAGGTGTTTTGATGTTTTACCTCCATAGATATAGATTTGCAGGCCTAGCAAATAACTTGCAATGTCTTAGGTTTCACTCGTAGTGTCACTTTCCCAAAATGACATCTGATATTTCTGGCCTGCTGAGCATGTAGCACACCTTGATAATTCAAGCTATACTTATAGCTGCTGTGTCAACTAGAAATTTGAGACAGGGGTGCCACAGATAAAATCTTTAAAATTAGAAAACCCACTGTTAATCTTCTCAAGTCAGTGTTACACAGTCTCTACTTACTTGAAAACCCTTTGCTTATAAAACTGCTGTCACTGTTATTTTTACCCTAGAAATAAACTGAAGGTGACAAAGTCACTGAACAGAGCAGTGTGGATGGGTTGGACCAGAATATGCAGCTTTCATTTCCACAGTTGTCAGGGGCGGAGAGGAAAATAATTTAACTTTTCCTTAATTTTTGCAACAAAATTTAAAATGTGTTGTGACCCCTTCATTCACCTTCAGGATGGATGATCTCTGTAATCTACATGGTGAGAAATGTCCTTCACCAAATCATACCCCTTCACAATTATAAATGGTTAAGAATGAGTATGTACACTGTGTTTTTGAATGCATAGCTCCGAATTTGAAAGTGTACCTTTAAGATGTTAAAACAGATTATAAGCCCATTCTTTCCTTTCATTCTCCTACTTTGGGGTGATCCAAACTTTTCAATGAGAGGGTCTAATGGCTTTCCAGAAGATTCAGAAAGTCCTTCATGTGACAAGTGAAAACAGGATGGGTCTTTTTAATGCTTGGCAATACGCTGAGCATGTGTCTTCAGTTCTATCTCAGTCTCAAAGCTCTCACAAAAGTGAAAGGCAAGGCCAAATTGTGTCTTCCTTGCAGATGCCATGGTTTCCCACCACTATGTTGTTCTTTGAGTTTAAAATTTGGTTTAAAATATGTTTTAAGAGTAGATTTGCAAAGAAGAATATGAAATATTTACTGACCTCTGTAATTGCATCCACTGAATTGCATTGCAATAAATGTTCATGGTATGAAATCACTTGACAAAATCAACTGGAGTGAACGAACCAGGGGACTTCTTGGGAGTTAGTCAGACTACACTACTTTGATATTTATCAAAGGTCTAGAACTCTGATCAAGCTTTATGAACTATCTAGGGACCTTAAAAAGTGAATTGGTAGCCTTCTGAAAAGTGAATAAAGGATGTATTGCCAGAAGGATTAACACCTTTTTCGGGAACCGACACAAAAAAAATAAATAAATAATAAAAATAAAAATAAAAATAAAATAAAAATAAAAATAAAAATAAAAATAAAAATAAAAATAAAAATAAAAATAAAATAATCTGACTGAATATAATAGGAAGAAATCACTGGGAACTAAAAATATCATTTAATGAAAAAAAATCTGAAGAGCTTAATATCCTATGAAATCATTCTTATATTACTTTTAAGGATGCTCCATACTTCGTCACTGTAAAATTCCCTTTTTTGTATTTTTTCACAAGTGTTTGAGAAGGTAGTTATTTTCACACATATACTACTTGCTTATCTTTTAAATTAGAGATATGTGTACCACACATACCAGCTGTGAGGCTTTCTGCAATGTCATGTTTAGCTGCATACCAGGAGCTTACATGCTCGCCATAGTACTTGCTGGTCTCATTCTCCCAATGGCCTTCTGAAGTTTCTGACTAATTTACAGACAGCTAACATACAAATAGGCTCAATGAATTACCCAGCTAAGTTTGTATAAATGCAGGGATTTGTGATGCCCCACATACCTGTCATTTGGCATCACTGAACTGTGCTATAGCATCATTCAATTTCCATGTCTGATGCTTCTGAGCACAATTAAAAAAAAAAGGGGGGGGGGGGGAAGGAGGGACATTGTTACAAAAAAGAATTAGTCTCTTTTCTAAGGATCTCCCGCTGACAGTTTTTAAATGTTAATGTGTCTCTCCCATGCTTTTTGGCAGAATACCAGTGGTCAGTGGACAAGCTGATGGCTTGTTCTGCTTCCTGTGGCCACAAAGGGGTGCAGCTGCCCCAGCTCAGGTGCTTACTGGATGGGACTGAAGTCAACATATCCCACTGCAAAGAGAAGCCCGAGCCAGCCCTGCAGCCCATCGCATGCAACAGGAGAGACTGCCCTTCACGGTTTGTCCTTACCATGTTACTACGTCATATATGCTTTTAAAGTGTACTTGAAAAGTTTTTGGTGCTGGAGTGCATGTCATTGTAGCCTTGCCACTGCCTGTCTGGGGAAAAGTCATGGCTAAAAGGGAATTTATGAGTGCTTAACTTTGACAGTTGGGAATTAGTAGTAAGATTTGTGGAAAATGTTGACAGTAAATGGTACAGACAGTGTTTACGCCTTCAGTAGTTATGTTAGAAATGGATTGAAAAGTTACTTCTTACTCTTTATTAGCAAAGGTCACAGCTTCTTGGTACTTTTGAATTCTTCCCTGACAGTGGGAATAGTCAGCATTTTTACAATGAGGTAGAAAACTGAATTTTCATTTCCATTTCAAGCCTCACCAGTTCTTTAAACTCGTAAACCTCACTGGGGGCTGACGTTACATGGGGAGGGGGAGCACAGTGCTGTACTCCATGAAAGGAAAGATTTCACCCTAAATGGGGCCTTCAGACAGTACTTACTGTATGTTGAAACTGTAAAGTAAAAGAACTCAATGTACTTGTCTTCCTACCTCCGATTAAGTACTAGCAGATTTTCAGACCCTTCAAGACCAGATCCTCGTTAGAGAAAAAACATTGACCTAGTATCTTTGTGGTTTATTAGCATAAATTCAGTACTCTCCACATACAATAGCAATGACTGGAAAGTGAGCAGAAGAAAGGAAGCCCCAGAAGTAATAATCTGGACCCTTGGAAACAAAGCTGTCCCAGTAACTGACTAGTTAGAAAAGATGCCTGCCCTAGAGCTTACATCAACTCACTCTGAAAAGACATCATGTCTTAGGGCCAGCACTGTACAGTTTTTCTCTGAGTTTTGTTTGTGATTAACAATATGGTGGCTGATTTTTAAAAGATTAATAATAATAATAATAATAATAATATGTAAATCAAAGTTACAGAGAGGTCTAAGCTGCAAATTTCAAATCTGAACCCAGAGCCAAAGCTTCCCGGAAGATCAGTGCTTTTGAATATCAGCTTTCAGCATTGTTTCATAATTGATCAAAATACAGCACAAGAAATACGGTACATCAAGGCTGAAAAGTGTCTTCCAGACATTTACTGGTACTTGTCATTTTGGATGATGGAGAAACATCTTGAATGACAGGAAAACTTGTCCAATAAGCCTATCTTTTCTGCCTAAGAAGTCTACCTTTTCTGCTTTTCCCTTTATGACTCATTAATAATGCCTATCAAGGCCAAGTAGAATCACAGGCTTCCATGGGCTGGCTGAGCTCAGGCCAGGCTGCTCAGGGCTTCACCTAGGCAGGGCACAAAACTTGAGGGAAACTCTCAGTATGCCCAGGGGTGCAGCTGCCATCAGGGGGAGCTTGGTAGAAGTGAGCCAACAAGAACATGAACAGGGACAAATGCTGAGCCCCATAAGACCCTGTTTGTTAACAGCCTTCAGGCAGAGTAAAAACAATTCATCACCACCCTATGAGCCTCATCGTCAAACCCATTTTTCACGCAAGCCATGTCAACCCATCCAGAATGCAGCTTGGATATTAGACTATTGATGGAGACAAGTAAATGGTTTCCATGGCCCTCACCTTGTCGTCAGATCTGGTCATTTTATCACAGAATTCAATCAGGTATGTCAGACATGACTTACCTTTGATCAGTCTGGGCTGACTGTTCACAGTCATCTTCTCCTTTTGCGCAGAAACACGAACCACAAGGACTAGCTTCTGGATTTTCCCAGGCACCCCAGTAAGGCTGACCAGTTCCCTATACGTCATCCCTACATCCTTTTTTGAAGATGGTGGCAATGCTTCTCTTTCTCCAATTGTCAGGGGCCTCCCCGGTATCCATAACCTTTCAACAATGATAGCAAGCAGCCTTGAAGGGACATGGGCAAGCTCTCTCAGCATCCTCACACATAGCCCATCTCATCTCATACACTTGTATGGGCTGAGTTTTCTTGGGTAATTCCAGCCTGTGTTGGTTGTAAATTTGGTGCCTATCCTGTACACAGCTCTGTACACACAGGAGTTTCATCACCCAAGAACTTCAGGGTCATATGTTTTTTGTATTCCACATGGCATCATAAGACTTGATTCCAACAGCAAAACAGACAAAGAAGCTAGACTTAGCAGCTACTTTGCAGTAGGTTTTGTTTCTTTGTTTGTTATCTGAGTTCCTGTGTTGCTTGAATGCCAAAACAGGCAGAAATGCAGCTGCAGATGTAAAGCTGAATTCCCTTCACAGAGTGGAAATGTCTTTTGTAAAGTTAGCACATCCCATTGGACTTTGTGGGCATGAAGGGGGTCAGACAGAGGTCTGCCTCCTTTTACAGACTGTCTCAGTTTAAGTGCCCCTGTGATCCTTTGCTTTCTGTTACTGATAAACACAGTGGAGTCATGACAGCTTGAAAGACTTCTGACTACACTAAGGTCTTTCCCTTGTTCTGCTGCTTTCTCCCTGCAGAACACACTTTCCTCCTTTGCCACCCATTGGTCTAAAAAAGAATACATCCCAGTGTCTATCCAGAGAGTCAGATTAGCGTTATACTCTCTCCATGTTAAAAATGCCCCCGTTCTCAAATCCAGTGGCTCCTTAGCTGAGATGTGTGTAAGTGCTTTTCTGTATTTTTCTGTATTTTTTATTCCCTCCACTCCCTTATGTCCATTGTGGACATGGTGTTCTTGAGTAGGCAAACACAAGGTGGTCAGGATCTCAAGAGAAATTCAGTACAACTTCCCTCATTCAACACAGTGATTTGGGACTGGCACTTATATTAAAAGAGTCTAATCTGATGCAAGGAGAGGTGCTAAGCAACCTGATGAGAACTAACCAGCCAGATTTACCACTATGGTTGTGTCTTGGGTATATGGCAAGGTCCTGTTTAATTACCTTTTTTTAATATATTCTTACCCATTTTTGCAGGCAACTATTTTCTGAGTTGCCAGCTGAGTCATAAGAAGGAAACCAAAAGAGATTTGATGAAATATGAAACGTGCTCATTAACAGCAGTTTGCCTACGGTGATGGCCGTAAATTCCATGGGAATGGTTTATGTCTTTTTATCCCTTTCCTGAACAGTACCGCCACCCACACTCCTCTCTCAGGTCCTGAGAAACTGTTGAGATGTATGCTTGGAAATAAAAGTTGATTGAAATGCAGGGCAGAGCTTTATGAGGGAGGGATGGGAAAAACTTCAGTTTCAACCTCACCGAACTGCAAGAAAATAAAAAAAAAAGTAGTTGTGTGTTTGTTTTCTTTGTCAGGAGTGTGTCTGTTCACATACTTGTTTCTATGACCTCAGGAATTAATCACCTGCAGAAACTGAGGAGCAGTAACGGATGCCTCTCCATGAGGCTCGAGAACACCTATTGCCTATTTTGCAAAGTAACCAGAAACACTGCCATTGAGGGATGAGATAGGCACTATTTTCCCCCCAATATCACACAGCTCCTGCTGTGTATCCTGAAACTTAATGAAGCAAACTGCTGACAACCATAAATCTCTTCAGGAAACTAATAATCAGTTGTGTCCTTCCTGTTCCTACCAGTATCTTCTTCCCAAATCCAACTGTATGAGTGTTTCACCTAATCAGCCTTAAATAGGCAAGATGTACTGTCCATCTTGGTAAGAGTTTGGACCTGGACAATTATTTTTTGTTGTTACAGGTCTTTTATTAGTTATGCTGGATGTTTTAAACCCCAGCACATACAGGATTAGACCCTCAGCAGTTAAATGCACAGTCCAAGCTCAAGAGGAAAGAAAAAATATGTTCTTTGTCCCTGTGCTGTCCATTTACAAGCTCCATCCCTGAGCAACCATCAGGCTTTACTATATTACCCCAGCTGTCAGGGAGGTAACAGAGCAGGCAGGGCCTGACACGCACCAGCAGATTCTTGGTTCCTCTGTCAGCAGCAAGTTCGAAGTGCCCTGAGAGCTACGCTATCAGCTTTATGAGGACAGATTTCTCTGCTGAGGAGTGAAAATTGGCTGCAGCCTGTGGCTGTAACCTGTGATCAAGCCCTGTGACCCACTGCTGGGGCTGTTATTGTTGCCTGTGATTAAGGCTTCTGTGGCATAGTGGTGTGAGAGCAGCCATGTCCAACCCCTGTGACTGGGCTAGCAATATTTACTAGGCTTTTAAAAACAACCTTAAGGGCAAAACTAATATGAATTCTGGGCCCAAAGAACTGTCAGAGAGATACTTAAATAAAAAATATAATCTTTTCCCGGCTTCCATCCTATGAGCAGTTTTCAGTGACTACTATAGGAGGCTGAGGCACTCAGCACTTTCCAGGGTCGTGGCCCAAATGAACCAAGCCATTCTTTGGGCCAACACGTAAACTCTGGTTGGCACTGATGATACCGCAGGCAGCACGCTCACAGCACGTATGTGCTCCCTGACTTCCTTGCCTTTCTCTGACAGATGGATGGTAACATCATGGTCTCCATGCACACGGAGCTGCGGTGGAGGCATCCAGATGCGGCGAGTGACATGTCAGCGGCTGACAGCAAAAGGCAGCTCTGTCCCGATGTCGAACGAGGCTTGTGTCCAGGTGTCCAAGCGCCCCGTGGACACTCAGAACTGTAACAGGCAACCCTGTGTCGAGTGGGTGGCCTCCTCCTGGGGCCAGGTAAGAAGCATGCCAGCAGTCTGAAAACAGCCTCATAGTGTGGGCTGGGGAGAGCTGACAGAAGATGAGAGGCTATGGTCTGCAAGCTTTCGAGAAGGCTACTGATTTGCTCAGCTCTTTGAACTCCAGATTTGATGCACTGCATGCTTGGGTTTCTGTAGCTTCCTGCAGTCCCCAGAAGAACTGCTTGTGAACAGGACTTCCACTGCAGACCCCTCTTTTGTCCCCAGTAGAAATATCTGCAGATCTTCATTATAATGACAGGTTACAAGTCTGGGAAATAGCATTCTCTGCATCTACAATTGCCCTTACCACTCATGGAGTGTGTCTCAGTTTTGGCTGTCAGGAGCCAGGACTGATGGTCATGGTAGGTTTGGTGGGTTTTGTACAAGAACACAGTTTTAAAATGTTTCTGATGTTGCCTGAGAACCTCATAAAGTACGAGTCTTCTTGATTAGCTTCACAAAGAAATGCAGAATAGGAGGCTACAAGCATTTTCAGATTACTTCATGCTGTTTTTCAGATCTTCAAATTCTCTCCTTACAGCTTCATACAATGATCAGATGTTAAAAAGTTTCTTTCCATAAATACCAAATGTTCCTAGTATTTGGAGTTAAATCCCCTTATCGTGGGAATCCAGAGAAGAGTTTGCTTTGTCTTTTTTTTTTTTTTTTCCTGTGAGCTGAGATTTCCTGAAAAGATATTCGCCAATACACATTCAATTATAACCTAGGACCAGTCATTACTATCCTCCCTTTTCTCTCCATTCCAGCATGACTGAGCCATATGTGAAGGCTGATGAATCCACGACAGTCCAGACTTAGGGGTAGAAACTTGAAACTTTTAAGTCCAAAGATCTCCAGAGTGGTGACTCTCATGTAGGGGTATACCATACCAGGATGAACAAGAGAGTTAAAATTACGGAAAACAATTTTTCTAAAAGTTAAAGCAGATACTAATATTACTTTAACATCACTTTGGTGGAATAAACATTTTGAAAGGAAAAAATAAAAGATAAGGAAGTGAGGCTTCTTACAATGTCAGGAGAGGTTAACAAAGTTACTAGAGTATTAACTACCAGTCTTGACATAGTCAGCTACTATGAAATACGTTGCATCCTTTTCTAATCAGTGTGTGGTAAGCCAGTTTAAAAACAATGACAAATGCTATCTCATTGTGTTAGAGGTTAACGTAACATAGTAGTTTTGTTATTTATAACCACATGCATTCTGTATTTGCTTAGAGTATCATGCACAATACAGGGTGCCTCATCAGTTTTCTTATGATGTTAGAAAAAAAATCTTCAGAGACTAGAACTTATTTTTGTTCACTAGTTGAAAACATCTTCATTAAACTCTTGTGTATTTTGGAAATTTCCCTCATGAAAGAGGAGTGAGTTATTGTATTACATTTATGAGTAAGCAAGGAAATATCTTTCTTTATGAAGGAAACAAACTGTCCAATTTTCAGTCCCTGTGGAATTCCAGGTAAGGACTGGATTATCCTTTCAAAAAAAAATTACCTCATTCTTGCTTTTAGATCATTATGGTTTATCCAGTTCCCCATGACATCATACTCAGACAAGATGATCAAAGAGATCTGAGTTCATTTGTTGCACCTGACCTCCGTGCATTATAATATAGTATTTCTCCTACTTAAAAAAATGATGTCCCACATGGGCCTATACAGCTCAGTCTCTAAGCCAGAAGACTATTTGCTATCTGATTACAGTTAGGAATGTACCACTGGCTCAGTGGCTCTGTGGCTCAATGACTGTCTGAGTAGTATCATGGGATACTCTGAAGAGGCCATCAGGTCCACATTGCCTAGGTGCAGTGACTAACTTTCCCAAAGAACAGAGAAAAACAGATGACTTACCCTGTCTGTGCCTCCAGAACTAATTCCTTTTCTTTCCCTTCCACCTCCCATTTAATATTAGTGGCATTTCGTGGGCTATTTGACCTGTGCTATGTATCACATAATGTTTTGAAAGCAGTCACTCAAGCTTGCTGCTGATGAGGACTGCCAGTCCTACAGGTAACGTAGAAGTGCTCCACACGCTCCAATGAATGACATTTCCACCCACCTTGCTCAACAAGGGGCTTGACTGAGAGCATGGGAAACAGCACAGTCATTTTCTTCTCTCTTCCAATTATCAGGGAGGGAAGAAACAGAAGCAGGAAGTGAGCATTATTTGAGGAGTGCATGGTAGTGTGAAATGGAGCGTCTAGTAGCAGTGGAGGAGACTATAAGTGTGGAAGAGAGAGCAGCCCTCTCCTGCCAAAACTTCCTCCCTCTTCACATTAACAAACCCCCAGTCTGTTCTGGAATATAATTTCCAGATACTTAGTAAACAATCTGCTTCCTAACATTTGATTTAATTCTAAAAGAACACAAACACATGCTACATACCAATATCTAATTGCAGTTTAATCAAAGAGAGGATTATAAGAGTTAAACAGCAAGTGTGCAGCTGAGACACTTGAATTGGTTAGGATAACTTCATTTTTGGACCAAACTTGCAGATCTGCTGTGTTTGTCATGCTTGCAGCTTTCATTTCTTGTTCTGCAATGCTTTCAAATTGTTGTTTGTAGTAGAATATGTCCTTGGTCCATTATGTTCCTGGTTATTAACAATTTTCCCATAAATTGTGATAGTTCAAGCTGCAAAATGCACAGTGAAATGAATGTATTGAGATTTCCTGTACGGATCATAGGATCTTGGCTAACGATGTGAGAGTATTTTATTTGCCCTAACAGATGTATTTAAGAGTGAACTATTGAAGAGCAGAGGGTAATAAATCTACAGAGCAGATACAGAAATACAGTTTTAATACTGCTGGACAAAAGATGAGTGCGTGCTCAGCCTCCAAAGTGTGCAGAGCTGCAGGAAGTGCTTGCAAGCTTCACAGTCACTGCATGGCAGTATGCACTTTATTTCACCAGCAGTCTTATAAAAGGGAAACATTGCCTTTTACCTCCATTAAGTGTTTCTCTGTGTTTACAGTGTAATGGGCCTTGCATTGGACCACGACTGGCTGTACAACACAGACAGATACTTTGCCAGACCAAAGATGGGACTTCTGTGTCATCTGATCAATGCAGTGCCTTACCAAGGTAGGAGAGGAGTCTCTTACAACTGAAACCACTGTCATTTGCATAGATTTTGAATGCACTAGTGATTTAACTGACATTTTTCGTGTTTTCTATAGGTAACAAAAAGGTCATGGTACAACCTGTTTAATTATGTGGCATAAATCTCAGCAGGCTTAAGCCCAGACTTCAGTATTGATTCATTCGAGGGAAAAAAAAAAAAAGAAAAAAAAAAAAGAGAGAGCTATCTAACAACTGAATAGCCTTCTAGGCATGCCAAATCCTGACTGAAAGGCCATGCTATCTCTTCCTAGACCAAGGACACATTTGTTACCTCGGTTCTGCTGGTAATGAAAGAACTCCCAAAGCTGCCATTCTCCTTATCTCTCAATTAGACATAAATGCTCATTGGATAGAACGGACTCCACAGCTTTTTTTTTCCTACAGATAAGCTCCACTATTGACATTATAAAAACATATTTATTTTCCATAACATTTAGCCATGTAAATCAAGCCTAACTATGGCTGAAAACTATTAGAGGCTCTTTGGCACCACAACATGTATTCTAATTGTCCTTGTGATGAAAAGAAGAGAACCAAGTGTTCTTCTATAATCTTCTCCCCTTCTGAGACAGGGTTAAAGGGAAAAGGAGGGTTTCTAAGAACTGTTTTTGTTTCCCACTGGTTACAGACATCAGCAAGTAACAAACCTCTGAGTTTTACTGGCTGCCACTTCTTTCATTACATCTTTTCAGTGGAGCTCTGGTTTGGCATTTAATGGCAAGTGGTATTTAGACCAAACCCTCAAATAGTTCAAATGGTCATTTAACTCCAGTTGTGCTATACCAGCTGGCAACCAGCTGAGGGTCTGGTCCCTGAGTGTAGTTACAAGATTGCCTTTCAGTGCACGAGGCTTACCTGTGCTTGCCCCAAGCGAAGACTTGTTCCAGACCGTGCTCTGAACAAATTATATTTGGAACATGCAAGGCTTGCAGTCCCCAGAGCGTGCGTGCTGCCCAGAGTGGCACTCACTTGCTTCTCGTGCAGCACAGTGAGTGACAGGGCCCCTTTTCCCTTCTGCTCGTAGGCCTTTGAGCACTCAGAACTGCTGGACTGACATCTGCGGCGTGCACTGGAGGGTCAGCCTGTGGACCGTGTGTACAGCTACCTGCGGAAACTACGGCTTCCAGTCCCGGCGCGTGGACTGCGTGCACATTCGCACCAACAAGCCTGTGCTGGAGCACTACTGCTCCTGGAGACCACGGCCGGCCAACTGGCAGCGCTGCAACATCACGCCCTGTGAGAACAGTACGTTCCTGAGCAGAGGGGAGGAGTGGGATGGAGGAGGTAGGAGGAGGCCTTTGGGTCCTCCATATGGAGCCATCTCCCAGAACTGTGGTGCTGAGCATCACAGCTGGGCTTCCTGGGGATCCTCCAGCCTGAACCGATGCAAAATGCAGTGTCCAAAGCTCAGCTTCCCAGCATGGGGGACAAGGTGCCCATTGCAGTTTGCTGGCAGTGGTGTCCAGTGGGGTTGACTTGCGTTGTATCCCCTTGCTAACCATGTAAAATGGCCCGACTGTCCATTAGTGGTACAGACATGAAGAAAAACACAGATGTTATTGCAGTGAGCTGTATAACTGCCCTGTGATGATCCCTTTTTCCAGCCTTAATATGGAAAGTGGGACTCCATCAGATCAAAAAATGCACACAAGGTCTGGCTGAGATACTGGACAGTTTTCAACCTGCAACTCAAAAGCAGGAGGCTGCAGGCCTCAAAACCTGTCCGAATCATACTAGGGACCAAAGTCCTAGGGAACTTGAAATGTAGGTTAAAGTATCTAAACATCTCCACCCTGGGCTGTGTTCTTTGGCACACGTGAAAAGCACAACACAACATCTGGTCAGCTGTGGAGGCACTCCCACACACTCTTTTGAAATGCATGAGATTGGACAAAGTACCTTTGAGCTACTCTGTTAAAGAAGTTTCCAGTTTAATTTACTACTTCATCTTCGGTGTAACAGCTGTTAGGAAACTCTAGAGCTTCCCTAGAATGCCAGTAGATGACACAGGAGTGCTGGAGAAGCTTCAAAAGCTCTCCCAAAAGCTCTCCTCATGCTCTGAAAGCAATGGCTGCCCACCATGTTCTCCTTTGAGCCTTTGGCTGCATGAAGTCCCCACTCAGCATCTGCAGCAAGTCAAGGTCATGCTCACTGTGAGGCCTCCCAGTACAAAGCTGTTTTGGTTCCCTCTTGGCCACACTATGAAATGTTCTCAGTTAAAAAGTCCTTCTTTCATAGCCTCACCACCATTTCTCCTTTTCGTTTCTCCTTTGGCAGTGGAGTGCAGAGACACTACAAGGTACTGCGAGAAAGTGAAGCAACTCAAACTTTGCCAGCTCACCCAGTTCAAATCACGCTGCTGTGGGACTTGTGGAAAAGCTTGAAGACAAATGCAATGAAAATGGAGGAACAAGGGGATCACAGCCTTTGCTTCACCGAGGCAAGGACTTTTACAGAAAATATAAATGGAATGGATTTTTTTTTCATTTTATTTATTTATTTCCCTTTAAAAGAAAAAAGGAAAAAAAAAAAGGAAAATGAAAACCTTTTACCAAATTGTTGTTGTAAAGGGACCTGACAAGTTTTCCCTCCTATAAATCTGGGAGACAGAATGCAGCAAAATAATCATAAGGTTAGAAAACAAAAAGTCAAAGAATCCCATGTCACCAGCAAAGGGCCTGAGAGGAGTGGGGCTGCCCCAAAATGTATGTACACACTTGGGTATACTCCAATGGATAGATGGGAAAGCGGATCAAAACATAAACCTAGCATCACATTGAACCACCACAACATGAATCAAAGAATCAAACAGCTTGACAGATCATAGGGTTTGCAGAAAACAAAACAAAACAAAGCAAAAAAAATACAAAAGAATACAAAAAAAAAAAAAACAGAAAAAATACTAAACTAAACATTCATCTGTGAAGTATACAGACCATTTATCTTAGACTAGTTTGGGAATATAAGCATATGATTTTGCTTTATAAACCTAATATTAGAACCAAGATTGGATTCCTTTTTTCCTTTCTATACCCCTCTCTCCTTCTCCTCCCAGGCCTTCAAATGATCTCAGTGGGAGATAGCTGTCGATCTTTGAGGATCTGGAGTCATGTCTGAGAAAGTTGAACAATGTTGTGTAATGTGAGTGAGTCTAGAAGACATCTGAAAATGTTCCCAGGGTGTATTTGTGAGGGAGGATTGGCACTGGGAGTGTTGCCTTCAGCACAGAGATGAGGTGGTGATGTTAGCTATTATCTAGGAGAAGGAAAGAAAGTATGATCTGCTACTAACA
Organism: Anser brachyrhynchus; assembly: GCF_964034855.1. Taxonomy (NCBI): domain Eukaryota; kingdom Metazoa; phylum Chordata; class Aves; order Anseriformes; family Anatidae; genus Anser; species Anser brachyrhynchus. The sequence goes on from NC_137697.1 coordinate 31,801,615, forward strand.
GACTGTAACACAAACCTGCAAATGCTGTCCTGTGCATAACACAGGCAGGAAAAATATCATTTGTGGTAACAAGAGCTGCTTCGAGTACTACGTCCTACTAACACTTCATAGGAATAGATAGGAGTACTAGTTCCCAGAGTTCAGGTTCTTTCAGAGCTGAGGTTTGGGTAAGAAATTTGAGGAAGTGGGTTTTCCTTTCCTGCTAACATGAATATTTTCTCTTCTGACAGCCAAGCCTTTCAGTCAAGTAGTAGAAAAAATTTCTGATATCTTTGGCTTTGTTCCTACTCGGTAGAAACAGAATAGATTCAGCATCAGTCCCAGAGGACTAATGTCAATAAATTTTAATAAATTTGCTCCTCTCTGGCTGCCTCCCACAACAAAATGGGTGCTACAAAGCAGAATATTTTTTAAGCCTAAGTATAACACCCTAAAAATATGATCTAAAAAGTGAGCCTCAGACATCATACATTATGTGTCGTCTGTGAGTCTTTCTCCCTAGCCAATTGCAGTGACTATTCATCCATTGAAGTGCTTCATCCTTTTTGTTCCTGGGCAATTCCTGCTCTGCTCTGAATAGGGCTTTAAAATTAGAAGGGATTTGCAAAGTAGGAGGTTTGAGCATTATAAAAATTTAAAGGAGAGCTGTCTGGATCTGAGGCTTTGACTTGAGACCATCTCTAAATCAAAGGTTTGGCTGTGCTTCACCCCCAGTGGGGCTCAGGCCTTGTGGTACATTAATGAAAGGCTGTTCAAGTACTGCTGTGTTACAGCTTCCATAACGTGGATTTTTCAGCAAAACCAGGAATCTAATTCTGAGGTCAGTGTCAGATTCATGACATTAAACTGTCTTCAGTTTGGTTGCTTCAAAACACATTTGGCAGTGGATGCTCTCACTACAAATGGGTCTTCAAGAAATAGTGTTGCTAAGCTTCCGTGTAACTTTTTATTTAAAAAAAGAAGAATGTCTTTCTATGTATGTAAATGTATATCTTTTGTGTATATTTATTAGGATTTCTTGTATAAAAAGTGCAATATTAATAATTGTACATTATTTTGTCCAGATAAAACTATTTGTGTTTTTTTTTTAAATCTCCCCAGAATTTTGTTCCTCTAAAATCAATGGTAATACTGTATTTTTCACTTGCATTTAATTGAGGATCTGCTTCACTGTGCACAGAGTGCTTTATAAAATATGACATGAGGGAGGGGTGGCGTTTTTAACTTGTGAAATGATAGTTATGCATGGAATGAAGGACAATTCCTTAATAATAATAATAATAACAATAATAACAATAATAATAATGTGGTGGATATTTCTAGTACAGTAGTTAACAAAAAGCACGGGGAAGTATTTACATTTGTTTGATAGCTAAGTATATTCAGATGATCACGTGTTGAATGGTAGCTGTGTAACCGTGCTGAGGATAAACAAAAAGGATCAGATCTGGAGGAGCCACTGTGTCATCTCTGCACAGTGTGAATCTAATTTCACATGTTTGTTCTGTGAATTGTGACTTGGCAGCATCTCAGTAAGATTTCTGAATATTTTACAAAAGAACACTTTCCTTTTCTAAAAAGAAAACAAACATGCAAACTTGTATTTATATATATTTTTTGTACAGGTAATGCAGGATACTTACTTAACTACTGCTGTCTGATGTGTTGTTTATTAATCTTAAAAAAAAAGCCAATCAAAGTAGCAAAGCTTTTGGAGTACTCTGTCCTTATTCTGTATAACCATAGCAGCAAACAGCTGTTACATGAAATACACATGATCCACCAGCATCCTCTTTCCCCAAGACAGAATCTACCCTGTCTTAATTTCTTTTTAAAAGTCTCCAGTCATTCAGATTTTGCGCCTTGTCTTGGAGATCTGTTTGAACTCTTCAATCGCCTTTCTTTGTTCTTTTTAGCCTCTGTTGTTCTTCTAGAGGTATAAGGCCATTGTTGGTCCTAAGCTCATGGAAAGTATATAGCCTCATAAAAGTATATTCCTTTTTTCTACACAGAAACTCTCAAAACCATAACTCCTCAGCAACCCCTGGAGTGAAGCAATGCATACTACCCCTATTATTCAGTCTTTTCTTATATGTCCCCACTACTTTCATTAACAGAACTTGCAACTCCTTGAAGCATCAAGTGTATAGTTAGAAGGAATCCTAGTCATGAGCAGAATTACAAGGAAGAAAACATGAATAAACTATTTCTCTTAACAAAGACAAAATCAGGTTTTGAAAGCGAAGCTGGTTCTGCTGTTGCCCCTTTTCAAACAAATGTTATAATGCCTCTTCTAAAAGGGAGTGGTGATTTTGCTCTCATTTACTGACAGTTTCCCCAGTATGGTGTTCCTTCCACCACTTTTTAGACCCTTACACTGCAGGTAAATAATACCTCATATAAGCACATGCACACACAGACGCAGGCCAAAGACAATCCCTAGGACTTCCAAGCGACAGTACTGAAGGTAATGGGAATTCAGTCATTCATTTTGAGTAAAACAAATATAAAACCTGGCGTTGATAATAAAACAAACAGCAGACCAACTTAGGTTCTCCAGAGAATAATTATTCTTTTTTTTATGCATATGGCTTTAGTTACCAGTCAAGTCAAAAAGCCTTCAAAACCTTCAAAGCAAGCTTCCAGTTTTCTCCCTACTAATTTTCGCTGAGAAAGAAAAACAGTTGTGCAACAAGCAGACAAATGCAGTGCTGAAAGGTTCTCAACAGGAGACCCATTCCAGGCCCCTGTTCTGTGGCAAGGTAAGCACAACTAAGCTACTCCAGACATGTATGTCTACGTGCATGCCTTTAAAGCCATAGAAACCATAAGCTTTCATTAGCTGGATTTTTTTTTTCCTACTATATGGCTGTAATCATATGCACTGTAAATTAAGGTATTGGGTTGTTTTTTGTTGTTGTTTTTAAGCTAACATCTCTGTAGGTACAATTAACACTTGTTCGTTGCTCTTTTTAGCTGACTTCTACCTATCAAAAGATCCTTTCTTTCACACCTGGCCAATACTTCCTCTTCCATCTTGTGGTCTATATGAACTCATTTTGCCAGCTTCTCTCCAAAATCTGACTCTAGTCTTCCCGTCCAATCTGTTTAGTTTATCTGCACCCTCTCTCATTTTGGGTTATGGTACTTGGGCACATACTCCAATAGCTGGAAAACAGTCTTGAATGTTTTGCAGCCACACTTCAGATCAAGACTACTCCTGCTTCACATTTGGCTCAGTCACTTCATAGTCCAGTATAGCTGCTAACAAGACATACATCGTTTCTTGTACTGCATGTTGCTTTTCTCCATCTGGTGCCTGGAATTTGCACTCCTCTGTAGTAGGCATTGGATCTCTTATCCAGTCTATCAACATTAGCAAGACTTGAATCCCGATCTTTGCCATTGGAAGTACTGTTAGATCACCAGCCCGGTGTAACCCACAGAGTTCTTCAGTATGGTCTTTCTTCCAGCTTTAAAGTACTGGAAATAGTAGAGGAAGTATAGTGGCCTCTGTGACATCAACATCTGAAACAGCTGCTGCAGCTTTTTAGAGACAGGTTTTCTGACCCCTACTGCACCAATTTGGCTAATGAAATACAGTCTAGTGGATGACGGCGTGCTTTAAGAATGATGCGTGTGACAGTGTCAACATTATTACCAAGGTGTATCTACTGCTTTCTTCTGACCCTCCTTGCAAGTTATCCTATTAAACGAAAAGGTAACGATCACCTTATCTGTTTTGTGCCCAAAGACTGACTCATAAACAAATTTTATTAATTCTTTGTCAATGTAATCCGACACCTCAGTTTGTAGACAAAGGTGAACCAAGTGCTAACTCTCTTCCAGATTTTCAAGACCATTAAAGTCCTCCCAAGTTCTTAATGATAACTGTCAGTGAGTCACTAATTATTTCAGCTAGTTCATATAAAATTAACTTTATTCATTCAGGTATCTGATTTTTAACATGCAAGCTTTCAAACTATTTTGAATGTCAGATTTTCACACACACTGCCAATGTATACAGATGGAAAGCTCAGAATTGCTTATGCTTACTATGGCCCTACATAACAGCTGCAGAACACAGTATGGAAATCATCAATTTAACCTTTTTCTTCACCCTCTTGTTTAAAAGTATATGTAAATATACCAATGGTCTTATGCATTAAGTGTCTCAGTTTTTATTTGTGGATACTAAAACAATGTCTAATACTTTCATTGGCAAAAGAATGAGGGAGGAGACAATTGGATATACTTTTTCTATTGATCTTACATATTTCTCACACTAAAAGCATCTTGGTTTATCATTATTTTCCACCTCATTGCTTTTCACCATCTCCACCCAACTGTTTCCAGTTGATCAAAATCAAATCTAAAACCTAGACACATACCTATTTATTTTCATCACATTTTGCTGTAAGGTTCTTACTTTTTTAATATATATTTTGATATGAAGTTTGATAATATGCAACCTAAAATGTTATTTACCCCAACTTATAAGGGAAAAAGCAAAGCTACAGCATCTTCTCATTATATGTTTCAGCCTTCCCCTGCTTTTTCACTGAGATACAATAGAGTTGCTCCCATTCTCAATCCCATTCATGGAGACATCAACACAACAATAAATTTTATTCTGCTTCTGTCGCTCTGAGAAGCAAATGTGGTGCTCAGCCTTATCTTTCCTTCAGTTATTACTGATGAAGACTGAGACTAGAAATTTAATGAAACCACAGAGTCTAGCCATTCTCTTTGGCCAGTATGGTTACGAAATCTGGAACAGCCTGTACTAAGCCATCCAATTCATTCTGGATGCCAGAGGCAGCAGGGCTGAGAGTAGTGAGAGCACTGGAACACAAGTGCCTTAGTGTTAGAGAAGTATCACAGCAGGGTCCATCTGGAAAAGATTTTTTTTCAAATGAAAAAAAAAAAAAAAAGACAAAATTGAGCACAAACTCATGAAATGTACTTTAAACAGACCATCAGCAGTGGCTCCTCACTGATCTGGGCTTGTGCACCAGCTCATGCTCTTAAGGAGGTTTTATGCATGGAGAAACAAGGCTAACACAGCATAAAATGTTTTCTCATCAATTAAAAAAAAAAAATCCAAAATACCACAGGCAAACAATCAGCTTGTAAGTACTATTGCTAGAAATGATGACAAAGCATATGTCCTCTCACTGATGTGGAAAGTATCTGACAGTGTAAAGTAATAAATAAAAGTTTGAAAGTTGAAATATTTGCTTCCAATACCACCAAATATAGCCACAAAAACAATCAGATGCAATTCATTCACATGAGAGTCCTGCCAGTGCACTTCATTTCATTTTTATTGCAGGAAACTCACTGGAGCTGCTTCACCTTTCACACTTTCCAGCTTTGCACTGGTGCCTGCTTTTGGCACTGTGACTGATGAGCACATGCAAGGAGACCTGCACAGACTGCTTCCACAGAGAAACAGGGGATTGCATGGAAATGCCTTTAATGCCTCCCTCTGAGTCTCTATCAATCTGTACCACATGCAAGTTATTCTGCCTGCTGGCTGCTCTGAATCACACTGTTGATCAGTCCATGAAGCGCGGCAGATGGGAAGGATCAACGCAGCATTGTGTCACCCATCACACATCCATTTCTCCTTGGCACCTCACTTTGCCAGTGACAAGAGCCTGTGGCCACTGCTGCCCCCTTACCTGCTTACATAGCTCCAAAGAGCTTTGCAGCTCTTTGGCCCTGACAAATGAGCAATTCTGAGGCTCTGATTTAATGACTAAATGTCACTTCTTTGCAAGGAGAAGTTCCGTCCTATCATGGTCCACACTCCTTTCAAAATGTCTGCCTCTGTCAGCGAGACAAACAGCTCTTGAGGAAGTCAGACATCATGCTCCTAATGGCCAGGCTCATCAGCACAGGATGTCAGTGCAGGTACTGCAGCATCAACACAAAGTTCACATAACAGAAGCAGCCCCAGTACCACACAATGCCTGTTCTTCTCCAGAAGAGCGCTTCCACAATTCCCCTGGCACACAAATTCCCATGTAGCAGCCAAAAGACCAGGCATCAGGATCAGTCCCTGGGGATACCAGGGGGCAGTGGCATGGTTAGGACTGCAGAGAGCCCAGGCAGGAGACTCTTCTGTGCTGGCAGGGCAAGTGCTCTGCAACCAGGGAGGAGCAGGGAGGTGGTTCAGCTGGCTTGAGCACAGTATAAGGTCTATGAAACTGTGACAACTAGGTTTGTGCAAACCAAGATGACTTTGGTTTGTGCTTGCAAACCAGAACTATAAACACACTGTCTACCTCTTGTTCACACTGCAGTTCCCTATTCTTCCTCCTAACACTCTGCTTGCCTCTGAGGAGAGGGGGAAAAAAGGAAAAACTAGAATTTTCCTTAAGCCTCTAAGCCCATCGCAAAGAAAAGATTTAGATTTGTGTAGACATAAATAAAAAAGTACACAGTTTTATGTGGCTAAAAGGGAAGGGGGTACTGGAGGGTTGTGCTCTGGCTACATATAAATACTGTTTGCTTAAGCAGGGGCAGGATGTGAGCAACTGCACGGTAAGCACTTAGTTATGCACACATGCTTAGGATGACATGGGCATGGGAAACCACTCCCTGCTACTACCCTCTTTAACACTATAAAGTAGTCGGCTGCTTCTAGGTCTCACATGAGGTCTGAGCCTACTTTGTTTACAAACTCCCCAGGGCAAAGCACAAAAATAAAACTTGAACCAGAAAGATCACACCAGACAGGCTGTGAACAGCCAGCTCTCCAAGTGAGGATCAGGGCAGGTTTCTTTTCTTCTAAGGAAATGTTTAATTGTTGGGCTGAGAAGTAATTTGAGTTGGGCAGCATGGAGAGTTCCCCCCCCTTTTCAACAGGCTGGGTTTCTTTGTTTGGTTGGTTGGTTGGTTTGGTTTGGTTTGGTTTGGTTTTTTAAGCATAAATTATTGGTTTAAATAAATAGTCCATGAGGTTGGTGGATGCTTGTTAAAACACTTCACCTCCTGAAACACTGATGGAGTCATTTTTCAACTAATAGCATACAATCTAGTGATTTTATTACCAAGAAAAAAAAAAAAAAGAAAAAAAAAGAAAAAAAAAAGAAATATCTCACTGTTAACCCACTACCTACAAATCCCAGTAAATGAAATACAGCTGTGCACTGGCAGGATCCCACGGGCACTTTTCTTCTTCAGCAGGGAGCAAAGCAGAGCATGGGCCTGCAGGCCGGGCAAAGCAGCACCCTCAAGCCAACGGGGTGGCGTTTGGCCTTGCTCTTCAGGCCCTCCCCTGGTGCCTTGCTGAGGACAGCTCTCCAAGCCAGCAAACACAGCACTGGTGAGCTGGAGAAAGCCAGGAATATAAAGCCAAACACACTGTTGCCTCTCTAATAGTTACCCTTTTCCTTCCGTGCTGAATGCAGGCTAAAACATCTGTGGGGCAGATACGCAGCCAGATGAAGTAGTGAAAATCAGGTTGCTCCAAAGCAGCAGTTCCCCTCAAAAACGAGGAGAACAGCATAAGCCATCAAATTACTGTTTCCTGTGTGGGAAAGAGGCAGAGAATGGGGAGAAAGTGGGATTTGTAACAGGATCAGCCAAAAGCAAAGTCTGCTGGTGGTACCTCAGAAAATTCTCTGTGGAAGTTTCCCATCGCAGTGAGCCAGCCCCGAAGTTCTCTGCCCAAATGGCTCTTTCCAGCTTAGACAGCATGGCTCCCTCAGGGAAGTTCTTTCCATGCCTCAGGAAGGTCATTTTTTTCCTTTCACAATGGAAACACATTAAGACCAGCTGCCTCCTGTCTCTGGAGTACCACGCCCACGATCAATATTGTTTTTCTCCGTGCTATGAACATCCTCAGTCCTTGCTGAAGCATATCATTTATCTTTTGGCACTTTCTTCATAATTCTGAAATGTATGGGACACTGACAACTCACGTTCTGCCTCTGGCAATCTGTATAGCACTGGGTGAAGTCCTTCTCAGAGGTTATAAATGCATGATGGTGTACTTCCATAGCCAGTACATCCAAGCTAAGCCTGGCCTCCCAGAGCCAGGTATTTCTTCCTGCACCGACCTCCTGCACCAACACTGGTAATTGTGCAACTGTGTGATGCATTGGTTCAGGAAAATTAATTAAATAAGTCTTAACCCCATTAAAACACTGGCTTGCTCTCAGCCAGGACGATCTCCTGGTCATGCACTCAGACAGTGCTAATGTTGCGAGAATAAGAGAGAGCAGGGGAAATATGCAACTGGACGTGAAACTGTAGCAGCCCAACCTTTAATCAGCTTTAATTTCTGTGGAACCACATCTTTCATCACTCAAGCGAACTCGGTTTGTTCCTCAGTGTTATCACATGATGGTTTTAATAAGTTTCTTATACACTTCAGCTACAAGTCAGAAAAAAAAAAAAAAAAGTGTGTGTTCACATACCAGGGAAGTCTTGGAATTAAATCAGTCCTGTCTACTTGACACTGCAGGGAACTGGTGCACTATTTGCAAAATCAAGACTTCTGTTATTATGGTTCAAATTCCTTACTGATGCTAAGTAACATATTACATTTCTGTTCATTTTGATAAGATTAGCTTCCACCCAGGGGAAAAAAAAAAACAAAACAAAACAAAAAAAAAAAAAAAAAGAAAGAACTGTGATAGACAAGACTCTCCTAGCTCTTCATTCACTGCCAGTCTCAAATCAAGGAGTTGAAAGAACAGTCAAGGAGCTTTCAGGCATAAAATATCAATCTCTTTTGCAGTCACAGGCCTATCTGTTTCTTTTGGATAAACTTTGTTTCAGAACAGACAGAATTCAGGTTGATGAATGAAATCAGAAAAATTAGTGAATAAAGAGAGATAGGGAAGACAAAATATTTTCCTGTCAAAGCCTTACATTAAAGACAGAAAGGTTCAAGGCAGCTGCCAAGGCAGCAGAAGCTGAAAGAAATATGGAACATACCCTAGGTAATGACCTCAGTACAGGTGAGTGAATATTTTTTCAGAATCCTGAGTTTCTGAAGGCCGTGTTTCTCTATCAGTGACTATGTAGTTTGGCCCCTTTTTATAGTGTAACTGGCAGAGATGTGCCTAGTTGCCCTTGTTGCAATCCCACAAGTTTTCATTGAACTAGCGCATATATTTAGAAAAAGCCTCCAGGACTGATTTAAAGACTTCAGGTGATGCAGAACCACTGTGTCTCCTGGGTAATTGCTCCAGTGGCTTCCCACCCTCAGGGTTAAACATTCACATTCCTAGATGGAATTTGTTTGGCTTTAGCTTGCAAGCTTTTATGGAAGACTTATATCCCAAAGGGTTTCAAAGCTTTTCAGAAGTTTTAAAATACATTTATACAGAAAACTGTCTTCCATTCCTCTCTAAATACAAACTCTTTGAGTGGCAAAAGACGTGCCTTTTCTCCAGCATGCAACAATTTTCCCTAGCTCTTGAGCTAATGACTCAGAATACAGCCACAGCTGGCTGGAGTAAGAGGGAAAAAGATTTAGGAAGGTAGATTGCACTAAAACCAGTAAGATTCATACTGCTAATGTAACATTTGTAAGCCTAGAGAACAGCACCGGGGATGTGGAAAAGGAAAATTTCTGATCAGGAGTTTAACCTTGACCTTCTCCAAAAGGTAATACAACTGCAGCTGCTGGCTGAACGCTAACAACATATGGCAATTTTATTCCAGTTACACTCACGGCACCCTCACTGCATCCTTCAGCAAAGAGCTCCTGACACCTCTCCTATTCTAAGACTGAGCCAGGCTACCTTGCAAGTCGTAGGCTAAAGTGGTGTCTTTGGAATGACAACCTCATATCCGATAGCCTAGCTCTCGGCAGCATGGTGACACAATGAAGGTGCCACCTCCTGTAATCTTTATCTGATAGTTGTACCTGGCATTATGTCTTTTTGATGGAAGTGAAGAACACAGCCAGGTCTCAGACCCTGTTGTCCAGGTGTTATTTTCAGCTGTGAGTCCACAGCATGTAATTAAGCTGAAGAGGTGGTTATACCGCTGTCGTCATGGAAGTGGCTGAACCCGTGTTAAAACAGCATATACCACTGTGAGATCTCTCTCTTAGTATCTCATGAGAGGGTTATCTCTCTCAATTAAAGAGCAGAAGGTAGGTGGGAGCAAGAAAATAAAAATATAGAGAAACAAGGATTCAAACGTCTTGTCCTTGGGTCTTATGTTTTTTATTTATACAATTGGTCCAGAAAAAGCCAATATTTGGGTATTAATTTTAAATTTTTTCCAAATATAAAATCAATGATTGGTTTTAAAGAAGGTTACCAAAAAAATCAAGCTGTCATTTTTAGCTCACTGAGGCCCTGCTCTTTGAATCCGTTCCCAAGAAGGCTGCTTCCAGTCTCTTTTCTTCAGTGTCAACCTTTCAAGCATTCACCGTCAGAAGCAGGGATATAGAGTTTGTGACCATCAGCATTGGTTCCCTCAAAGATGTATCCCGGTGGGTCTTTGTAAGAAGCCAAGCATTTAACAATGCCCTTTGGTGTGTAGCTGGTAGCGTAGATGGTTTTTGCATCTAGCAGAGTGTGAGGCCTAGGGCCTGACCAGGCAGGTTTGTAGCTCTTCGTAATTGTGAGAGGATGAGGCAGATAATGGGTCCGAAAGGTGCTCAAGCAATCCATTGGTTCATCTGGAAAAGTCAGCTCTGGGGCATGAGTGATAGGCTTTACTCTCTTGCACGCCCAGGACTTATAGTCTTCCTTCATTGTAGAAGAGCTATCAAATGGCCCAGTGTTTTTCTTAAGCTGGGCCAGAGATCGGCACATCTTGGCTGGCTTGCCATTTAGGTGCTTGTAGTGTAACTGAGTAGTAGTTCGAAGGTCCATTTTCTCTACCGGAGGTATATATTCAACGTTTTTTTTGGTGAATATAGGATGAAGTGGCCAAGCTTGGTATTTTTCCTGAAACTCAGTTGTAGAGGAAAATGGACAATCATGGAGAGGCTTTGGCTGGTATGGCTTTGCCAGCTTGGCTGGCTTAGCAGGCACCCCCTTGTAAGAAACTTTGTGAGTAGTGAGACCATTAAATGGGACCTCACTGGGCTTGTATTTCTCATACTGATGGATGTAACGTTTCTCCAGAGGGTGTGGCACATAATTCACTCTGTAATTTGTCATATTCTCAAAGGGATCCTTGCTTTTCTGATTCAGATTCAGAGGTTTGCAGCTTTGAGTGGCAACCGGTCCCCTGTAGAGATAGTCGTCTTGGACAACAGTTCTGTGGTCAAATTTTTCTTCTGGTGGGTGATACCCACCATCTGGTCTGATCATCTCTGTCTTTGGTTCGTTCCACAGCACATAGTCATCTGAAATGTAAGAGGAATCCTATCTAAGTGTTCAACTATAACAAGTATTTGATGGTGTAACGTTGACAAATCCTGTTGGAAACTATTGAAAGAGTCACAGTAGAAAACATTGTACAACAGTGTGCTAACCCCTGGAAATATATAGCATCTACACAGAGGAGACAACAAGTTTCACGAAAATAATGCTGTGCCCACCCCCTGCCTACAGAGTTGTGAAATGCAATCTCAGAAAATCAGATAATGTTCTAAGTCTTGCAGAAACATTTTCTGCAGGTAACTTGGTGAGTGCTGTCCTCATGCTCAGTCAACCTGAAATCACAAACATGGAGTATCATGGCAAGGGCTTTGAACGCTTTCCTTTAACTTTCTGCAGCTATGTTGTGGCTGGTCCAGAGCACAGGCAGGTTATGCCTTTGCCTGCAGGAGGCCATAGAGTTGTCCCACCCAGTATCACCGGATCAAGGAAAACCAGATGTCCACCACTCCACCCTGAAGGCCAAGCTGCAGAGCTGTCTTCTTCGCACCTTCTCATCTGAGGATGACCTGATTTCTTAAATGCACAGATGTGATGCTCCCTGCTGTTGTCTGAGTTCAGAGTTTTGCAGCTGATCTTGGTGTCAGCAAGTGTGCTGTGTGGAAGTTCCTCTGCTCTTGGCCTCTCTCTGTATGGCACTCCTGCTCTCAATACAAGCAGGAACCAAGAAGGAGCTTATCTCTCCACCTCCAATTCTTTGTTACTAGCAAAACTGCTAGAATTTGCAGGCCACATCTGCACTGATCTGAAGGATTGTGTCATATCACAGAGAGGGTTCCTACTCTAGAAATCTTGCTATCTAAATTCACGACTAAGAAAATTTCTAGGAGATGTTTTAGGGACACCAGTATCTTCCTTCTTGATCAGGATACCAAGCAGAGCGAGGCAGTGAGACTTAAAAGATTTGCACCCATTCACACTAGAAATCTATTGCAAAGCTGCCTAGCTTTCAGACCCGTGCAGCAGCCACAAGCCCTTCTTTTTTCCTTCCTAGTAATCTTGTGCAACTTCCCCTAGGGAGCATTATGGTTACTGGTAGGAAGTTGAAATGAAATAGTCTTGGAGCTAACCCAAGTCTCCTTTTTTATTTTTTTATTTTTCCCCAGTTTTCCCTCCTTTCAAACCACATTGAGAGTCATAAGGCAAATAAGCTTCCAGCTGACTCTGCACAGGAAGGAAGTCTGGATTTCAAAGTACTAGAGAGTAAATGATGCAATTAGGTATCAGGATATTCAAACTCTCCAATCCAAACAGAGTTATTCCTCCTGAATAGCAGCAGCCACAGTACTGCACAAACACAATTACACAAAGGATGTGTTCATTACAATGTGAAGTTTACCAAAAACAAAGTCTTTTTTTTTTTTTTTCCCCCAATTAGATGTCTATTTAAAGTCCTTCTGGTTTAAATCAAGCTGCTCTGCTTTGCCACAGGAGAGCAAGGAGCAGCCACAGGCACCGTGCTGCTCCCAGCCAGCAGCCTGGCCCCACTGCGGGGCACACACGGCTGCAGGGATGCCTGTGCAAGGCAGCATAAAGGGAGACGAGGCCTGCAGCCCAGGGGATTTCCTGCATGCCACATCCAAAATCCTTCCCCCACGGAAGCCCATGGAAAGTCTCCCCAGTCTGTTGGAGACAGGCATTTGAGTCCACAGGAAAAGGCCTGGTCCAATGGAAACGTGTGCGCTTGGGTGCAGGGCTGCTCTCATGCAGCTAATTAGTTCAGAGAGCTATGAACATGGTGGTGTGTGCCAGCATAGATACTCATCTGCTGCTGTTGGTGCCACTGAAGTCCAGGCCACATGCTCTGCTAGCCCAAGGAGTGTTCAAGCTCATGTTTCTGCTGGGGCAATAAGAGACATCCAGGCACTGCCCCGCTGGTGGGGTCCTCACCTGGAGCCTCTGCCCAGGGCATATCATTGTCCTGGAGAGATGGTCCAGCAGGGTGAACCAAGAGCATATACAAACGTGTGACATTACAGGGGATGTATTAATACACTGATAAAAAATGACTGCTGATGAGACTTGGCCCATCTCTGCACAAGGGCTGGTTCAGAGATCTGACAGTTCAGGTGCCAGTCAAGAGCTACCAAAATCCTTTTAGGTTCCCCCATCATCCTTGCTGCAAAATATACAGTGTGTTTTGGATGTAAGCACAGCTTTTGCAAAATATTCAAAATATGACAAGCTAGCCCATCTGTCTTCGATTTTAAAAATTTATAAGCTCTACACAGTCAGAGACCTCATAGGCATTATGAATTTATGTTACTTAGTGTAAGCCAGCAGTGCTACTACTCCTTCAAAATATGTTACAATTTTATTGTAACTCTAATTCTTCTCCCATAGATATTAATAGTTTCCCTTGTAGCACAATCTTGAAAACATTAGGGGGTACAGGAGGGAGTAGAGGATATGAACCATATGTTATTGGAGGGTTACACACATCCCACTACAAGTGAGACAACACTAAAATTAGATTACATACCTGCAAATGAATAGAAACAGCCATGTGTGTAGCTGAGAATAAATAAGAATCTTGAAACCTCAAGTTGCAAAGTCATCTGACATTAATTGTGATATGCAATATCAGCATCTTAAACCTACAATGTTATTTGACCTGTGGTGCGTGTAGTGGGAACAAATAGGACAATACAGTAGGAAAGGCAGTTTAATAACAAAGCAGCACTTGTACGTGTTTTATATGCTGCTTAAATATTTGAATTACAATAATTAATGGAATAGCATGTTACAAAATTTCATACTTGGAGTGTTGATAAGTAAAACATCGGAGTGCTTGGAGAATAGCACAATGAAAACTCTTTTTGTGAACCTGGGCCTTTAAAATTGAACAAATTCAGTATGCAACTTGATCTTTCAGGTGGTTTGGATGAAGATTTCTATTTGCAGTGTTCTCTGAAATACTGCAAATTATAACCAAATGTATATATGCTACATTTTATTAGAGTTCTGGAGTAACAGTTAAGGTATTGACCTAAATATTGATAAAAGACAAAGATATACATCTGGTTCAGATACAGAGTAGTTACGGATATATAAATACAGAAGGAAAGATCCTCTGCTTGTGCAAAGCAACCTTCCGTTGTTGTACACAGTGAGGTTATCCCAATGAATACCATCTGGCTACATAGCCTATGCAAAACAAAGTGTTCAAAATTGTGTATATGTGGGTATTTCGCACTGTGGGTCATAGTCTTCACCAGGCAAGTCATTCTAAATGGACAGTATTTCCTGTATCCTTAATGTAAAAATTCCAGTTCCTGCCATTGCAAATACGCAGCTGTATTTAAGTCCAACTTGCAGGCATTTCATTAACACTGCGTTCACATACCTTTTGTTTCCTTACTTCCTTTATCATTTTGAGTTTTAAGAAAAATTTGTTTCTGTACAATGGGACAAATCTAAATGCCAGCACCAATCAAAAGTTTTTGTATTTGTAAAGCACAATAAAAATAAGACATTAAAAAATATTGTAAGAAATACAACAATACTAGCTATCTACCTAGCACCATTTTACAGCTGTGCAAATGTGGAGCAACTCTAATTTTCTCTTTATGTCTTTCTACCAAAACCAATAGTTACTGTGACGGTGTAACTGAAAGCTTTCTTCCAGTGCATGCAGACAGAAAAGTAATGCTGGTGGATAGGAAGGAACGTGGTCCCATGAAGCCAAACCACCTACAACAAGTTACTGTTACTTAAAAAATGAAGGCATAGTTGGGTGCACAGTTCACATGTTTTACCAGGAGGAGAGCTTGAGTGCTTTGGACATTTGCATGGAATTTCTGGATGTCCATAATTCTCTTACGTCTCTTGTATATCCACATATTAACTCTGCAGCACACACAAACCTGGTCCCATGCTTCATGACCTGCTCAGACCTATTGAATTCTGCACATTTTAGATGTGTCTGATCCACTGATCGTGTGTGCCAACCATGCAGTACATCAAGAGTATAGTCAGTATAGCCTAAAGGTAATACTGCTGGAATAGTCCTGAAATGAGAACCAAGGGCACATACCTTCATAAGTGGATTTTGTGTCCATCTTGGCACCAGAGATGTCTCTCGTCTCACGGGGGAGGCAAGGAAGTACTTGACAGATAGGGTGGGGGTTATAATCTTGTCTATAAATGGAGGTCAAATCCATGCTCTCATCACTCTTGACATGCTTTTCAGGTTCTTTAAGTTTCAGTGGAAACACTTCATGAGCTATGTAATCTCTCCTGTGAATAATAATTTCATTATGTCTTTTGTCTAAAGGACAAAATTATGCTCCTTCTGGACATATGCAGAAATTATTACTTCCCCTTACCTTCACAACCTAAGCAAGTTTGGATAGGATACAAGCATTAATGAAACACACTAGCCCTTCACTTTTGGAAATCCAGATTCTGAAAAAGGAACTTAGGCAGCTCTGGACAAACTCAGGCAGGACAGATTGCCCCTTCTCTCCACCGAGCAAGGTTAATGGCCTTCCTCAAAGCTATGTCTGTTATCCAGGGAAGTTATACCAGAAGACATAACTTCTTTTATAAAGCCCAATAATTACAGCAGGCTATCTAGGCATGACAGAGGGAACAGCCTTCCCAGACAATGCATTGCACAGCTGTTTAGCCCTGGATAGAGAGAGAACAAAACATTTTTCCTGCTAGACACCAACTGAGGAACGAAACATCAGTGTGGTCAGACAGGCAGCTTTTTCTCATGTACCGTTGTAAAATAACTATGTTAAGATACTGGGGTAGTGTTACGTAACAAAACATCACAGAAACAAGTTGGAGAAGAAAATTACATCACCGTCTGACATTCACTGACCTGAACCTATGTCACCACACACATCCTCTTGTATAGGACACCAGAGAATTCAGTTTCTAGTGTCAGAATAATATTTCAATGGTATGCCGATTTGTTTACACCTTTGGCAGCTGGGCAGGAGAAACGGTCAGTACTGGAGCTATTCTAATATTAATATTACATTTTCTGAGGCTCTGAATTTAATGTATTAGTCACATAATTTAGGAAATAAACAAGATTCTCAAAAGACTGTGTGGCAGAGGGAAGGAACATTCACACTGCAAATTTTTAAGTATAGGGGTAAAAACAGAAATGCAAAAGTAAATAATTCCAAGGGCATCAAGAATTCCTTATGTAGATGTCACACAAATTGTAGCCACTTGGTATCCTTTTTTAAGGGGCCAAGAAAAGGCAAGCAGCAATAAAATAGGCATGCAGCAGCCTCAGTAGCAGGGAGGGTTCAATAACAGAGATGATCTTTCCCAAGCCAAACTCAGAGCACAATAAAACCCAATTTTGAAGCAGCTGAGCCTGTACCAGGGGCATGTAACTGATCACAGGCAGGTGATTCTTCACCAGTGTGATCAAGCATTTCTTGGCAGCAAGAGCACTTTCTCTCACTCTGTCCATTGCATTGCAACAGAACCTGCAGTGGAGACAACAGCGGACAATTGATGGGCTGGTAAGTCAGTGGCAACCTGCATCCAAGACACTGTGAAAAATAGTACTGCCTACAACTCCTGAACTTTGTCCAGGAGGCTTATTGCTTCCCTGCAACATCTGACGCTCAGCAGAGGGTTCACTCCATCAATTCACTCTGCCTGAGAGGAGTGTAATCACACAGAAGTAGAGATCCTAGCAGAAGTCTAACATATGGTGACACCTTTACACTAGGCCTTGGCACTTTCCAGGTGGATGTCTTTTCTTGTGAGTGCTGCCCAGAGGACAGCAAGATTTGCAATCCAATGGCTAGCAGCTCAAGCTCTGTTTTCTGCTCTTACAGGGTAGGTGATTTTTAGTTGTTTGATAAAGTGCATGCTCTGAAGAAGCAAGTAGAATTAGTTTCTTCTTTTCAGAAACTTTTCACTAAACTTCAGGAGTAATAGTTATTATAGGAATCACCATCCTTGTCCAAGCAAGGGTAGTTTTTCTGGTTGACCAAGAAGTTTCTAGAACTCCTTGACAGAACCCACATAGTGGCTGCACCTCCTTACTGTCTTTAAGAGGACACAAATGAGCCCAGGATTTATGGGCAGACACATGGACATCTAGCTGCTTCGGCTCTAGGTGGGAGGCACACATAGAAGTGATGTGTGAGAATGTCTCATCAAAGCCCTCTCAGTCCCTGCTGAAACCTTTAACATAGAGAGAGGCATCCCTAATATGAGTGAAAGTCAGGCATTTTGGCCTTCAACGGCAACATTTGTGTTTTAGTTTGACAACTCTTAAAAATGCATAGAGAGGGGAAGGAGTTCATAAAGCTTGTCAGGATAAGGACATACAGATGGCGTTAAGAGTTTATTAATAGCCATTGGCATCTCCTTGGTCTCTTACTCAGCTCAGCAAAGGCAAGTGTGAGGTTGTTTGTGACTGTGCCTCTGAGCACAAAGAAAGCAAATATCAGCCAACAGTGCAAGTGTGAGGATTTCTGCTGAACACCAGCACTGGGCTGCAGCATAGCCGAGAAGAAAAACTGCCCAGCACTACACAGGGACTACCCTGTGGAGCACACTCACACCCTCCTTCCAGTCATCAAGCTTTACCATATTCATACCTCCTCACAAACCAGTCATTCGTGTTACAGTGTACAAAGTGCCACACAAAGCACAGAACAAAAGAAAAATACTCCCCAGATATCATCTGTAGTTTCCCAGGCAATATTTCAGCTTCTTTCCCAGAAGCCTTCCCAAAACAGGAAGCAAGCAAACAGCAGGGCCATAACCGTGCTGCTGTGGCCTGTGTTTTCTTCAATCAGATCACATCTCAGCCTCCTGGAAGTGCAAGAAAAATAACCGCTTCCCTCCACTGCAACAACTGGCCTCAGACATCCATCACTCCTCACCAGTGCTTGTATAACCCCAGAGTTGTTGTCTTCAGGTTCCCCTTGTGGAAAGCAATCATTTTTGTTTTTTCTATTGCCCATCTCTAAAACACACATTCTCTAAAACACAACCCTCATTCTCATTCACTCCTTTTCGTACTTTGCAGTTGAGATGCCTTCCATGGGTATCTGTGCCATCTTGTACTCATCCTTTGGTTTGAATGAGTCTCTGGGAAGTGTGCAGGGATAAAGGGGGTATTTCTCCATGTACTCCGATAGCACACGTGGCTTCTCGCTCTTGTCATAGGGCCTGGTGGGCAGGTGTGGACAATGGTGACATCTGCAAGGGAAAAAAATAACAGGGGATTTAGTGCCTCGCAGGTCATTTTAGATAGCTGACTGAAAATACCTTCTATAACCTGGCTGCAGGGTACAACTATAAAACAGTGGATAAGTGGCCATTGCAATGAATGCTATAGCTTTGATTATACCAAGTCCAAAATCACACCCTGCACAAAGAATGGGTTGTTTCTGTTTTATTCCATAGCCTGCAGTCACAAAAAGTCAGCAAAGCCAACAAAAAAAGCCTAAGAAAAACAAGTTCACCTGGATGAAGAAAATAAAAAAATTAATCTGAAATACAGTCAAGTACTTCATATTATACTGGACTGGAAACTCCATTTAATGTTCCTTTTGTTCCATTTCTCATCAATTTATTGTCCTACTTTGCACACTTATTGAGCTCACTTGAGTAGATAAGTGACAGTTTGGGAGTCTCTATTCACTCCTCCATGAACTCATACTTGGACAGCAGTGCTCTGGCTTTAAATGGCACACATGCAGGAAAATAGAGACATGAACCATAATGACCTCGATATCCTCCTGCCATAACTAGATGCACTTGTTCTGAGATCAGCAGGAACAATACCAAGAAGTATCTCCTATGAAAGTCTGAGCATACATGCTGAGAGCAGATGTTTGTACCTTGATAAACAAATAGACACCTTCTATGATCAGGCTCCTGAAAACTTACAGAACACCTCCAAAGATGAAAATAATGATATGAATAATTTCATCACATTTTTGCTATTTGCTGTTCTTTCAGTACTTCACAGAATCCTTCCTTTTCTGAAAAAGCCACTTCTGTAGTAAGCCAGAGCCTTCAGATTAAAGTAGTTCCATCAGCTCCCGTAGATCAACAATGTGATGCACCAGCACAGGCCTTGCTGCTGGTGAGCGGGCACATCTGCAAGGAGAAGCTATACTGCGGCACATTTAAGGTGTCAGGGTGGGGGAATGAAGGCTGCCATGTGAACAAGAGAATCAACAGATAGGCGAACAGAACAGTCCACCCTTTGGCTCTAGTGGAGATTTTCTGGAGGACAGCATCTAAAATATGGAAAACATCATTTGTTACTTCCCAAAGCAGTTATATAAGTTGTTGACTGCTGGTGCTGACTTTGAAGGCATCACTGTTTCTGCCAACTGAAGCTTCTAAAACCTCTACATCACTGTAAGTATATTAGTTCTGGAGATAGTCTCGTATGAAGCCAGATGACCACTCCTAAAGCTGTGGTGATTTCCAGTCTGTTTTCACTTATATAGCTGTATACACTAGACGTCACTGTATGCTCTCCCAGGAAAGGGTCAATTTCTACTGCTACTTGCAGTGGCACATAGAAGTACCATAACTCCTAGAGATCAGTGAAGCTATCCTGGAGTGACTTTTTCAAAACAACAAAAAACATGGCATCTTCCTACCTATCTATGGATTTGAGTCAATACAGGTCTATTGACATGGTAAACAATAAATTTCTCAGTATGGAACCCTGAGGTAAAGTTACTTTTGAAGCTAAAAATTCTCAAAATTAGTGTTGATTAATATATGCTTACTCCCTTAAATTATACAAAACAAAATCAAAGTCACATGCATTCTATTTTTTTCAATAAGAGTAAATCTTAGAAACATGGAAATCGTCTAAAACATATCACACTTATTTCAGGGGCTCACCAAATTTCTTAATTAATACTGTGTCTAAATCCAAAGCAGTTACCTATTTAGAAGTCTGTACTCTGTCTGAGCAACGCGTTATTTACCAGGCTGCAGGTGTTTTACAAAAGTTGTGTTACTGAAAGGAATAGTAGGGAAGTGACATTTTTTGTTTTCTTCATGAATGAAAGAGGGCTGTGTATAAAACCAGTTTGTGTTTTTCATTATAGGATTGTTGCTAATTGTCTTCAGCGTTTCCTGCATTGTTTTTTATACAAAATCCCTTAGGCCACGCAGAACTGTATAACATTAAAGCTGAGCTACTGTTGTGACTTCTAGCCTAGACATGGCAAGGCCAGATTTGTTAAAATTCAGACACTTTTCAGAGACTTTGCAGAGCTGAAACTATGGAGTTATCGTTTCTTGAAGCAGATTCAGTATTATTCTCTACCAATCACTACTATTACAGGTGTTCACAAGAGCAAAAATAAGTCCCGTTACAGAATCAAGATCTCTCAATGCTGGATGCTTCTCCCACACATAACAACAACAACAACAAAAAGGCAGTCTAGCCATAACCGGGCTCAGTTGTGGCTTCAAGTAAAGCGTGAAACAGAAAATATTTGTGTATCTGTAGAATGGCAATTACTGCGACTTAATAGGAGCAAAAAAAGCTCTGAAGGCCCAGCATCCACCATACAGACACCTCAGGGTGGGTTTACCCTAGATGAGCTCTAGTCCAGTGCTCTGCCAGAGGAGCTGGAGATCATCTCTCTTTGTGAAAGGAGCTCAGACAAGGTACTGCAAGACTGCTCCATAATGTGCACCAAAATAAGGACACTGAGGACTAGCCGATTTTCTGCAGAAGCTCACTCCTGACTGGAACTAAAATACCAGCATGGATTATCCAGCACTGGTGACCTCCTTCTTTCCGTGCTGTGGCCAGGCCAGAGCAGCGTGCGGAAGGCTTATCCTGTCAAAGACAGACTTTGGATCTCACCATGTGATTTCTTCCCAGAGACATAACAGTTTATGTCCCTTTCTGGTTTGATTTAAACCTGCTGGAGTCAATGTGAACTTTGCTGATTAAGGACTTTAGGAATAAGCCCATGGGACTCACAGTGAGAGGAGGCCTCTGGTTTTATGTCTCATACATCATTCCTGTCAAAGTCAGAGTGTTCCCTTCTGAATGTATGCTTTCCAGTGCTCCATCTAGTCCAGATTTGAGTTATTTATTTAAAAGAGCTTCTATACTTAGCAAAATCACTGTTAAATCAGATGTTGAGCAACCTAGGGGGAGTCAATGTCTGCTTACTCTTGCTTGTCCACATGACCTTCTTGAAATGCACTTTGTGACAAAAACGTTCCAAGTACAAGCTGCACTGACACTTTCTGGCCACACTTGTGGTCTTTTAGCATTCCTATGAATTATTCCTCATCCTCCAAGGGAAAATGATCTGCCTATTCTTTCTGTTTCAAATCTGTTGGCTTCACACTTCCCTTAAGTGCACTTTCTTCCCACTGCTGTCTTAAAGTCTCTATCACAGCAAGCTAGTCTTAAGCTTGGCTTTGGAATGTGTTGATGAGGCCCTTATGTTAGCTTTTTATGACAGAATTCACTCAAACAGGGTGGGGGAAATAGCTATACCACCTCGTTCACCACAGCCCTGCAGTAGCACTTTGCAAATGAGGCATTAATGACACTTCATTAACATCATCAGGTAGTATCCCATTACAGCTCACCTGCACACACAGGGTGTAGATGGGGTCTCTTCCAACACTAAGCTCCCAAAGTGTTCCAGAGCAGAGGTTCTGTGCAGTCCCTGCCTGTGTCAGACAGGCTCTCTGCCACAACCACTTGGTCCTGTATCCTGACAGACGCACACAAGGCAGAGGCCTGTGCCTACCCAGTGGCCCTGTTGGGAGCAGGAGACATGAGGGGTCCTGCAGATCAGCATGGCAAGGGTGGGTAGCCCAGATGCCCCTCCAGAAGACCGCACAGTCGTAGGAAGGGAACAACAGTTTGCTGAGTTATGTTTTTCCCCTTGCAGGCATCTGGTTCTTTGAACACTAGGGGTCTTCTGAAGAGCCTAGGATGGGAAAAAAGGACAGAATCTCCTGCAGACAGCAGCAGACCTAGTTTGCCAAGCAGTTTGCCTTGTGATGAAGCTAAGCCTACACCAGGGACCAGCAAGATCTGGCAGTGTTTTATACCTCAACTATTCACCCACTCTTCATGTGTACATTTCTCCTTTCTCTGTTTTCAGGCACAAAAAAAAAAAAAAAAAAAAAAAAAAAACAGAATGAGATTTTTCAGAGTTAGCTCTTGGGAAAACACTTTCCCAAAAATAAACCCCTCACAATTGGGCAGAAATGCAAATCTGAACCTTCTGTCTTCTATTATTTTGCACTAAATTGCAATGTGTGCCCACAGATATTAGATTAGCACACATTCTATCAGACTACAAGCAAAATATGATCGTCATTGGTAACTTACCAGCAACATATGATACAATAAAAGCTTCACTTCTGCATCTAAAGAGATATTATTGAAAATATTTTACTGAAGACTAATGTAAATAACAGAGCAAGACTCTCAAATATAAGGAATGGAAGAACACTAGACCTTGCATTTTGCTACACTTTACTACTTCTGGCATGACAAATATTTATAAAAGAACTACATAATTCTCCAATACTGAATTCACTGTTATGTGGCTGCAGCAAGATGGCACACTAATGTCAGAACTAAACAGCTGAAGTCATGAATAAATGGTAGGTTACCTTACAGTTGCTATTGTTTTAGTACTGCATTTGTCAAACTGTACCTGATTTTCTAAATGCTGATGAGACCTAGATTTTGACATTTCTTAGGCTTGCCTGCTTAGATGTTTGTGTTTTTCTTTTTTTTTTTTTTTCTTTCTTTTTGGCTAATTCTACTCTGAGTTTCACTTGTCCAAATTATTCTCTACTTAATTGGGGTCTATCAAGTTAACCTGGCCAGTATTTGTAATCAAGCATGACAAGGAAATGCATAGGTTTTTTAGGCCCACTAAGAATTATGGAAGAACACCAGACTCTTGGGGGGTCGAATGCTGGAGAATTTCCATTTTGAACCATTTAGATTTCTAGTAGCCTAGAAGCAGACAATGATATCTTGAAAGCAAATATTTCGCAACAAGGGAACATACTCTGCTGAAGTTTTGGACTCATTCTGCAAACATTTTACATTTGGCAGAACTGAGCCTTCTGATTCCACATAGCCATGTGCTGTCCATATTTCCAACATAAAATTAGCAGTTATATACACTGTTGTATATGTAAATCAGCACATTAGTATAGAGGACATCAATGTAGGAAAAAATGTGACAAAATTCACATTCTGCAGTTTATACATTTGATGTGGGAAGTGACCCTAGACCTCTTATTCCCAGGCTACACTCTCAACCACAAAAGCAACAGCTATCTGAGGTTTGGATTTTATGCTTTGTAGATGAACAAGTAATGTGCTCTGCGTAGTTCACTTAATTCTCAACAGCACCACCAAACACAAACTTTACACCAGTTGACATCAGCTCTCATCAGAAGGCACTGTCTCTGAAGAAAAAAGAAACTACTGCATGTCAACATGTCCTGCTAGTCCACAATGAGAAAGCCAAGAATTCAAAACAGCATTGGTAATAATTCACACTTGCTCAGCAATTTCATCCAAGCAAAGGATTCCAGATGTGATGTCCATGTGAAAATAAGATGATCAGGACCTTGCCATTGTGGAGAAACACAGGGACAAAGACAGAAACATTCATATAGATGAAATACTGTATCATATGAAAATACTATGGGCATGTGTTCCTTAGGGTTAAGCATCAGGGTTTTTTTTGACTAAAAAGAGCACTCTCGGCTTACAATTGGAGATGTAACTTGTATTCTGATTAAGCAGGTTGAGGTGCATCAGCAAGTGTATGTTGCTGCTGAAACTCAGCCCACTTGTTATAGACCATTTTTGATGTACTTGTACCAAATTTGTTAAGAATGGGAAGAAAAAATATGTTCTGAAGCTATGTTAGCAGAATGTGGATAGCTAGACAATAGCATGTAACTCACCTACCAGTCTGTGCAGTCAGAAGATACTCTCAGCTCAACAAAAGTCTAATTGTTTATAGCCCTGGGGTCTTCAGTTCTACTGTTACCTGTTCCCTCCCTCATATCATGCCACACATACACCTCTATGCTACATCCCATGTCTGCATTTTCAAGGCTTCTGCTATCACACCAGGCCAGTATTGCCTTGCATTGCGTCACTACGGTAGGGTCATAAGCCTTGCATTCTGCACAGAATAACTACAGGTTACCACTAGCTGCATAAAATTGTGGCAATAGAACATGATTGCGCAGAGAAAAGCAGAACTAAAATAAATAAGGTGATGGCCACGTGGACATTAGAAGAATTGCTGTTAAGTTAAAAAGAATAAAACAAAGCCCCAGGCAAGCCAAGAGAAATTCAAATTCTAGTAAGTCCTGAGGTCTTGTAGAGTTAATACAGAGCCTGCAGGTTGTTCTAGTGATGGGAATCCTGTATTTATTGGGCTTTGGGGCTACACAAATAAAGGTATTATGGTCCCTCCTTAAATTTTATTTTGTCTCTAACATTATCCCCATGCCTAGCACAACAGATGTTTTGAGGTCAGTTTCCTAGCAAAGTGCAGATACAATACTGATATCAATAATAGACATAATGTATGCACAACAATAAATAATATATATTATTTAAGTTATATATGAGACCCCAAACAGATTTTGTGAAAGAGCATGGCAGATTTTTGTTTCTTCCCAAGTCAATAGTCAGTATCCAATTCCCTTCATCTCAGACAGCTCTATTGTTGGAAAACATTTTTAGCCGCAGTTTTCCTGAACAAAAACTAACACCGACATAAATTCTGTATTCTCAAGAAAAAAGCAAGCCAAGAATTCAAAGTACATTAAAAAATACAATGATCACCTATAACCTGTGGAAAGTGTATTGGTTCTCCTAGCCCACTTCAGAAAAAGTATTTCAGATTTACCGTGGTTTCAAAGGCAGATAAAAGAATATATGCAAGTCTGGAGAAAGGATTGAGTAAAGAATCCCCCCAAAAATGGAACTATACATTTAAAAGACAAATAAAAAGAAACAAATCAAACATCATTGTTTACTCCACATAGCAAGCTGATCACAGGTTTGGTAAAAATCTGGAAAGCAAAACATTCAGAACTGGGAAGAAAAGTTCTTTCCACAAATGATGGTGTAACTTGTTGTCATGGGTTGGTGCATATTTTCAGGCTTCAGGCAGAAGGGTATTTGTAGCTTTCCCCTTTAGCTGCTCACTCTACATTTAAGGAGATCAGATTAGACGGAGGACAAATCAGATCTTGAATGGTAATGCATATTTTTCTACGGACTCTCACAATGCATACAAACAGCATTCACTCGTGGCTCACAAAGCAAAATCTTCAGCTTAACCTGCTCATTCCTGTCTCATAAAATGCCCTCTGTTATGCGACATTTCCAGCTTCCATGGTGCAGCCAAGCAGTCCGCACCAAGTGCTGCATTGCAATCGGTTACACATGTTGATACAGGTTGAAAACAAGCATTTCTTGCAACATCTTGCACAAGAGTGTTGTGCCCTCATGTGGGGGCATTAAGGTATGAACTATAGCTCTTCCCCTATGTAAGCTGATCATGCTGAGAGCAGCACTCTTTTGTTTGATTAAATTACATCTGTATTGCTCAGAGTATCTCATAGTTAAAAGCAAGATGAAAATCAGATGAGAATACCTTTTGAAATCATTAAGAACTACAAACCAAACTTAAATGGTAAAATGAATGCAACTCCCCTGCCTTAAAGGGTCTTTGGTTCATCTAAACAGAAGTTAAGATGAAACACCTAAACAGTTTACCAGCTCATATTAAAAACGTTTAAACCTAGAATGGTTAACTTGGAGCCACAGCCCAGGACCAGAATCCAGGATGTTTGATTTCATTTTCTGTATTTACCACAGTCTTCACAGTCAGCATAGCTCTCTGAGAGCTAAAGATAAAGTACAGCATTATTCAGAGAAGTAGGAGGAATCCTGTGAGGATTTTTCAAGATTTCAATGTTATAGAAATCTCTAGCTCAGGTAGAACTACAATAATGTCCAAGTAAAGATAGGAATGTGAAAATGCACCAGAGAAATAGGGCGTGCTCTATGTCAGGAACTGATGATTAACAGACAGGCTGCAAAGAAAATCACTGAAAGTGAGTCTTTATTTGTGCAAATCTTTTTTTCTTCCAAGCAATGGAGATGCAATCAGAGATCCAGCTACATGACTGGGTTACCAAAGGATAGACGATAGATGAGATGTCTGTGAAAGGAAGAGGAGCATCCAAGTGCAAAGTATCAAAGTATATTGCATATAAATATTGGATGTGGTAATAATATCAGGACAATGAAAACGTTTTGGTGGGGCACATGGAAGGTACAAGGTTCTGCTTTTAGATGGTGAGTGGTCTTGAAACCAAAAGTAAATGTGCATAAAAGATCGGTTGAGAGAAGTTTGAAGTACTTGTGATCATAACAGTACAAAAACAAACAAACAAACAAACAAAAAAACCTCAGTTGAATTCCCACCCAGCTCAGGAGCTTTTTTCTTTGTGTCATATCAGAATGTTGAATTCTGGATGCAAAACTTCACTTTTTCTTTGGCACATAGACTCTTTCACCAAGTGCTGGAAAAGATGGATCAGTGATCACATCCAAATGAATAGAAGTGATAGCGGAGAAAGAGAGGTTTGACACATTTGCACACACATTGTTTTCACTGTGAAGTCAGGCAAAAGTTTAACAGAAGAGGAACACACATTTATAGATGTACAGTGCTTATCAGTGGGAAAAGAATGAAACGTGGTCAGCCAGCCCTCCGAATTCACCCACATCAGAATGCCACCACTGGGAATGTGGAAGGAGGCCAGTACGCTGGGGTTTGCTATTACATGTTGTTGTGGTTGTGTCCCTTTCAAAAGCTGCACACAGTCATCATGGTCATCCTTTTTAATGACCAAGTGAACTTCAAGCAAAGCCCCATACTGCGCTCACTATATTTCACATAGCCACTCCTGTCTTTTTTCACATTTTTTATCTTGCTTTCTACATGTGCAACCAGTAAACAAATTCTGTTACAATCTTCCTGCTAATCTCATCTCAAATACCCTTAATGAGTAAACATTCTACTGTCTCTTCAATACTCATCAATATGATTTTAGGTATTACCAGTACAGTTCAGAGGGCTTTGTTGACTTGCTGTATTTCAGCACCTAAAGGCTCACAGGCGATAATTTGCAGAAATAAATATAACTATCTTCCTATCTCCTTCAAACATGTTCTCTTTGAAATAATATAAGCAATTATTAAGAATATTGACTCATTCAAAATAGAAAGTATAGCAAGTAGAAAGGAAGTCTTAAAAATCCTGATTGTCATTAAACTCCCCCTCCCCCCCAACAAAAAAAAAAAATATATATATATATATATAAATAAATCTGTGCAAATGCTGGCAATAGCGTAGACTCAGTAACTATTGTGTTGTCAGAACTCACTCATCCTAGCCAGACACAAGAAACAACAGAGAAACTGATGCCAAAATTCACTTTTGAGAGTTCCAGGATCTGTAATAGTGAGAGCACATACTAAAAATATGTGGCTGCATTATTTTTGTCATCTGACACAAGATGTTAGCAAAAGAAAGGTCCAAACAGTCCAATAATTTTAATAAATTATTTGTGGAAACAGTATCCTTTAATACTGGAATGTGCTCTTGATAGTAAACAGGTAGATATCTATATCTAGGGATACTAAATTTGGTTGGTAATGGGTTTAACTTCACAAAATGAATACAACGATTTATCTATACCCTCCAACTGAGAACTAAGTTTTATGCCCCTCTCCACCAAGACAGCAGTCAAAGAGTAATTAGACCTGTTATGAAGTATTATAAAGCCATCATTATTTCATGCATGAGAGCTCTCAAATTTCAGTACATTAACACAATCACTGCATATCACATTTTATACAAACTCATGATGACAGATTTTGTAACTTACTAAAGCAAGACCTAGTGAAGTTCTTCCCTGTATGTGCATACCCACTGCACCTAACCAGCAATGATGGAGCAAATACTTTTACATCTAAGATTGTATAGCAGTGCCATAGATCAAGTAGAGGCATACACTCGGTATTTACTTGAGACAAGAGAGAGCAAGGAAAGTATTTCATATAAGCCAAAATGTTCAGTGTTACAGTGAACAAGCTGTGCCCATACTTAGGATGCAGACCACGTCAGTGAATCCTGTCTGGGGTGGCAGGAGCAGAGACAACAGAGGGACATCTGACCTACTCAAGTATCGAACAGCTCAGCTGCATTTCGGGCTTGCAGGGATATTATAGCTTGTAAAACAGTATCTTTAAAAGTGTGCTAGGGAGGTATTGAATGAGGGCAATTTAGGGAGGTATTGAATGAGGGCAACTTATCTTCTAGACTGATGACTGTCAAGAGCTTCTCGTACAGATGACAGGCAGGCATCCGTTACGTTTTATGTTGTCTGCTTTATGTGTTCACA
This sequence comes from Anser brachyrhynchus, assembly GCF_964034855.1. Lineage (NCBI taxonomy): Eukaryota > Metazoa > Chordata > Aves > Anseriformes > Anatidae > Anser > Anser brachyrhynchus. The sequence continues at coordinate 31,830,459 of NC_137697.1, forward strand.
CTATCGAGGAACAAAACTCATGGAAATAACTACATTAGAAGCTTGGAGAGATTCAAGAAAACTTCTAGCTTTAGATGTTTCCTAGGCTGCAAAACTGTTGGCCAAAAGAAAGAGTGCAATTAAGGACATCAGAGAAAGGAATGAGGGAATGAATCAGGATTGAAGACATCACAGTGCATCTGGTGTGCCTGCTGAAATGGTAGGGAATGGATTACATAGATTAATTGTGTCATCCTTCATCCTAGTGATCATATGATATCTCAGGTCTCAGTAATACAGTACATCTGGAGTGAAAAATGATTTAGTATGAAACAGTCATCAGCTTTGTCTGGACAGATGGCTACCAGTCCTCGAAAAGAAGGTAGAGGTTTGGAAAAGTCAAGTACACCCACATATACTGGGGTCAGAAATGGCAAATACTAACACGTATCTTGGGGAATTGACTGTCTTCTGGCTGCACCTGGGAAAAAAATGAAGGACCCTTTTCCCCTATTCCGGTAGACCCCAGCAATAACAGTGGCCTGCCCATGACCTGCTAGTTCAAAAGTCCAGTAAGTGGAAATGCTATGCTGAAAATGGAAAACATGCCTCCTTCTGAAGGAACTGCTGAGCTAAAGGTCAGTACTCATAAACATGCAAGCTCTTAAATGGAAAGACTATTTCTCATTTATTTGTTTGTTTTAATGTGAAGCAAATCCCTCAATCTAAGCTCCACAATTCTGAACTACCCTGGACTTTCACTTTGGACACGGACTTCATGTTTGGCCTCTATGATAATAAGGAGCTGAGGCAAAATCTTGGCTATCATGAAGGTTCTTTAAAAATTTAGACTTCATTCAAATGTTGATGACTTGTGTTCTAAATAGAAATATGTTAGACTTTCTTTGGCTCCTCTTATTCAAGTTCATTTTTTGTTGTATGTATTCAGAGGAAAGTACAGTCACACTCAGTGATGTAGAGAAAACATAAGTGGAGAAATAATGCAGATAATTGAAACATCTGTGAAAACTGAAAGGAATCAAAGCTATCTAAACAAGTACACCAGCATATGGATAATTAGGTCCAATACTGCTCTCCTTCACACCATTTCAAAGTGTGAGTAATTCCAGGAAGCCACCTGAGGCACAACAGCAGCATAGAAACTATCACAGGCTGTACATAAATTGGGCCAGCCACTTTCTCTGCAATATTGTGAATGCATGCATTACAGAAACCAAATTTTCCACATGTACTTTGACACCTGTATAGGACACGTCCTACATGATTGAATGACTTTCCTTTCAGATGGCCTCTGGAGCAGAAAATGCTGTCAAGTCTGTCCTAAATCCAGTAACTCCTGTACTTCAGGAAATTAACCATCCATAAGTCATGACTGCAATGAAAATAAATATTACTGGTCATACACAAAATGTGGCCATGCAGACAGAAAGTGAAAAGCAAGAGAGGAGATAATGGAAACCCAGGCACATAAATCAATGAATTTAAGACTACTAAGAGAAGGGAATACATTCAACAAGGTAGTTCTATTAACATCTGGGTTTTAACATAGAAGATAAGATGGTTTTGAGTCACTTATCTCAAGCAAATTAAATGACAATTGTAATGTAAGTAGTGCCCTTCATTCACCACAAATAAATGATGTGCCCAGAGTAAAACAAAGCAAATAGAAACCAACTCACAGGATGAGGTTGGCAGTGAAATCCGAGAACATTTCCATGTCCTATTTACACAATTAGGGGCACCTGCAAGGAGAATAGACTATTTTCTTTTCTAGTGAAATTAAAAATAAAGAGGCAGCTTGCCTCAGGATGGATGCTACTGCTTGCAGAGAATTTCTAAGATAATAGATTAGTGCTTCTAATATATGCAGCCTTGAATTCAATGTCTTATTACAGAATATAGTTAAATAGATATACAGGTACTCAAGAAGAACAGACAGAGAAATGTTTCAGAGTAAAACTGAATGTTTAATAGTAAGCATTTTAATAATTACTGAGATGTGAGTTAATTGATTTGAAACAGAAAAATGTTTCCCACTGTTTTGTGCTAAATTAGCAGCCAGTGCTTTTACCTCCACTGAGACAGAGCATGCTGGAAAATGAGAATGGGAGTTGAGATACAGAGCCACAATTGTCTGCCTCATGTTTGGTCTTGAGAAACTCCCTTGTATCCAGTACAAATTGCTCACAGCGCCCCTCTTGAGTAAAAAGCTGGAGATATTATTTTATCTCTGCTCACAGGTCATCCACCAGTGAATCTCACTTAATTTGCCTGTCCCCCCTCCCCAGCCCCAACCCCAATCCCAAATAAGAGTTACCATTTTTTTATTTTTACAAGTGGAAGCAGAAAAAGACAGTGATGCTGCAGCAGGTGCCAAAGACAACTGTATTGGAGCCAGTGGCTGCTGAATTCTGCTCTATGTGCCCTTCAGATTGTGCTCCCTGCCCAAACAGTACTGTAGAAGTCTACCACAATACCAACTTTTTTCCACTAACTGAATACAAGCAGAGTGATCCAAAAGCAGAAGCCAAGCTCAGTAACCCTTTGTTTAGTAGGCAAAGGATGCTAAGATGTGAACATCAGCAAGCTTGTGTTGTCATAGCCTCTGCAGGCAGAAATCCTGTGCTCTCCTTCAAGCCAGAGGAGGTCACAGTCCAGTCATAAAAGTTGTGTGACCATTTCTATGGGAAGGATGCAATGCAAAAGCAAAAAAGGTCTAAACCAGAACACATCTTAACTACGCTTAATGTTGGGAATCTGCCTCAGGACAGAAACTTCCACAAAATGAAAGGTAGGATTCTCAGTCAGGATTATCTATGAAACCCTAAGGCCTTGATTTCATTTTGAATATAGGACATTTTACACTGACCCACACAGAGAAGGAAGAAAACACTTTTGAGCAAAAGACTGAATTTCCCTTGTCTGAAATAATAAGCTGTCTGCACTGAGCGGTATCATCAAGTGTTTGTTCATCATGAATACAAGCAGAAAACTGTGCTAAGAATGGAGACTTCTTTGATACCCATTTTAGAGCCCTTCAAGTCTAATGTGGGAAAGCTACTCTGTATTTCACAAAGGTCTGCCAGTCGCTGCCACAACTGCTGGTACTGCTGCCACAGTAGAAGCCAACTTCCTCTGTGTCACAGTGAGTCCCTTCCCTCTGCTCACACAACAGGCTCTTCCGTATCTCATCTCTCAGTGACAGTGTTCTTCAGAAAGGAGGAATTCTCTGCCCTGTCAACCCCGACCCCTCCCAGAATCTCTCCCATTTTTTCAAGGCACATCTCAAAACCTGTGGGCCATATGCACATCTGCAATCCCAGCCTGGAGTCGGTGTAATTCCTTTACGCAGAGTGCAGATCCAGCCCCACAGTATGCTTTTTTCTGGTGCCTTTGCTTTTTCTTCAGCTGTGTTCCTGCTTCAGCATGTTCTGAAAACTTCGATGACACCTGATGTGGTGGTGGGATGCTTTGCAATCTGCCTACCTTCTGACCACAGCCTAGTGTCCTCAAATCTATGTAAGATTTAGAAAAAATGTTTTTAGAAAAATAATTACACAATTAGTTTATTTATTATAATAAAGGGGAAAATAATTTCCTTTCATCTTTGGGAAAAAACAGTAATTATGATAAAGAGGCAAATGGACTTTAAAAACTGTCTTAGATTCAGAGAAACTAGAGAAATACCCTAGCTAATTTCCTTTTACACTAGTGAAATGAAGAGCTATTCCTCTGCACTCAGTAGATTTAAACCAATGTACAACAGCAGCACTTAAGAAGAAAATAAGGTCCTGTGTTCTTTTAAGAGGACTTGAGCTTGGTACCATAGTAAAAATGAATGCTGCTGCAAAACATACACTAAAAGCATGCTTTCAACAAGTGTTCTAGTTTTCAGGAAGCATAAGAAGAGTGCTGATAGAACTTTGGCAGAAGGTCTCCAACATCTGCTTACTGTGATCCCTGTTGGATAGGGTAGGATAGGATAGGATAGGATGGAATGGAATGGAATGGAATGGAATGGAATGGAATGGAATGGAATGGAATGGAATGGAATGGAATGGAATGGAACAGAACGGAATGGAACAGAACAGTTGGAAGGGACCTAAAAAGATCATCTGACCTCTTCAGGGCTGTCCAAAAGCCAAAGCATGTTACTGAGGGCATTGTCCAAACGCCTCGTGAACACCGAGAGGCACGGGGCACCAACCACCTGGCTAGGAAGCCTGTCCCAGTGCCTGACCACCCTCATGGCACAGAAATGTTCCCTAACGCCCAGCCTGGCCCTCCCCTGGTGCAGCTCTGTGCCGTGCCCGTGTGCCCTGCCATCGGTGACCAGGAGCAGAGAGCGGCACCTCCCTGCTGCTTCCCCTCCTCAGGGAGCTGCAGGGAGCCGTGGGGTCGCCTCTCGGCCTCCTCTTCTCCAGGCTGGACAGCTCGAGTGTGCGCAGCCTCTCCTCATGGGGCATGCCCTCCAGGCCTCCTACCGGCCCTCCTGCCCTCCTATGGGTGCCTTCAAGTACCTGAACACCCTTTTTGTGCTGTGGGGCACAGACCTGCACACAACATGCAAGGCAAGGCTGCACAAATGCTAAATATAGCAGAGGAATCACTTCTATATGCTGTGCTGTGTTAATGCACCCCAAAATGCAGTTTGCCCTCCTGGGTGCCAGGGCACACAGCTGGCTCATGTTGAACTTGCTGTCCACCATCACCCCCAGGTCCCTTTCTGCAGGGCTGCTCTCCAGCCACTGGTCTCCAAAACTGTGCCTGTGTCCAGCATTACTCCATACCACCTGCAGCACCTGGAATTTTCATTTGTTGAGCTTCATATGCCATTTCATGCCATTGCTAATTGCCCAGTGCGCCATTCTATCCAGATCCCTCTGCAAGGCCTCTCATTGCTCCTGGGGGTTTTCTAATTCCTAAAACTTTCAAATATGCTCTGCATGAAGCAAACTAAGAAGGGAAGGGACAGGAGGATAAAAGAGATTTACAAACAATGCCCTTGCTCCTACCTACATCAAATTTGTTTCTCTAAAAGGAAGCGCACTTTTTCACCATCTCTATTTTTCTGTTGAATTTACAACCTGAAGTGATATAGGAAAGCCTGGTTAGCAACATGGCAATACAGTCTGACAAAATAATAAGTTTGGGAAGTGGAAACAGCTTGCATATGCGTCCTTCTAGCTCAGAGAACTGTAGGCAAATTTTGGCTGTCAAAAGAAACAGTCACCTTGCCAGGATGGGAGTTCTTAAGCCATAAAAACCTTTTGATATTAAAAAAAAAAAAAAAAAAAAAACAAACAAACAAAGTAAGTTAAACACCAGGAAAAATTAAGGTTTCCTGTTGGAAAAATAAATAAATAAATAAATCTTGCCTTTTTTTTTTTTTTTCCCCATTTCTTCCTATCTCTCCGTTTCTGAAACAGTCGTTTTTCACTACTGGTGGGTGATGGGCTTCCATATTTCCAGATTTGTAAAGTAAGAACACAATCAGTCTTTTTGGGGAGAGATTAATTTCCTAGTCTTTCCATCCTTCCCTTTATAAAATGGCTTTCATATTTTAATCTCCGTTTTGTCACACTGTCAGACCTTCACAAGCTGTAAATTAGAACTGAATCCTGAATTATTGACAGGCTTTCTTGGACAACATTCTTTCATCTTTAAAAAAAGGAAAAACAAGAAATGCACTGTCCATACCCCAGAGAGGTTTTGTTAACTTCGCTTCTGAAAAAGCCCACATTTCAGATGAAAGCTCTGAGCAGTCTTACTTTCTGCAGACAGATACGCATACTGGACATCAAGCTGAACCTATTCATAGTGGGTTCATCATAGGACCCTCTAAGCAACAGCCAAACAACTGTAGCTACCATCACTTTTTATTTATTGACTATTTTTATAAGTATGGGAATGGCAAGAGAAAAAAAAATAGCAAAATAATAACTTGCATAGAAATATATAATCTGTTTTCTGCCATGATGCTTACACTGGAAATCTATATTATTGTTGTATTTGACTATTTATGCCCCCAGTGCTAAAGGTACACATAACGATTGGTAGTCACTTTTAATATGCTCTTTGTCATGAACACAGATAGGCTAAGGAAGTGCTGTTACTCACACTTCCCAGACAGAGAATTATAGCACTGACAAATGCAGTAGGCTATTGTCAGTGGAACAAAAACTAAAAGCAATTTTTCTAGCTTTTCAGAAGCTCCAGATAGCATCATCTCCTTCTTACCTCCCCAGAGCACTTGGCTACCAGCACATTAGCACCAATGAAATGCTGTGATAGCATGCTGGGCACCAGGAAAACTATTATCATCATGTATCAGCACCCCAAGAGAGTGTGTCCTGACTACCTCAAGGTATTTTGTATCTTACAAATAGGAAGGAGGAAAAATTAAGTTCATTGGAAATGTCTTTCACAGTTTTGTTTCTTGAACTTATGTTACCACACCAAAAGTAGTTCTATATATCCTCTCACTTTCAGCTTTTCTGATCAAAAATATATATACATATCAAAAGCATGAAGTCCTCTTTCATGGGAGACTTCGAAAATTATGGCCTTTCTATCCCTAAACATAAATATTTAATTACATCCCTGTCAAATCAAGCACAAAAAAACTCCTCAGGTCAAACCAAAACAATGCGTAAGGGAAACAATTTGGGTAGAAAGAATAATACAATGACATAAATATTTCCACAAGTCTCCACAAGATATCTATTTAAATATTAATCAAATTTTAAACTGTGGTTCATGTGCCACAGTGAACAACCAGATTTTCAGAAATTCTTTGCATCAAGCAGATGTGGAAATGAATATGGAATTTAAGAAAATACATTTCTTTCAGGAAGATGCTTAGCTAGAATACAGGCTACCATTTTAAGATTTCTTAGCAAGTGTAGAGTTCACAAAATATATTAAGACTACAAGTTCCTCTACAATTACAAATCATTATATTCAAGGCAAATGCTCCACAAAAGTCAATGCATTATGAAAGTAGGTCACACTAAGTAGTCATGTGTCCTGCAAGGCTTGGAAATTATTTACAAAACTATTAAGGGCCATAGTTACCTATCTTCTCTTTGAAGTATATTACCACAGATTATTTATTTCCGATATTTAGAAGCATTTTAAACAAAAGACAGGGCATTTCTTGGAGAGATGCCAATGCAATAGCAAATTGGTTACAACCATTCAAAAGGGACACCAACCTCCAGAGTACACCCCCTTTGTTTTATTTCAGTACAATCAGTATACTCTTTCTGGGAACTTGTACCAGGCTGCAGCACATCAGACTATTTATTCATGAGGCAGTTGCTTGAACATTTAAATAAAGAGCAGTAAGAATTATGATAGGATTGATAGCATTTCACACACAGAATCTGCCTGAAATACTTGTCCATGTACCCAAAATGACATTAAATTAGTAAAACTATTTACTTAGTTACAAATTTCTGGCTTTGCCTTTGGCTAGCTCTTTCAGTGCATGATGGCTAAACTTTTCTATTCTATGTGCAAGAATTTATCAGCTTGTTTTCCTAAAAACTTTAGAGAAAACTAAGATACTTCCAGATTACACAACTTGTAATAATGATAAATTTTCACAAAGTGAATTCCAGATGCTTCTCAACAGCCATTTGTAATAATTTGGATGTTAGAGTCCTTTCAGCAGGAAAAAAAAAAAAAAAAAAGAGGCCTTCACAGACTGTAAACAAGAATTTGTAACACTAAAAAAGAGAATTAATCTCTCATAAGCTTTAGGTAGGTTTCTAAAAACCAGTGTTTACTACAATCAGATTAACTAAGATCCATTGTTAGGTTTCAACTGGGGAAATGCATTCTTTTAATTAAAACCAGTAATTTTTAATTAATTTTTTTTAATTAAATCCAGTACCTAAAAGGGGCCTACAGGAGAGCTGGGGTGGGACTCTTTGCCAGGGAGTGTAGTGACAGGACAAGGAGTAATGGGGCTTTAGGCAACCTGGTCTAGTGAGAGGTGTCCCTGCCCATGGCAGGGGGTTGAAATGAGATGATCCTAAAAGGTGCCTTCCAACCCATACCATTCTGTGATTCTATGAAAACTGCCACAATATTTTCTGGGATTTCCTACCTGGAAGATACAACTTGTGTACTTCATAAAAGGCATAACCTTTTAAACTTTTTTCATCAGGAAGCCACATGCTCATGAGCACAATGTACCTAGAACATTGGCCAAAGCATTCCAGCCTTTCCAAACACCTGGAAAGAAGTGTCTAAATCACAGCAACACTCAGCACTGGATTCAGCTTTGGCCGGAATAGTTAGCAAACACCCCACAGCAGAACAAGTTAAAACACAGTTGCAGGAGCACTACATATGCCTTTCAGGCCAGCCTCCTGTCCCCAGGGGTGTGTTGCCACCCTTTGGAGCCCAGATGCACAGTCAAAAAGAGCAGGGACAGGGACTAGCAGTGCTTGGTCACATCAGATCGCTTTCCCTTCAGATCAATGCTTCTGCAGCATCACGGGGCTCTCTGGGCTTCTCTCTTCCTTGCAAACGCTCTCCCCAGGACCTAGGCTGTACGATACTGAGGATTTGAAGTATCTCTTACTCTGTATTGGGACAGGACATTACGGGTGTGACCAGATTTCATGTCACATAAACAGTGAATAGATGAGGGCTGCACTTCCTCACTGGCTATCTAGAGAAAAGGAAACCTAAGAAGCAGGGTCGCAAAAATCCACCAGAAACCACGAGAAGGAACAGATTCCTGCATACCTTCACCTTACCAAGATATGGAACCAAAACTTGCAGGGTCAGGCAATGCTAGGTTATGCCTGTTTGAAGCAGCAAAAAGAAACCCTCAGTGGAGATTCAAAGACATGTCAGGAGATGTGGGAGGGGACAATGCTCTTTCGTTTTATTTCCTTTATCACTTTGTCAAGTGATTCTACAGGTGGCAGAAGGAATAGGCACTGGAAATATTGCACATACTCAGCTTAAAGGCCTAGTCAAGCTGCAAAATACCTCATATTCTGCCCCTGGCCTTCAACAAAATAGGCGAGGCATCAGCTGAGTCCTGTACACCAGCTCATGTCCCATTGCCAAGCACCAAGAACAGAAAAGCTGGAGGCTAAAGGCTGCAAGTAGAGGATCTGAATTTTCTGCTCATCCTTTATGTTCTGCAGCCAGCAAGATCTGTGGGATGACCCTACCGTCTCTCCTCCCAGTACAGATGTCAGCATCCAGGAAAAAACAAGGAGGAGAAGTATCTGAAAGCAAAACTTTTCCCACTTGCCTGGTGAAAGAGTTGATGGAGTGCAGTTTAAGCAGCTGGAAATGCAAAGCACTTTCTATCTGAATTTAAAGAAAATTAATAGGAACAGATTGCCCACATTAAATCCAAGTTACTTTTTTCTTTGAAATTGAGTAGCCATTAATATAAACTCAAGTCTGGGTTGTTGTGTTCCTATGCTTGAAAACTGGGAGAGGGCTGTGCTCTTGTAGACCTGCATCGCCCATATTTCCATCATGTGCTCCAAGAGACTGAATTTCTGAAAATGTTCCTAGGTTATTTGGGTTGGCTGTGAAGTAAAGTGGGTAAGCTACCTTCTCAAAAAATGGTAGTACTCCAACCAGTAGCAAACTTAGACATGCTGTTGGAAACCCTAGTTCACTATGACAGATCATTTCTTGGACAATATTTTTACAAGGCAGATGTCACACGGAAAATGAAGCCTACCCAGAAGTATTGTTCAAATAAATATTAACTACATCTAATGGCGCTAACTAAATAGATCAAGCTAATATGAGCAGGAAAAAAAAAAAAAGAACCAATAGATAAATTTTGTCATGCATCTGTCGCTAACCTCATACTTTTTGCCATGCATTTGGAGTGGGAGACCAGAAGGAGACAAATTGGAGAAGGGGACAGATACTATGCTTTGTTCATTCCCATTGAAAGCACAGATGCAGATTTCCTGCAGATTTCCTATCAGAAAAGGCTCTGCAGCAGGCAGATATGTGGAGGGAAAAAAGCTGCAAGCTGAGAGCAGATGCTCCCAGGTGCATAGAGATGTGAGAAATATGCTGGGGGTGGAAGCAGGAGAGGAAAACATCTGCTACTGAAACGAGAAAATGTGCTTAGGGGGAGGATGGGGATAAACAGTGCAGGAAGAATATTTCTGGACTTAGACAAGAGGACAGAGAGTGTAGAGGGATGCTGATGGATTTGAGGGAAATACTGAGACCCCTCAGAGGTAAAGAGAAACCCAAAGATTAAGTGGGAAGGAAGAAGTGTGGGAAAAGACAGCAGAAGAGGTGTCCAAGTGCTAGGAAGAACAGCTACTTTGGAAATTCGGATTTTTCTTCAGTGAATAATTATACTATTAGGTGATTTGGACTAGTTTTAGAAACACACTGGCAAGAACACACTGTCTTTGGCATGTTAAAGCCTCCTTACTCTGCTGCATTAAAGTGCAGCTACATGAACTCACAAGAGCTCACTAGCGAGAGGTATTCAGTCGCTTTAAAAAAAGCAGATATAACGAGATTGAAAGTACATGTGTGGAGACTTTCAATGCTAAGTAGACCACATATTAAGATTTTTAATCAGAAGTATGTATGTGATTGGTTGAAATCTGACATCTTTCATTCCTGCCCTTTTGGCTTATGCAAAACTGGTTATCAAAATGAGCCAGTTCACTGGTGCTCACTTCAAAAGTCAGTGCAAATCCTAAATTAATGGATTGTCACAAGTTAGAGAACTTCTGCCATCTTGCACATTGAAAGTATTATTTTGATAATGATTTATGTTGTGTTTTTTTTTCCATAAATATGTTTGGAAGGCTGCTCTCAAATTATGGAATGCAGTTTTCTGGAGTAATATGCCTCTTAAGGAGTACTGCTCGGTTCTTATAAGAGTTAATAGAACCAATGGTGCAAAACAAAGAGTTCAGAAGCTAGGAAACATTGCAATTACAGCTGCTTGTGGAAGATCAGTCCAGATACATTGTCTCTGTGGAATATACTACAATTTAAATAACACAACCAAACAACGTCTCCACAGGAAAAGACTCATTGAGAGTCAGTTCAAAAATATTTTGGTCTTTTGCTTATTTGTTAGTTTGGGAGCGGCTAGCTTGTTTTGATGTAACAGATCAGTAAAAATAGCTGCTGGCACATCGATGCTACAGATGTGAACTAGAAATCACCATGTGGGAATCAACAAGTGCCCTCTTGGACTCAGTCCGTTATTTCTCTTTGTTAGCTGCCAAGTGGGTCTTGGCAAGCCCAAGTGATCTCAGGCCAGGTAATTTCTTAGAATCATAGAGTCATAGACTTATTAAGGTTGGAAAATACCTCAAAGATCATCTGGTCCAACCAACCCCCTACCACCAATGTCACCCACTAAACCATGTCCCCAAGCACCACGTCCAACCTTTCCTTGAACACCCCAGCGACAGTGACTCCACCACCTCCCTGGGCAACTCGTTCCAATGCCTGACTGCTCTTTCTGAGAAGAAATGTCTCCTCATTTCCAACCTGAACCTCCCCTGGCACAGCTTGAGGCCATTCCCTCTAGTCCTAACACTGTGAGAAGAGGCTGACCTGTGAGAAGAGGCTGACCCTCAGCTCCCCACAACTTCCTTTCAGGTAGCTGTAGAGAGCAATAAGGGCTCCCCTGAGCCTCCTCTTCTCCAGACTCAACTTATTCTTACGTGCCTTGCCATTTTGAATACCTCAGAGAAGCACAACCTAAGATACACATGGAAATCTGAAGATTTGGCATTTTTATCAAAACCTAGAGCGATGGTAAGCGATCACACTGACTGGATTTGGTGTTTTACATAAAAAAATAAAATTCTTCAGAAGGAGATTTTTGCCATTTGTAAAGTTATTCTGAGTTATCTGAACACTTGAAAGTAGCCAATCCATACATGTATCGAGACTCTGACATTTCATACTTGTTAATAACATGATAACTGAAATAACAATATGGCAAGCTGTAAGCAATCTGGGTGACTTCTGGAGTGCACTGAGGATAACATCTTGCTGCAGACAGCAGATAGCCCAATGAGAGAAATGTTACTGGACCTGATGCTCACCAACACAGATGAACTAATTAAAGAGGTCAAGACTGGAGATGGTCTGGGCTCCTGTGATCATGCCCTGGTAGAGTTTGTTATCTTGAGGGATATTGGCCTGGCAAAAGAGTAAGGACCCTGAATTTTAGAAGAGCAAAAAGTTGTTTACAGATTTAATGGGTGAGATCCCTTGGAAAACTGTCCTTAGGGATAAAGGAACTGTTCAGGCTGGCAGGACTTGTCATAGAGCACAAGAGCTCTCAATTCCCACGCATAAAAAATCAAGCAGAGAAGACAGGAAACCGGCATGGCTTAACAAGGACCTGCTGATCCAAACTGAAGAGTAAGAAGGAAATGCACAGGCAGTGGATGCAGGGATGTGCGGCCTGGGAAGAGTACAGGGACACTACACGGACACGTAGGGGTGAAATCAGGAAATCCAAGGCACAATTAGAGCTGAATGTAGCAAGGGTTGCAAAGAATAATAAGTGATTCTACATGAACATTAGCCAGAAAAATCTAAAGAGAGTGTACCTCCTCTGATAAACAAAACAGGAGAAATGATGACAACAGACAGGGAGAAGGTCAAGGTACTCAACTTTTTTTTGTCTCAGCCTTCACTGGCAAATCACTCTTCCCACATCTTTCAAGTCCCTGAACCTTAAGGCAGGGACTGTCGGAGCAAAGTCCCTCCCACTGTAAGTGAAAATAGAGTTCAAGTCCACCTGATGAACCTGAACCTACATAATGCTGTGGGGCCTGATGACATGCATCCCAGGGGCCTGAGGGAACTGGCTGATGGAGTTGCCAAGCCATTCTCTGTCATATTTGAAAAGTCCTGGCAGTCAGACAAAGTCTCCAGTGTCTGGCAGAAAGGAAACATCATTCCCATTGTTAAAAGGGATAGAAAGGAAGAACCTGGGAAGTACAGACGAGTGAGCCTCACCTCTGTGCCTGGGGAGATCATGGAACAGACCCTCCTCAAAACCACATAAAGACATATGGAAGACAAGGAGGTGATTCAAGACAACCAACATGGACTCATCAAGGACAAATCAATGCCTGACCAATCTAGTGGCCTTCTGTGATGGAATGACTACATCACTGGACAAGAGACGAGCAGCTGATGTCATCTACCTGGACTTCTGTAAGGCCTCTGATATGGTCCCATACAACACCCTTTTCTCTAAATCAGAGAGAGATGGATTTGAAGGGTAAACTATTTTATTAATAAGGAATTGGCCGGATGGACACATACAAAGAGTTGTGGTCAATGGCTCATGTCCAGGTGGAGATCAGTGATGAGCAGTGTTCCTCAGGGGTCTGTATTGGGACTGGTGCTATTTAATGTCTTTATCAATGACATAGACAGTAAGATTGAGTGCACCCTCAGCAAGTTTTCAGACAACGCTAACCTTAGAGGTGCAGCTGAAAAAACAGAAGGAAGGGAATGCCATCCAGAGGAGCCTGGACAGGCGTGAGAAGTGAGCCCATATGAAGTTCAATAAGGCCAACTGCAAGGTGCTGCACCTGGGTCAGGTCAGTCCCAAACATCGGTACCAACTGGGTGACGAATGGATTGAGAATAAGTCTGTACAGAAGAATTTGGGGGTAGTGATGGATGGAAATTCGGACATGAGCTGGCAGTGTGTGCATGCAGCCCAGAAAACCAACCGTATCCTGGGCTACATCAAAAGCAGCGTGGCCAGCAGGTTGAGAGAGGTAATGTTCTCTCTCCCTCTGCTCTCATAAGACCCCACCTAGAGTCCTGAATTCAGTGCTGGGGTCCCTAGTATAAAAGGGTATGGAGCCATTAGAGTGGCTCCAGAGGAGGGTCATGAAGATGACCAGAGGGCTGGAGCACCTCTTCTTTGAGGACAGGCTGAGGGAGTTGGGGCTGTTCAGCCTGGAGAAGAGAATGCTCCAGGGAGACCTTATAATAGCCTTTCAATACCTAAAGAGGGCTTATAATAAAGACAGAGACTTTTTACAGGAGCACGTAGTGATAGGACAAGGGATAACAGTTTTAAACTGAAAAAGGATATATTTAGATTAGATTTTAGGAAGAAGTTCTTTATTGTGAGGGTGGTGAGGCACTGGCAGAGGCTGGCCAGAGAAGCTGTGGATGCCCCATCCCTGGAGGTGCTCAAGGCCAGGCTGGATGGGGCTTTGAGCAACCTGGTCTGGTGGGAAGTGTCCCTGACCATGGCAGGGAGCTTAGACAAGACGGTCTTAAAAGTTTCTTCCAACCCAAACTATTTTATGATTTTATAAATATTTACTACAATAAAGATTAATTTATGGCTACAGGGTAAAAAAAAAAATCTTTTCTTTGGCTAACGTAGCTTATTTTCCACTAAAGATACCACAAAACATCTGTCAGAGCTGCTGAACTCCACATTTTTTAATCAATATTTACATAGGCGTCTCAGTGCAAACAGGAATTATTTCTGTATCATACAATATCAGTTCCAGTTCTTTCTCCAATTTTGCTCTTTCTCACAGAAAATGTACATCCAGACTTAACTGAAGTTTATTGTCAGGCAAATTAATTCTAACAGAATGAAACATTTTCCTGAACTGAAAGGCAATATGCAATAAATACAAACTAATTTAAGCATCAGCTCCACCTGCTTTGATTTTTCTTCCAAACTAAATGCTATTGAGATGCTGACAAGTGAAAGTCTGTCATTGATGTTTAGGAACAAAAGCCAAGACTTGAAGAGGACTGCAGACCAGCAGACAGGCAGACCTACAAAGCCACAAAACTGCTTGACACACAGTGCTTTGCAATGTCCATTTTCACACTGTCAGCTGTGGCAAACTATTCAGTTCCAAATATTTAGTACCATATCACAAAATTTATCAAAACAATAAGCGTCAGGAAAGTCTGTGACTAACATCAGCCTGCTGCCATCTTCTGGTGAAAAAAAATCAGGACATTGATGAACCACGGGCAAAACCAATCAGTTCTCGCTTGCTCCCATTATCCTGGGCTTTTATCTTACAGTCCAGCAGATGGTACACATGACTCATGAAGTGATATAACTTTGAGAGAACAAGCTGATTAAAATTGTCTCTCGTGCGATCACAAAATAGTGATTTCACAGGGAGTAACGATCCTTTTCACAAACCCCCTTTCACTGACCCTTTACTGTACCTAGAGTAATGGGAACAGTTGTCCAGAGGAACAAGGCAACTTCAGCAGTAGGTAGTACTGCTGTTCTACGCGAAGAAATGCACCAATCCAACAACACTAAAATACACCTCAAACGCCATCTATTTACATGCAATGTAAATAGGATAGACAAAAAAATCTCCTATTGTTCTTCTAAAATTCTCTAATTCTCCTAAAATCAGGAAAGATGGAATTTGATACTAAACGGGTAAAGCAGGTTTATGTTAACCAAGGCAGATCTGCAAGGGTATAAGCAGGTGGCACTCCACTGACGTCTCCTACCACTTAGTCTTGATTCTTGCCTGTTCTTTTCGTCGAGTGTGTGCAGCTGTGAAATGTTCTTCACAGCGTGAGGCATCCTGCGATTTGAGAAACCTGTACGTGGTGACTCCAAGGGGAAATCCAGGATTCACATCCCCAGGTCACTTCTTTCCATACATGCAAAGAGCAGGAAATTCTTCACGATGTAACCAAACTGATGGAGAAGGAAGATAGAGGAGAAAGCTGTTTAAGGGACACTGTGACATTAGCTGTGATGCTTGGGACGTCTAGCAGAAAGATGACAACTTGCAAACCTTTAGCCCTTTTATTCCAGCCACAACTAGCTCTTGAACTGAAGTTGTCTCACAAGTCGAACTATAATTTAGAGAGACATTATTTCAAATATTTAGACCAACACACTTGAAGCAAGTTTACTCATAAAGCACTACTGCCATAGGTCAATTGTCAGCTATTGCTAGAGGCACAAAATGCAGGTCTGCAAATTATTCTGGCAGACCATGTAACAAAAAGGCATATGCACAATTTGCAGAAGACCACAAGGCTCACAAAAATACACTACTCATATACAGCACCGCCACTATTTTCCTTACAAACTATTTTCCACTCACAAACAAGTTTCACCAGAGCCTGAAAAACAAAGAAAGGATTCTAGCAAGGAAACTGAAAATGGATTGAAGGTCACAAGTGCCCTGCTGACTTCAGAAACACAACACATGTAGCAGTTCTATCTTCAAAACCCCACCAAGAGCAGTTACCTGTGCTTTCATAACCCTGACCTAGTTTCAATAGAAAGACCCCATCATTTTTGAACGTCTTCCATCAGAAGGTATAGTTAGTTGTTCAATGACCCATGAAAATACATAGATTTTGAAGCAACATAATTAAGCTATTTTTTTGTTTCTTGCTAGTCTATTTTCATTTTAACCCATCTAATAGTTTGAGACTTTAATGTTTTATTGTTTTCCAGAACTGTATACTGCTATAATGCCATGTTGAGGCCTATGAAAGAAGATATCTCAGAATGCCTAACATCACAAAAACTCTTCTCTTCTGGATACATTTGCTCTACCCCTATGTAAAAAGAATTTTTGAAATGACATAAATATTAATTTTGCACTCCTACCTATTCAAAAAAAAAAAAGACAATACTGCCAAATTGATAAACAGTAAAATCGTGATTTTATGATATTAGCACTTCCCATGTTTGTGAAACAGTGGCTATAGACATACGTTGAATAAAGCTTACTCAGCTGAAAATACACTCTTGACTAAATCTTGAAAGGTAACTTGAAGAGACAACTACCAGCATTGCCACAGAGATTGTTCTTCCTACTGCAGAAAACCTGCCTGGAAAACCAGCATAGCTGGTCAAGCCCCAGGAAATGACTCTTGCCTTGCACAAATTGTTTGCATTTTAGTTCAATATCAACAGCCTCAATTTCCTATAAATGGCTGTTGATACTCCCTGAATGCCTGTGTTACACAGCGAGAGCGTGACCTTTGCATCTGTCTCAGCCTTGGTCTCTGATGAAGACCAGCCTTCAGCTGTCCCATGTCTGACATTAGCAGGTAAGTCCAGGGAAAGGAAGACTTACCTCTAGTGGAGGAGGATCACATTAAGAAACTTACGCAAACCGGACGCATCCAGATCCATAGGACCTGATGGAGCACCCAGTCCATGGAGCACCCACAAGTGCTAGACAAACTCAACCATACCATTTTGAGGACACTCTCAGTTCGTATTGAAAGGTTGTGGCAACCAGAATCACAGAATTGTAGGGGTTGGAAGGGACCTCAAGAGATCGTCGTGTCCAACCCCCAAAGAAGAGGCTTCTCAGGACTAGGGGGGGAACAACTGTCATTCCCATCTTTAAGAACAAGAACAGGAAAAACAGGCCAGTCAGCCTCAACATCACCCTGCGTAGATGGCAGAGCAAACAATGCCGGAAAACCAATTCCAGGCAAGAAGGTAATTTGGAGAGGTCAGCATAGATTTATGAAGGGGAAATCAGGGTTAAACCAACCTGATAGCTTTCTGTAATAGTAAGACTGGCTTGGTGGATGAGAGGTAAGCAGTGGATGTTGCTTACCTCAACCTCAGTGAGGCTTTTGACATTGTCTCCCTTAATGTTCTCACAAACAAACTGGTGAAGCATGGACTAGGTAAGCAGACAGGACGATGGACTGAATAATGGCTGAGCTGCCTGGATTCTGAACCTGAGATGATCTACACTGCAAAATTCACAATCAAGCACCTTTGATAGAAGTTACTACCAGGAATTTTGATTTAGTCCTTCCATTAAAATGAACTGACTGAGATCTAAACACTATTTCCATCTCATAAGAGCATGTAATGCAACATGGAACCAGAATAGCTATAAGCAAACCTGTTCCAAGGACAGGGGAAACAGGTATTTCTCACAGTTTACCTAATGATCTTTGATTATCTGTACAGCACTGTTCCTGCAAACACGTACAGCTTTCTACGTTATTCTGAATCACATTGGTAACACACAGCCCACCACTTCCTTTCTTTCTCACAGGCTACTTTAGCTACCATCAACTTTACTCGCAACAGTTGTGTACTGTCATTTCTTTCATTCAACTATTACCTGCAGGAGCTACAGCATAGACATCATCAGTCCTATTTGGATTTAAAACATCTATCTTCCACACCTCTAATTAGGCTTCTTGCATTGAATTGTCTTCACCTAAAAGTTTCTTGGGACAAGGACTGTTCTTAGTCTATTTGTCTTTGCTCAGTTGTTTCACTTATTTATTTATGAAGGATACTGTGTAAATAAGCTCTTTAACCAATTAAAGGTGTCCACACACAAACAGAAATGATATAATTGTGTCCCTGGCTCCTGTGGTGCTTTCCATTAAACATGAAACTGCTTTTTGCAGCTTTGCTTGCCTAGTTTTCACAATTGCTTACTGCTAAAATGCTTGCAGCTGGAAGAGACAGTTAAGTAGCCAGAAAGAACATGTATGAGTGATTATGGATTAGATCCACTTGTTGGGGATGTCTCTGCCTACATGTAAATGTATCAGAAACCACTGTTCGTGACAAAGCAAAGCACCACCAGATGTGATACATGACTTAGAATTGTTGATGTACCCAGAATAGGAACAGAAAGATACCCTAACCCTCTGCATTTCTGCTTCATGCCAACTAAACAGTTCCCCAGCTGTGAGCCTACACGCAATGCACCAGGCACAGCTGAACAGCCCCGCATAGACTGGAGTGCAGGTAGGTAACACCAGGTAGGTAGCATGGTCCAGAAGCTGCTCTCCATATTATATGGAAGAGCCACTTCCAAGCGGTACCACGTTTAACAAGTTAGCCCACCTGAAGTTGCGTAAGTGTTGCAGGTGGAAAGACAGAGCTCTTCTGCAAATCACTAGCAGAAACTGGATAGAGTAATTTTTCGGCAAAGTTTTTCCAAACAATGCAACCCGCAATAGTGAACCAGAACTATCAAGCCATAAATGTAATTCAAGCTTGCTAAAGGACCACATGACTCATCTCAAACTGGAGTACTCACATTCTTTTAAATTCCTACTCATCTTCTTCCTCTCACCAATTAAAAAATAAAATAAAAGTAGCTAACAAATATTTTGTCATCTACCAGTTCAACTCTGAGAAACCTCTCCATAGTTACAATGAAGATGAACAAACTCTTCTCCATACAAAACAATGAAAAGTTATGAGTTACTATGCAAAAGCATACAATTATTTCAACATACATATATATATAAACTATAAATAAATGCTACGCCATGTTACAGCACATAATTTTGTCCTGTTCCCTTACAGAATAAAACAGTGGTAGTTGGAAGGAGCCTACAAAGACCATCAGGTCCAATTGCTGGACCACTTCAGGGCTAACCAAAAGTTAAAGCATACTATTGAAGGCATTATCCAAAAGCCATTTGAACACTGACTGGCACGGGGCATCAACCACCTCTCTAGGAAGCTTGTTCCAGTGTTTGACCACCCACCCTCACGGTAAAGAAATTTTTCCTAATGTCTTATCAAATACACCGAATAAAAATCTGCTTCGTTCTCGCTGATCCCCATGAAACTGTGAAAACTGCTCATCTCTTGAGCAAGGCATTACAATGGCCTCAGCTGTGAGCTTATGGCCTTTACGGCCTATGGGCTCAGTATTACTTCCTTGTGCATAAACGTACCCAAGATGCACCACCAAGGAAGGAAGGAAGCCTTGTTTGCAGTTGCTCTTGCCCATGTACATTCTTAATTTCAGAGATTTTAGTCAGAAGACACATAAATTGTTGGGATGGGAAAAAAGAAAACAGCTACAAACTCACTGTCTGAAACACCTCAGTGTTGCTGCTGCTACAAAAAGCCAGTTTGCGTGACTGCTCTCTAGTACAGAAGTCACAAAAACATTGCACAAGATTTTATCTGTAGCTGCTACTAACACACTGTTGCTCCCCCAACTCCACCTCCTCACTGCTCCACAAGGGAAGGATTTCATCCTAAATCTCAACATAATTATGATGTCATCCTAATATAAACCTAACCAAAATTTTAAAGTATTCACCACAAACCAGTAGGCAGGTGAACTACTACCTACAGCACAAAACCCATGATCTTCTAGTTGCCTGTAATCAACTAAAAAAAAAAAAAAAAAAAAGATTCCTAAAGCACACAGTTATTTTTTCTTTAATATATACTACTTGCAGTCAGAGGCCAGGTATTCACAGGAAACAAAAAACATCCATGCTCAAAGTTCTTTGCTGTTACTTCTTAATCCAGAACTGTGAACATGGCAGCAATCCAAAATCCAGTTTAATTTTTCTTAAGGTAAGCCATAACAAAGGTATTATCTACATCTTTAATATTTAGCTATCCTGGCAGTTCATCTAGCTCCTTTGGGGACTCAATCGTCTCTGCGGGTCCCTTCCAACTCAGGATATTCTATGATTACTGAAAGACTACTGAGAGGCTCAAAGATGGGCCTATGTGGTACTTGGTCAGAACCAGAGGATCCCTTTCAACCCAGATCTGAGTGCTATAAATTTAGGTCCTTGATACCGTGGCCCCCTAACAGGGTAATCAAATCACTGTTGTTCCTCTCTTTAACACGTTCCAAAGTCAAATCTAAATAACAATCAAAAAAAGGAACAGTAAATACAGGATGAAGAATGGAAGGAGCAGTGGTGTTTGTATCTATCAGTAAGACTTTGATAAAAAAACACTTAAAACATACAGCTTAATAGTCTGGTAACATTTGTATTAGTTTTCTTTTTGGAGTACATGCATTTGTTACTCATGATGAATAAAAATAATGCATACCAGGCTGATGTGAACTCTGTGTGGGCATCTTTCACTTTTTACTGTCTTCATAATTTAACAACTTCAAAGCAAACTAAGGCAAGAGTCAAAGATTATTTTTTCTACCTAATCATAATTTTTACTTTTAATCTGCAAGTATGGGAGAACAGATCTCATGCCAGAAGGCCTAAAGTTCATTACTACTTTCAAGAAAAGAGCTTGCGTACACTCACAAGAATTACACTTAACAAAACTACTAATGCATCCTGCTATTTTCAGTTGTCTCTTGTATGTGTAAAGCTCTCACCCTGCGTCTTTTCCAGAATTTGCATGTTTACAGAGGAAGTATCACTTTGTACTAAATAAAACACTTACCAAAGGCAGTAACACCTATTCAAAAGCCGGTTTGTAGGCAAAGTTTAAAGCTCTCCTCCTGGAGAGGCAATCCGCTTACTTAAGCCAAAATGGGAAGTCTCTCTGACACGTTTACTCTTATGACAAAACCAAGAACCATAACATTCAATAGGCACTATGTGGAAAAAATCATTACTGTTTTAAAACTGCTCTAAAACACTTTTATTTCTAATTTTCCATATGCAACTTATAGCAGTCAAAAACATCTGCAGCCGTAAGGAGCAATGCAGCTTGCTAGCCAAACAAACTCCTTCCCCCATCCTCTTTTACATACCCGCAGGAGCACAGCTGACAAACGCATTTCTTCAAGGATGCAACCTTGTGCAAAGGCACAGGAGACGTGGGAGGCATGTTTGCTAAGAAAAACGGTTACAGATCAGGTAATGCTCTATAGTGGAAAAATCTCCTTAGCAGCAGCAGTCCCTGGAGACAGTGGTGTCAGAAAAGAATCTGGGAACCTCCAGAAGCATCATTACAGCACACAACGATGGTACTGACTGTACTGAAAGAGCACATCCCAGCTCATCAGCTCCTTTCCTGGCCTGGTGGTGTCCTGACCAGAGCTCTGTGGGTCCTGCTTTCAAGGCCCTCCTGATCAGGGCACCACTCCTTGGGACAGTCACCTGGGAAGCCTTTGTGAAGTCACCAGCGCCAGGCTGTAGAGCACACAGTTCTGCAAGCAACACGGCTCTGTTTATTCCAGACAGCCCACAGATATTGTCTGAGCTTCCAATTCTGTCTCTGTTTGACCATGACTAGATCAACATGGAAATGGAGTATTACAAAGCATTCCCCTCTTAGCAGTTCTGCTGCTAGTGCTTTGGTACAAGAACAAAGTATCTTCAATGAGTTAGCAGTCAGCAGCCACCTTATAACTTCCACACCTGGCCACATAAATCTCTTTTCATTAAACCTGTCAAATTCTGCTTTAAAAGGAAAATGTCATATATAAGTTGAGATTCTTCTTAAAACCTTTCTCCAACTGTTTTGGAAGAAAAGATGAGAAAGATACACCAGAACTGAAAAACAAAACTGCTTTGCAATGCTTCAAAATACTGTAAACACATAAGGTTAGGGGTCAGTACTCCTGTAGTACATAGTTTATCTGGCAGAATTTGAACTTTTACAATTTTTTCCCCTATTTTACATATTGTCAGTTAGCTACATCACAATGTCATAAACATGTACGTATACATAATAATATATATACTTATAAAAATTTATTAGATAATATCTACTGTTCAGAAATAAAGTAGCATTAACACTACCACAAACCATAATTTTTTAAAACTTCATTTAAAAAATTTTATTCAGTAAACTGTCTAAAAGAATATGCACTTCGGTGTCAGTTTTTTTTAATAAAGTGGGGTCTTTATCAACCGGGAAAACTGATGGTAATACTTGACTAGAAGTCTCAAAAGGAGAGGAGAATCATACGAAGACAGAGCACAAAATAAGTTTTTTGGAAAAGGCAAGACAGATTTTAGTAAGTTCATTATTTCTCATTTGAGTTTTTGTTTTTCCATTTTCTAAAATTACATCATAGCCACATCATCTGCTATTTTTTAAACTGTGTTTACAAAATATATCATTTTGTACACAGCTGATGGGCTGTTGGCAGAATACTGAAGTGGATTACATAGAATTGGAGGAACGAGGAAAGGCAACTGACGCTTGAACAAGCGGTCTGGAATATAGGCTCAGCAAGAAATAAAAGGAACACAGCTTCTCATCTGGGTAGTGTTTGGAGAAGATACTACACTCACAAGTGCACCATAATTATAACACTATGGTTATGCTTATGCTCTACAAATTCTATCCTGATGATGGTTCCTTTGAGCCCAGCTTCTCATTCAACTGCTCTTCATCTGGAATAAAAAACATATTAGTTAACATCGTGTAATATTCAATTAACTGACAGAAATACTGTTCCAGAAATATCCAGCGTATATTAAAAGAAAACATATAAAATGTTACTTCTAATTTTTTTAGCTGTTTCCAGTCTGATAAAATTATCTGCTACCAATACAGCCACAAATTTAAGCAAAAGCTAAGTTACTTTATTGCACCTGTACAGCAGAATTAAGAGGAAAATAGATAGCACGAGTGTTCATGTTCCATTTCAAGAGAATGCTTGGAAGCCTTGCTCAGGTTGCCTCCTATACTGGCAGTAGCTTAGTCCAAAATATCTTCTATTCTACCCTTTGATAAGGAAAATAAGAAAAAGGCACAGTCATTCTCACAATCAACTTCCATCACAGCCTCACCTGCTCTTTTCACAAAATAATACACTAAAACAACACTAATTAAGTGTTAAGTTCTGTATTACAGCACTGGGGGAAAAGACTATGCGCCTTAGAAAGTCAAAGTTATTTTTCAGAGCTGTAACTAGCTGACTCACAGCAGCAGAATTTTATTTCTCTTACTTCAAGTGAGGTTACTGTAAAGCAGAACTAAGCAATCCAACCTAAACCACTTACAAGTAAATTTACAAATAACATGAGTCATGCATACAGTAAGCTTTCCTCCTCAAGCACTACTTGAAAAAGCATCACAAGCTTTGTTTGATAATTTAAACTGCTAATCCATAGCAAAACACAAATCTCACTCATCCTTGAGACTGACCTGTTCTGCTAAACTCCTAGCATGCCCCTAAAAATATATGTTTTGGTGAAACAATCTTCTATATAGCTATTACTGGCTCATCTTCATTTATGTATATCAAAAGTCAACCTTGGATCTAATAAAGCACTGCAACAATGGTTAACCAAAGGGGACACTATACTGGAAGCACAGGGGACAGGCTGGAATTCAGGAGAGAACCATAGAATGGTTTGAGTTAGAAGGGACCTTAAAGATGACCTGATTCCACCCCCCCCCACCGTAAGCAGGGACACCTCCCACTAGACCAGGTTGCTCAAAGCCCCATCCAGCCTGGCCTTGAACACTTCCAGGGATGGGAATATTTCATAGTAAAACGTGTACCAGTAAGTATTATAGACTGAACACCTGACTGAAACCAAAAAAGTTCCAGTTACCTACAGTGCATTTCTAAATAGCCAGATTTGCTCAGAGTAAACATTATTTCATATCAACCTCACCAATTCTCAAAATTTAACTTCAGATTCAGCTGCAGATTTCCTTAGAAAGTCAAAGAATAACTTTTCTCCTACTTGCAAGATGCTGATAAAACTAGAGAAAGGAAGCCTGTTTGCTTTGCTTTTGTCTCACCTTCCATAGGGAATAAGCATACAAATAATCTTTCATCCCACACTTCCCTATCAAGGTTCAGCTGTTCAGAGTAGGACACCTACTGCAGTGTATCTGGAGTCAAAATGGACAACACCTTGCTACTTTAGCACAAATACATGGACACTTACCCTTCAATTTATGCATTAAGTCTAATGGGATTTTGTGTATCCTTGATGCCATTTCCTCCAGATCTTGAGAGAACACCAGCAAAGGTGACAGGGAATGATTTCCTTTGGGAAAAGATAACGGTGATGGTGTCCTGGTAAATTCTTCATCCAACCTGAACAGATCCAGAGTGCTGCAAAAATCATCTCTTTCTTTTTCTGGTCTAAGATTTAGGTCTGATATATAACTTACAGATTCATCTCCAGTATCTGTCTGATGCAGTTTCTCTCTATTTCCAGATGCGGTCTTTTTCAGCATTTCGTATCTGCTGAACTGAGACTGTACATCTAGATTTGATTTTTGAGCACAGTCTTTAATTTTTGTACTACCTGGTACATCCTTGCTGTTCAATACATCAAAATCAGACTCCGAGCTTGTAGATTTATTAGCATCTATGCTATCAAAATCTTTTGGAAGAGTCTCATGCAGTATTCCTGCCTCAGCTACTTCACAGTTGTCAGAACTTAAAACTGAAGGTGCATCCCACTGCAGAATTCTATCCACTAGAGAATCCCAAAGTTGGTTTGAGGGTACAGTATTTATTTTACTATTGCTTTCTGAAAAAACATCCAGAGTATTTATGCTGTTCTCTACGTCTAGACAAGTAGATTCTTCTGTCTTTTGTACAAAACTTCTGCTCAAAACAGTGTGCTCTAATTCCTGTTCTTTATCACTCTCATTCTCTTGCACTCCAGATGTTTCCCAAACTGGACATCCACTGATATTATTTATCCTCATCTGGTTCTGAGCTGTAAATTCTGTACAACTTAGTTGGGACTTTGTTTCTAACAAGGGAGAATCAAAGTCAGGTACAGGAGATGAAGAGGTAGACCAGACTAAAGTAGGATCTGCTTTATTCCACACTGTAGGACTAGCATCCATTGGAGCTTCTTCTGTCATGACTTCAGCTGGGGCCAGCTCTGTGTCTGATGAGTTGTCAGTCTGAATAGCTTTTCTCCACGAGCTTCTGATTTCAGTAACTAAATGAAACAAACCCAGGTAAAATCTTAGTTCTTTCATACTCTCCATCAGTGTATTTCTCTTCTGTCACTTTAGTTACATAAGCAATCCACAAAAGAGGATGTAATAACTGCTTTATACTGCTTACGCTAGTTTTCCCAGCCATTTGCCCCACAACAGAAAGGGGACTCCACACACAGGGCACATCCACGTTAAAGTAAATTTACAGTGTGTTCATCAGTCATAGTACACTGTGTTACACAAAAAGGAGCCAGTTAAGATAACTTGCAGCTTCACTAAGTGAATTACTCTTTTCTTCTTGTGTGGTATCTACAATGTCAATGAATTAATCACATTTCTAAACAGTGACAGAGTATTATAAAAGCAAGGTTTAGACTTACGCAGATTTTCAGGAGTTCGGGGAATTTGTTGCCTTGTCAAAAATGGGTTAAAAGTCAGTGAGCTAATGAGATCTTCTAATGTTATTCCTTCTCCTCCACCACTCTGAGGTGACTCAGATGTCACGGTTTTTGCAACCTGTAGGATGTTAGAAAAGCGCAAATTCCGAGAAAACAAAATTGTAACTTCTTTGTTTCTGCCAGCCTATGGACCCAAGCAAATCCCATTCTTCAAATCATCTGAAGAATCTGGAACCTCTTGATTCATCTGCAATTTACTGTTTGGGCTTAAAAATGAGCACAGTGACCTACAAACATAAAATTAAGATACAGGAGTGAAATCAGAATTTGATTTGAAGCTCCCTAGTCGTCTATGAATCCATCTTAAAAATAAGAAAATGGGCTCAGAAGATACCTGAGACACTGGTCTAGAATAGTACAAGAATGAAGATTAGAGCTACATTTCCAACAATAGAACATCTTCCTGACGCAGCTGGTCAGTGAACCTACCAGGGGTGGTGCCCCGCTAGACCTTCTCTTCATAGAGAAGGACTGGTGGGAGATGTGGTGGTCGGAAACTGTCTTGGGCAGAGTGACCACGAAATGGTAGAGTTCTCTATTCTTGGCGAGGCCAGGAAGGGGACCAGTAAAACTGCTGTATTGGACTTCCGGAGGGCTGACTTTGAGCTGCTCAGGACGCTGGTTGGCAGAGTCCCTTGGGAGGCGGTTCTGAAGGGCAGAGGAGTCCAGAAAGGCTGAGCGCTCCTCAAGAAGGAAATTGTGATGGCACAGGAGCGGTCCGTCCCCATGTGCCCAAAGACGAGCCGGCGTGGAAGAAGACCGGCCTGGCTCAACAGAGAGTTGCGGCTTGTGCTTAGCAGAAAAAAGAGGGTTTATAATCTTTGGAAAAAAGGGCGGGCCACTGAGGAGGACTACAAGGATGTAGTCTCCTGTGCAGGGAGAAAATTAGAAAGGCCAAAGCTCATCTGGAGATCAACATGGCTACTGCCGTTAAAGACAACAAAAAATCCTTCTACAAATATATCAACGCGAAACGGAGGACTAAAGAGAATCTCCATCCTTTACTGGATGCGAGGGGAAACCTAGTTACTAAGGATGAGGAAAAGGCTGAGGTGCTTAATGCCGCCTTTGCCTCAGCCTTTAGCGGCAATACCGGTTGTTCTCTGGATACCCAGTGCCTTGAGCTGGTGGAAGGGGATGGGGAGCAGGATGTGGCCTTCGCTATCCATGAGGAAATGGTTGGCGACCTGCTACGGAGCTTGGATGTGCGCAAGTCGATGGGGCTGGATGGGATGCACCCGAGGGTACTGAAAGAACTGGCGGAGGAGCTGGCCGAGCCGCTTACCATCATTTATCGGCAGTCCTGGCTATCGGGGGAGGTCCCAGTTGACTGGTGGCTAGCAAATGTGACGCCCATCTATAAGAAGGGCCGCAGGGCAGACCCGGGGAACTATAGGCCTGTCAGTTTGACTTCAGTGCCAGGGAAGCTCATGGAGCAGATTATCTTGAATGTCATCACGCGGCACTTGCAGGGCAACCAGGCGATCAGGCCCAGTCAGCATGGGTTTATGAAAGGCAGGTCCTGCTTGACGAACCTGATCTCCTTCTATGACCAAGTGACGCGCTTGGTGGATGAGGGAAAGGCAGTGGATGTGGTTTACCTTGACCTCAGCAAGGCTTTTGACACAGTTCCCCACAACATTCTCCTCAAGAAACTGGCTGCTCGGGGCTTGGACTGGCGTACGCTTCGCTGGGTTAGAAACTGGCTGGATAGCCGGGCCCAGAGAGTTGTGGTGAATGGAGTCAAATCTGGTTGGAGGCCGGTCACTAGTGGAGTCCCCCAGGGCTTGGTACTGGGGCCGGTCCTCTTTAATATCTTTATCGATGATCTGGATGAGGGCGTCCAGTGCACCCTCAGTAAGTTTGCAGATGACACCAAGCTAAGTGCGTGTGTCGATCTGCTCGAGGGCAGGAAGGCTCTGCAGGAGGATCTGGGTAGGCTGGAGCGATGGGCTGAGGTCAACTGTATGAAGTTCAACAAGGCCAAGTGCCGGGTCCTGCATCTGGGGCGCAACAACCCCAAGCAGCGCTACAGGCTGGGAGAAGAGTGGCTGGAAAGCTGCCTGGCAGAGAAGGACCTGGGAGTATTGGTTGATAGTCGGCTGAATATGAGCCAGCAGTGGGCCCAGGTGGCCAAGAAGGCCAACAGCATCCTGGCCTGTATAAGAAGCAGTGTGGCCAGCAGGTCTAGGGAAGTGATTGTGCCCCTGTACTCGGCTCTGGTGAGGCCGCA
This sequence comes from Anser brachyrhynchus, assembly GCF_964034855.1. Classification (NCBI taxonomy): domain Eukaryota; kingdom Metazoa; phylum Chordata; class Aves; order Anseriformes; family Anatidae; genus Anser; species Anser brachyrhynchus. The sequence continues at coordinate 31,858,798 of NC_137697.1, forward strand.
CCTTGAGTACTGTGTTCAGTTTTGGGCCCCTCGCTACAAGAAGGACATGGAGGTGCTCGAGCGAGTCCAGAGAAGGGTGACCAAGCTGGTGAGGGGTCTGGAGAACAAGTCTTACGAGGAGCGGCTGAGGGAGCTGGGCTTGTTCAGCCTGGAGAAGAGGAGGCTCAGGGGCGACCTTATCGCTCTCTACAGTTACCTTAAAGGAGGCTGCAGAGAGGTGGGGGTTGGTCTGTTCTCCCAAGTGCCTGGTGACAGGACGAGGGGGAATGGGCTAAAGTTGCGCCAGGGGAGTTTTAGGTTGGATGTTAGGAAGTACTTCTTTACTGAAAGGGTTATTAAGCATTGGAACGGGCTGCCCAGGGAGGTGGTGGAGTCACCATCCCTGGAGGTCTTTAAAAGACGTTTAGATGTAGAGCTTAGCGATATGGTTTAGTGGAGTACTTAGTGTTAGGTCGAAAGTTGGACTCGATGATCTTGAGGTCTCTTCCAACCTAGAAATCTGTAATACTGTGATATCTCAGCAGATGACAACCAACTGCCTCCTTTCAGTGAAAGATGTAATTTACTTTCCAAATCAAGCTACAGCAAATTTAATAAGTTTTCTAAAGGAATACCTCATTTAAATCTTAACTAAAATACTGGAAACAAAAAAGTTAAATCCTTGCCTAGAAACCCCAAGCCTGTTAAATATTTAGCTCACAGAATTTCAGAAACAAAAAAGGACTGCTAAATTCTAAATATATGCAGTCATTTGTAGATTAAAATACGAAAGGTGGTAAAAATCATACCATGATTCTACTGAAAGCACTACTCACTTCATGATGGCTGTACTGGGTCTGGCTGGGATGGAGTTAACTTTCCCTGCAGCAGCCAATACAGTGCTGGCACAGCATCAGGAATCCCTCTAACCCCCCCAGAGCCAGCAGGCTGGGGGTGGGCAAAAGGTGAGGAAGGAACATCACCAGGGCAGCTGACCTAAAGCAGCCAAAGGAGTATTCCATACCATATGTCACATACAGCAATAAAAGGTGGAAAAAGGAAGAAGAGGGGAGGGGGTGGGCTCTCATTGTAAAAACATCTGTTTTTACACGTGTGCTACGTGCATTGAGGCCCTGCTTTAAGAATGTGGTCAAGCATCGCTAGTTTGTGGAAAGTAGAGAGTAATTTCTTTCCTCTGCACTTCCACACAGCCTTTGCCTGTTATTTTTTTTCCCCTTTTGCCCTTTCCCTTTTTTCCCTTTAGTTAAATTATTTTATTAGTAATATTTTTCCTTCAATTAAATTATCCTTATCTCAACTCATGAGTTGTTTCTTCCCTTTTCTTCTTCCCCTCCTCTTCTGAGTTGTGGTGGAGATCAGCTGCCTAGCAAGGTAAAACCACCACAATGGCTTAAAAGTATAACTGCTCAAGCTCTACGCTTTCAAGTTTAGTTAACTGGGTGGTCACTCCTCAAATTTGGTGATTACTACTTAACGGAAAAAATCTGTTCATATAAACAGATTAGAAGAGGTATTTATGATAACGTTGGCAATTTGTTCTCTGAACTTAACGACCATTTATGTAAAAAAATTTTTTTGAAAATCACAACATTTCCTAACCTCTTCTGCCAGTTCCTCTCTGGCTTTCTTAAGAGGGTCTTCCTTTTGGACAGCAGACCCTGTCTGGATAACTGTATTCTCCAATGATTCTGAAATGGTGAGGTCCTCCTCCGTCTCCTCTGAGATCTTTGGAGTGACAGGTTTTTCTTTCCCATTGTAAGTTTCAATCTGGAAGTCCTAGAGGAATACACAGGAATTATTAGAAGTTTTAAATTCAAGTGTCCGAAAACTAGCATGAAGGAGCTGCTGCGCAAATTCTGAGAGCAATGGCTTCTGTGTTTATGTCCATGAAAATATCTCAAAGTCTTAAATTCTAACTAATCACAAACCACTTTGACGCTCGTATTTTTAAAGAAGTAGGACATAAATAGCGGCTACAATAAACTATTGTACAGAACACATGATTTATCACCTGCAACTACCTTTAAACACACTGCAGTGAACAATTGTACAATGGTCAACTGCACATCCAAGTTGCCTTTAGGCCCCATTATATCCTTTAATTTCACACACAGCTTACAGGAACCAGTGTGACCATTGTTCATATCAAAAAAACTGTTTCAGCTGGCAGGGAATCTGTGACAAACAGTATGTTGTGCTAGAAGTCAGCAGCAAGTGCCTATATTTCTTCTTGTCCTTTCCTAGTGCTTACAGAAGTTTGTGGCAGTTAGCTTTCACTGTCTACGACTCATTCAGAAACGTAGTCATATGATTTAAAAAAAAAAAAAGAAAAGCATGCTAGGTCTAGGCTTCAATCAATGCAAAAAAGCAAGTACTACAGAATTTTAACTTCTTTGACATTCAGGACAATACTGGAGAATAACCTTTTCAATTAACGTGTCACTGCTTTCAGATGCTTCTGACAAGTTCAAAGATTCTGAAGAGATCCTAAAAAGAAAAAAGCCATTTTAGAAAAAAAATAAATAAGTGGCATGCAAGCTTTAGTAAAATGCCATCATATACTTGTGCACCCCGTATCTGTCCGTTACGATTTCTCTCAGTTCGTCCCGGTCATCAGAAGGCAACTTTACTATAGGGAGAACATGTGACAATTAGAGCAGATTCAGCCCTATTTGTGTATCAGTCTCCCAAACTTTATAATTATGAAATTCTTTTACTTGATTACCACATAGAAAAATAAGTTTTTGCAGTATTTTTTGCAAACAAGTCTTCTACATTCTGCTATCAAACATAACTGCAAAGTCTTCTGCAGACTTGGTAACATACTTTTCCCTAGATATTCTTCCTCCAAATCCCTCTGATATCCACAGATCTGTCTGAAAGCAAACTCATAAATATTTAAACACACATCATCTGGTTACCAAATACTCAAGTCTTATCAGTTCTGATGACTGTAGTGTTAACGGCAACACTCTACCATCTGAGGTACAGCCCTCATTAGTTAAGAACATTATCAAAATTAGTTAAGAATAATGGCAACTTTAACTTACTGGTAGCTGTCTTTACAATCACAAATACACAAAAAAAATGCTGTGTCGAGTCAGCGAGAGAAATACAGGATTTGACTGTTAACTACTTGGACAACTTTTGAGATTCATATGCAAATACAGCTGCTGATGACTAAGTATAGGACAGCCTCCTTTGCTAACTCCCTCTTTCTTCTATTAGGCAACTTGCAACTATCTGTAGGATTTCTATCCTGAAAGAGCATTATTCAAAAGGGCATTAAACTTTCCTGCACTTACAAAATGACAGGTCAAAACCTTTCATAATACTGTATATAATACTATAGTCTTCTGTTTTAATCTTTTGTTGGAACTGTAATAACAGAAGTGACAAAGTGATTTTAGAAGACTTGTGAGAAAAGCCCCATTCACAAAGTATTAGCACGATAGTTTTGCTCAAGTCTGAGATTTCCGTTTGGTTTTGTTTGGAGTTTTCTTCTTTTTTTCTTTTGTTGTTGTTTTACTTTTTTCTTTAAACACAAAACCAGGGAACGTGTGAATATCTGTTCTCTTGGTCTCAGGCAATAACAACTATGTATTGGCTACCTCATCCCAGCCTGAGAAAGACAGTTCTCCATTTTTCCCCCTCTGCCTCTTGAAACTTGAATGAACGTTGTTAAAAAGTTGCAGCTAAAAACTTGCAACTCCACTGCTGCACATTCTACCTGGCAGCAGCCAGTTGGTCCCTCTGTCTTCAGATGGAGAAAGCCACAGTTACATTAGGACCATCTTGCCCAATTAGGTAGTTGTGACATGTAAGGAGTGGGCTAATGAAATATATTCCTTTGATGCTTACAAATAAGCTTCTCTGTTTCCACTGCCTTTTTTTTTCCCCAATCAATTTCTCATTGAAGTCATACCATCTTGTTGCTTGTAGTGTTGAATTATCCATCATACTTCCTGATGTCTCATCATCTTTCTTGTAATTTATATCATAAATGGAGTCACAAATATCTAGAAAATAAGTCAGAGTTTTAGTATTGCTTCTTTTGTTTTGCTATCATTCAGGCTTCCCAGGTGATAAAAGTGACTCAGACCACCTCTGTACAATATTCAGAAGATGGAACTCATTAACACTTCAAGCAAATTCATAACCAGTGCAAGTGGATCTTAATATTTTTGCTTGGGAACCACCTGCAGCCACAGATGCCACTAACAGCCACCACCTATTTGTGTTGTTTCAGAATGCATGTTCCAGAGATAGGATTCTATCTGCTCCCCTACACATATTAATGAAGATGAAAGAACGTTAGGCAATTGTGACGAGCATTCATTCAGAACCAGGTTATCAAAGACTGTCAAAGAGACTTGCAGACAAAAGTAGGAAGTCTTCCAGACTCAAAGGAACTTCTATCAGTTGTGGTGGGAAGAGGGAAAAGAAGCTCCTCTGGTCCACATACCTGGAATTGATGTTGCAAGTTGACATGAGACTGTATCCTCATAAGCTTCTTCTGCAGTATGAAAAGAAGAGAGTGACATACCTTGTAATAAATCAAGATCCTATCAAAAGAAAAAAAAAATACAAGCAAGGTGAGTAAAAGTGTGCAACATCAGCAATTAACACATATTTACTTTTCATATTTGCTTTTCTTCAAAGCAGCACCCAGACTCAACATTAAACTTTTGCTGTCTCTGCGGTGTGCCTAGGCAAGGGTATAGTCTTGAATCTCTGTAGAAATACGAGTGTCTGAATGAAACCGTTGGTCATATAACACCTTAAAGGGGAAAACCACAACTCTGCAGATGTTCAGTGACAGCACATGAAAGCTCTATTTCCAGAGCAGAGGGAAAAAAAAGAGTATTAACCCTTATTTATGCTGATCTAATGTCTTGATAAAGTAGTTCCACTCACCATCTCAAATGAAGACACCAGCTGTCTTTAAGTTAAGCGCATCTTCTTTGCAAAAAGAAAAACTAGTTCATAAAGCAGTTTCTGCTACACTGTACTATCTAATTCACTAACCTTATATACAAAGCTTAACAGAGCTATATAGCATTCTATTGCAATAAAACACATCAACTTAGATGTATACCCCTCCCATCTTCATTCTTTTTCTTCCCCAGAATCAGATAAACTGAACAGTACTTACTGGATCCTGACCTCTCTTTAAACAAGAAGCACACCGGTCAAGAAAGCTTTTCCACTTCATTTCCAACTCCTTCTGTTTTCCAGAAATCGATTCTCTCAATGACATACGATGCTGCTCTTCTATTTTTTGCCTATAACATGAGCATGAAAAATGAACAGGAATACATTTGTTGTTGGCGACAAAAATTCTGCTTAAAAATGGAGCATATCACATGTTCCCCTCATGCTGCAAAACCTTTGATATGCAGGAACTTATTCAAGCATTTGTTCTTGCACAAAAAAATAAATAAAATTCACAATCTAAAAATCAGCTGCTAGATTGTCCTTGTGCTTCTTTACAGTAGAATTAGAAAAACCATGCTAAAATACAAGCTTAAACTTTCCCTAAGCTAGTTTCAGATCAAGTTTTAAAATCACAGAGCTAATTATGTAATAGGAAAAAGCAGATCATCTAACAAACCAGACCTCCAAGAACAAACCCTAAAATATCCATGAAGCAAGGGCAAGAGAATGAAGTTACCTAGTGAAGAATTACAAAGATTACTTGAATGGACAATCAAGACAAAGGTGAATTTGTCAGAGGCAGAGGGGGAAAAAAACAGAACTAACGTTCTCACTATAAACAATAATTTTAGAAAAGATTCTAAGACATAATCTTCAAACTAAAGAACAAGACAAAAATTCCAGACAATTACCTCACTGCTTTCAAATTCGACAGTATTTTATTTTGGAATTCACTCGTATTCTTGATGTCTTGGAAATGTTTTGATTTAAATTGACAACATTCATCTCTTAAGATCCTCAGGGCTTCATTTAATAACTGAATGACTGTTAAAAAATTCAGTTTTTCACCTTCATATAAATTTCCTGTACACACCTTGAAGTATTCCAAGAGAAAAAACATATACGTGAACAATCACAACACATCAATATCAGAAAGTTATGTCTTCTCTATTCAGCACAAGCACACAATGTTCCAGTTTGCAGTTTGATTCCATTCCTGTTGTTAGATTTAAGCTTCAGGTTGGTTTTCCTGATTAGCATCATCTGCTTGAAGACAGGCTAAAAAGCTGTACAAACTAAGAATGCTTCAACTAATGGGGTATTCTTTTTAAAGACTGCCTCAAAAGATGGTGCAGGCCTAAATAGCACATATACTGCACACTAGAAACAAAATCCATTAGGAATGATAGTTCAAATGGCCAAGTTTTATAATGTCTGACCAATGAAAATTCAAGTGGTAATCAGACAGATTTAACAATGCAGTTACCTAAAAGTTCATAACTTAAACACCACCAATACAGAACAGCAGCATAATCACAACAAACTTTTACATACACTTTTTTAGGACAAAAGGACAAAAATCACTTACTTCGTGCATTTCACTTTCAACTTTGTCAGCCAACAGCTGTGGAACACTGACATTAGTTCCAGCTAAAGTGTACTGATCAACATGCCCTTCAATTACAGAGTCTACGATTTCAGTTTCCTTTTTCAGAGATGTAAGAGTGTCCATTACAAATGTCCACATATTGCGGACCTTAATAGGCAAGAAGGACAAAAATACTACATTAAAATGTTTGCTGAAATACTATAATGACACAATATCAAAACAGTGTAAGAGCAGATGAAAGGGCTAGCATAATCATAGGCAGACAATCAGAAATACCAGTATCTGAGAGCAAGTGTTGTAAAAATGTTAGAAATACAGTAATCTGCCACAGATTAAAAATACTCACCTTCTGAATTCTCTCTGTTTTGTCATTTCTGTTTTGGTCATTGAGTTTCATCCTACATGCACATGCAAGACAGAAGTGGACTACAATGAAATTATGGTTCATAACATTTCTTAGAGCTAAAAAATTAATTTTATATATGCTAACTTAGCTCCAAGGAAAAGTACTTACTTAAACAACTGTTGCTGGTGGTATGCATATTCAGATTTTATCTGTTTTATTTCTTTAATTAAAAACCTAAGGAAAAAAAATCAACAGTTATCACAGATTTTTTTTTAATTTAGTTTTTCTCTGCTACTCTCAGAATTCCTTACAATCATTATATGATTACACTTATTCTTTCCAAATCTGCATACTGGAGCAGTTTTGGAACAATGCAAACATGGATACACAAGTTCCTTACCATGACACTGTAGAGAAAATGTCACTGTACAGCCTGGAAAGCCACTAAGATATTTGTAAAGTTAGCTGTAACTTATTCTATTGCAATGGCATGGCTTTTATTAGACCCAAGTACATTAATGAAGTTACTAGTTACTACTATACTCAGCATCATTCCTATTCAGCACACCCACTGACTGCATTACCAAGTCATCTTCAGTGCAGTCAAAAAGTTGCCCAGACTGCTCACACGTGACTGTATTGCTTTTCCAGCTAATATCAGGGTATGCTGAAGTCATCAGTAAGAATTAGGATCTGAAAGCCTAAAATGTGTTTGATTTGCTTTAAGAAGCAAACTTTCCCAGATCAAATTTTCATCAGCTTTCCCTGATTGAGGGGTGTGTAGCAGACACACATCACGTGTCTTAGCGGCAATGCCTCTGATTTTTGATCCAAAGTCATGAAACAGACTGATCCCCTTTTACACAGCTAAGTTCCATGCACTGAAACTGCTCTTTTACCTACACTGCATCCCCTCCTCCTTTTCTGCTCTTTCCCAAATAGCTTGCAACCACCTGCTACAGTACCCCTGTCATGTGAAGTATCCTACCCAATTTCTGTAAATTCCAGTGATATATAACTACGTAACTGACCAAAGTTCCAGTTATTCTTGTTTCCCAAACTGCAAGTGATTTTCATAAACAAGAATAAAGAAAAAACATAATGTTGGTGAAATAATTAAGGGCTATGCAAATAAGACGTGTCCCACACTGATAAAGCAATGACCAAATATCTCATCCTGAGACAGTTTTGTTCTACGATATGACCCTTAAAGTATTAAGAAATCATAGTGCTATACATGCAGAATTCCTGGATCATTTTTAGTGCCCAGGTAATCCTATCTTCCAGTATATAGCACCTCCTAACTGAAAAACTAATTTCTTCCAAACAGTAGAACAGTTGATTAAAGGAGGCAAAGGGGGAGAAAAATAGGACATTCAGCAAAACTCACATGGAAAAATCAGATGCATTCTACTCAAATCCTTTTAAAAACACATGCAAAAAAGTCAAGTTTTATGAAAATTTCGATTTCTTTAAATACATTACTTACTGTGATTTTTTGTTATATTCTCGAATTATAATATCCTCCTTTTGCAAAATTTGCAGGAGTTTATTACATGCCACACTACATCTTACTTCTGCCTTGTACATACACTCAGGCGTTAAGTTTACAGCTTCAGCAAAAGATGTATCGCTGCCTAAATGAAAGTTAGTAATTGAGTTATATCATTCACTTTTAGCAAATAGACAACTTCCTGTTCTACCTAGTTTTAATTAAGAGAATCACAAACAAGGTTGCCCATTTTACCTGGACTGAAGTAGAGTATTCAGGATACTATCTTTTTTGCCAGTTCTTTCTATTGCATACGTTCTCCCTCCTTTACTCTCACCCACTTTCCCCGTTCTTTATGTCACCAAAACAACATTAAATGCCTAGAACAGACAGTCCTGATCTTTCAGAATTGCTCATGTTGTGAAAAAGAGCACAGGCTGAAAAGAATACTTTTGAACTGAACCATTGCACACGTGCACAGACAACCCACCTCCACATCACACAGACAAACTTAGGAACAAGATCTGCAAAACAACAGCAAGGAAAATAATCTGCATTGTTCTACCGGCAACAGCTTTATGCTAGTGCACAGCAACCCTGTTAAAAACTTTGAACTGAGCAACCAACACTGACCTAACTTAAAGCTCTTGGCATATGTTAAAGCACTTCACAGATTCACCATCAAACCAGACAAGTGAAATAATGTTATTATTCTGTTACAGCTTACCTACAGAGTTCTTTCTCAGGTTCTCAATCATTACATATCTTGCAAACCGATACATTAGGTGAATAAATTTATGACCAGCAGGAGAAAGAAATGAAGAAGTCGCAATTTGAGGAAGACAGCTTTTGCTTTCATTCTTGAACAAGTGAAATAGATTTTAAACACAAAATTAGACTAAGGAATAAAACCTAAACAACAGCCATTAAACACTCTGCTGAGTACAAAAACACTGCAGCCTACTTGTTAGCAAGTCCAATGCAAAGCTAATTTACCTTGCCACCATCGTTGATGCTTTTTCTAGTCCAAGGAAGAGACTGACACTTTTTGAACATTCTACCACCACCCCTAGTTCCGTATATAAAAAACAGCTCTGAGGCAAAGACTGAAATCAGTGTTAGGTAAATATTAAAAACTTCTGCTCTCCTCACTCCTAAATGTAACCCCTTCCTGTTCATATTTTCTACTGAGGTCATTAATCAGTGTATTTTGTCACACTTCTATCTTTCTCAAAGATTTTGTATGGCTGGCTTTCACCTCGGCAAAAATAAAAGTGCTCCAGTACCTTAAAGATCTAGAAATCAGATCTTTATTAAAACAAATGCAGCATGAGAAGGCATAGTAATCAATGATTCCTGAAGCAAGCCATTTTGTCTCTTTCCATTTAGAAAGCCTGCCTTAAACTTTATTCTCTTTTCCCCATGAAGAAAGATTGACATTAAAAGTTTTTCATGTATCTGAAACCACTTTTACAATAACAAATACTCTCTCATTTAATTTAAGCAATTATCTCCCACGTTGAAGCAAATTATTCTCAACGATGGAAGGAATCTCACACAGACTTTATATGATACTGGTAGGTCCCTTCCAAATCAGCATACTCTACAATTCTATGACTTCCGTGTAATAAAATATTGTCATCCAAAAGCAATACACAACAGTTTTCTGATCCAAGATTAAGACTTTGCCACCTATGCGCTGCCATACAATTTTTTTAAGAAGTCTATCATCAGCTGTGTGAAATAAGGCATAAGATAAAACCTATTTGTCTAGTAAAGCAACTTTATTTAAAACTCAAATATGTCCTCTCAAAACAAAAGAATGAGGTCACAGAAACCAGCAGCATGTCATTTCCCACTCTTGTAATACTTACTGTGATATCTTTTAGCCATGAACAACATTGCTTCCTAAATTCACTATCTCTGGTTATTTGTTCCGGTAACATACAGTCCCTTTTCCATGCAAAAACAGCAGAGCGGAGGAGAGGAAAAAAAAAAAGCAACTTCAAAACATACCCAAATACTCAGTTACATAATTAACCACTACAACATCTGAACTAAGACAAAGTTTTCTTAGTGATGTCCCCTGGAGAACTCAGAGAATATGGTAATATTGCCTACGAGAAGAATAGCTACAAGTCTGTTAAATAGCTAGGTCTTCTTGCCATAAAAAGTTAATTACAGACTATTTCAGAGACAAATTTGTCTGCAGTTCTTTTTAACTCAGGAAAAGAAAGTGAAAAAGCAGCCTGAGAACTTATAATTCTCTTAACAATGGTTCTCCTCCAGCCATTTCTTTAAAGTGTACGGTAAAATAGTTCAGCTATATGAGAATACATTAAGATAGGGTTCTCACAATGTTGAAGATTTTAGCAGGTATTCATAAAAGGGAGAAGTTACTTGATGTTTGGTAAGGGAAATGAATGGAAGAGATAAATTATTTTTCAGCTAGGAAAAATTTTACCAAACTTGTCAAGTTACAGCTACTGTCAGAACTTTTTAACTAGGGCAAGTTTTCTTATGCATTACAGACTTGTGATAAAAGGGAAATGAGTTCTGTGACAGTTCTTTACCTACAGTACTCCTCGGGAGACCGTTTTTTTACTTCAGCACCCGTGCAAACCACATGGTTCGTGATGTGCACAGCACGAACTGAGCAACCCAAAGGCTCACCTGAAAACTACTTCTGCACGCATCTCATCCAACTTGGTAAACAAGAACTGGGCAACAACGTGGAAAGCACCTACGTTTGGTGTATCAAACATGGACCTAGCGAACAAACACACAGCTGCGTCAGGAACGGTTAGGCTAAGGAGTTTACAGAGCGTTTTTACCGGTCGCTCAGGACTAATGCGGGATACCATTTTACAACGCCATTCAGACACGTCCCCCTCACCACGCACCACAGAAGGCCCCCCCACACAAACACACACCCCCCGCCATCTTCCCCCCCTTCCCCGGCCGCCCCCGGGGCTCACACGCCCAGATCGAGCTCCCTGCCGAAGAACTCCGCGGCAGCATCCGGGTCGAAGCCGAGCGCCAGCAGGCAGAGCCAGAGGTGGGTTCGCTCCCAGTTGCTGCCCACGGCACCGGCTGGAACATTCGCCGCCGCCGCCAGGCGCGGAGCTGCCGCCGCCATCTCCCCCTGCCCCTGCCCCTGCTCCTATCCCTGCCTCCGCCGTCCCGCCGCCATTTTCCCCGTCCCGCCAAAACCGCGCTCCCGCCGGGCGCCGCCGCGCCACGCCGCGCAGCGCCGCGAGACGCCGCGCCGTGCCCTGATTGGCCGCGCTCGGCGCGCTGCCCGCTGGGATGTGTAGTCCGGGAGGCGGTGCTCCCTGTGCCGGCCACCGCCGCCATCTTGCGGCCGCCGCCTGGGCGGGTCCGGTCAGGCGCCTCCGCCCTTATTCCGTGCTAATCCCCTCACAGAGCCGAGGCGGACACCAGGCTGCGCAGTTCAGTCTTTTATTTCAAGGCATTTCCGTGACTTGGAAGTTCTCGCAGCAGCCCGCCCGGCGGCCCCGTCACATCCCCAGCGTGCGGCCGCGGGCTCGGCCTGATCCCCAGAGAGACGTGCAGCGGGCGCTGCTCGCCGGGCGCCCACCGCCCCCGCTGCTACAGGAAGCTAGCCCGGGTCCTCGTTAAAAAAAGATTATCGCTGACACCAGAAATACCTCTACCTTCGGTTCCCTCTCTTGACCGTCATTATTATTTTTTTTAATTATTTTTCTATTGTCCAAACCCTTTTCTCTTCTTCCCTTCCCTTCCTTCTTCTTCTCTTCTCCCTGTCTCTTCCCTTTTCCATCGCTCTTTCCAATGTCTTCCCCTTTCATTTTTAGCTCCCGTCCTTCCTTCTGGAAGGAACATCCCTTTCTAAGCATTTACCCTCTTCTAGTCTCAGGTCCCATAACCAATAATATCAAGATGACCAAAATGTTTTGCACGCAGAAGGCATGTAGAGAGAAAGGGCATCCTTTTGTGCATAAAGCACCCTTGGATAAAGCACCCAAAGGACCCTCCTCTAATCTCTGTAGGCACAGTGCCTAACAAAAAACAAAAAACAAACAAACAAAAAAAAAAGCTGAGAGAATCTGAGACGGCCAAAGCCTCCTGTCCTTTCCAGCAGCAAAGAGGTAGATGCAGAAGAGCTTTCCATGTAGACTTGAAAGGGGAAACTTCGTGGGCAATCCTCATCAACTCCTTTTGTTGGCAGCCCTTTATGCAAAGCACTGGCGTGTTCTCTTGGCTGTTGCCAACAGGAGAACAAACAGCTATACAAGTATTTAACAAAGATTAGATCAGTTGGATGCACTGGCTAAGCTATACCTGGTTTATAGAGCAGGAGCGTGACACACAAGCTAATGAATTAACCTAGCATGTAATCCTCAGGGGGTAATAATCAGTTTTGATGCAGCTAAGTGAAACAGCACTGATTTTAAAAAGTCCAAAGCTAGGTAGGATCAGCTTCAAAAAGGAGAAATATAGGTTAAACGTGGCAAAAATACATTGTATCCAAAAGATGTTTTTCTGCTTTTCTTCACTCAACTCTTTGCCCTGTGGTGTATGGGCCATTTGTGCGTGAAAAGTCTTGTTGATCTTCATCCAAATCCAAAATGTCTGGGATATCATCTGACTCTGAAGAGAGGTCTGTAATAGTGAAATCTGGAACCTGTATAGGAACAAAATTTCAATCAATTCAAAAGTAAAACTAAATAAATTTGTGCAGTATTCCTGACTGAAGTCAGGAGATGAAGATGCTCAGCATCTCTAGAAATCAGACCCAAAGTACTGAATAGGGAGTGAAATATGCTCAGTCACACATTGAACATAAATACAGCATTAAGACCAAATATTATGCAAGATCTAAATCAGTTGCTTGGAAGACAGGATTTGGTAGTAGAAGTGGAACACAGCTAAACACACTGAGTGCATTTAGTGAAAACAATGACTAGAAAATTAAAAATTGAAGATTTTAAACTTGTTTTGCCTTTCTTCTTTCCTTGGGATCAATGGGTTATACAATGGAGAAGCCTAGAGAAGCTTGATATAGACTGCTTTGTACTGCCCTGCCTGCCTACCACACCAAACCTTTCCCAAGGACACAAATATCCGGAACTGCAAAAATACGCTGACCTCTATTTCAACTGCACATATTGTATTCTGTATTTTAAGCAGCTACTGGGTTTCAGGAATAGTTAGACATTAGTGGACACATGGATGTTACACACTTCTAAAAACCTTGGCTAAGACACTTAGGAGCTTAAGTCCCATTAGCAGGACTTAAATTACTTTGTCTCTTCTGAAAAAATGAGATAGAATTAAGCAATTTACTCATAACCAGAAGTTTTCTACCCCAAGTGAAAAATTCATATATGTACAGTTTGATTCATGGTTAGGTTTAATGTTGGTAATATGATGAATACTTGAAGACAGACAGGATCATCACGTGCTTGCTCATGGCACTTTGGTTCTGTATGTCTGAAAAAGCAGTGATTTGAAGAGGCTTCTAAGCGTTTAGAATCACAGAATCCTGGAATGGTTTGGGTTGGAAGGGACCTTAAAGATCATCTGGTTCCAACCCTCTGCCATGGGCACGGACACCTTCCACAAGTTTTTAAACTTGTTTTGCCTTTCTTCTTTCCTTGGGATCAATGGGTTATACAAAGGAACCTGCCTAGAGACAAGGTTGCCCAAAACCCCATCCAAGCTGCCCTTGCACACTTCCAGGGATAGGACATCCACAGCTTCTCTGGGCAGCCTGTGCCAGTGCCTCGCCATCAGTACTGGCTGGAGAAGCACTTTTAATTCATTCAGTAACTGCAAAACACCTTGCTTATGACCAACTTTTAGCAAAAACATAGGAAAGAGAAGTCTATGCTTTGCCTTCCCTGAAGACATGCCAGAAGAACAGAGAACACACCAAAGGAGAAAGATTGCTACTGCAGCTATCAGGTTGTAGACAGCATTGAAGCACTGAGTGTGAATTACTCAGTTCCTTGGAGAGTAGTTGACTGTAGGACACCGGGTACTTAGAAATATTAATTAAAATATTAATTAAAACTGAGCTTTGGAAGACTTTAAACAGCATGCCACGTATCAGGCAATAGTATGAGTACAATGAAATGCCTACACCACTTTGAGAGCCTAAGCTTGCTCAAAATTAAATCAGTATTAAATCTTCTCCTAAAACTCGAAAGGCAGCAGGAATGTGGGAAAGACATTCTTCAACCAGCAAGAATCATCCTGCATCTTTCTGCTTATTGCATTTACCTAAATCTCTAATTACTGTACTTAGAAAAACAATATATTTTGTCATTATCAGCAGATGACCCCGTATCTCATATCATAGTACAAATGGAGATATGTAACAAGTCTAAGGCAAAGTAGCTCTTGGGGAATTTGGAGTTCGTTTGCAAATTCATTTAAAAATGTGCCCAAATAGATAGTTTAACCAACTGGTTTATCCCCAGCACAAATATAGGGGAGAGAATGAGTTGAGAGCAGCTCTGAGGAGAGGGACTCGGGGATGTTGGTGAATGAAAAACTCCAAATGAGCTGGCAACGTATTCTTGCAGCCAGAAAGTCAACTGCATCCCGGGCTGCATCAAAAGAAGCCTAGCCAGCAGGTCAAGAGAGGCGATTCTGCCTCTCTGCTCTTGTGAGACCCCAACTGGAGTCCTGTGTTCAACCCTGGGACCCCCAGCAGAAGAAGGACATGGACCTGTTAGATCAGGTCCAGAGGAGGGCCGCAAGGATGACCAAAGGGCTAGAGCACCTCTGCTACAAAGACAGACTGAGGGAGTCGGGTTTGTTCAGCCTGCAGAAGAGACGTTCCGGGGAGACTTTACAGGGGGCTTCGAGTACCTAAGGGGGGGCTACAGGAAAGCTGAGGAGGGACTCTTTGTCAGGGGGTGGAGTGATAGGACACGGGGGAATGGCTTTAAACTAAAAGAGGGTAGATTTAGATCAGATATATGGAGGAAAACCTTCACTCAGAGGGTGGTGAGGCACTGGCACAGGCTGCCCAGAGAAGCTGTGGATGCCCCATCCCTGGAGGTGCTCAAGGCCAGGCTGGATGGGGCTTTGGGCAGCCTGGTCTGGTGGGAGGTGTCCCTGACCATGGGAGGGAGGTTGGAACTGGATGGCCTTTAAGGTCCCTTCCAACCCAACTCTGTGATTCTATAATTCTGTTTTTAGGCTGAGCAGGGTACATAACCATGCTCAGTAACTATGTCTGACCACTGGTAATTTTCACTACAGCATAGTTGCAAGTCACCTCTATTATTTATATCCATGTTTCTCCTACAGATAATGGGATAATCAACATTTCCAATTTTTCCAATTTAAGTTTATGCTCTCTTTACATCCTCAGTGCGTACATAAAGGAGTCAACTGCTTACGAACATGCTAGTAAGATGTTCATAGACATTAAATAATTTTAAATGGGAGTGTAGCTGTGCATGAGAGTAAAACAGGGTTGGTGTCAGTATCATTTATCTCAGTTTTGAACATACTAAGTTGTTTTAAAAACACACTGCCGTCTGCACCAGTCTAAGTAAATCAATGCAAAGCCTCCACTGCTTCGGTAAAGGACTTTCACTTCTGTATCACCTTTGTGTTTAACTGTACTCTCATTTCATAGTTGCTAGGATGTTAGGAAGTTGAAACAAAGCCATAAGACAATTCTTGCAAGAATAGGGCTAGATATGACCCTTCTTTGTACTTTTCCTCTGTAAGACAGAGTTAGATCTTCTGAAATGAAATAGTATAAAACTTGCAGAACCCTTGCATGGAATAATGCAAAACATACTTCAGCGTTTTTGCTGTCTTAGTGTCCAAATGTTAATATCAACACTAACTTAATTATAAGCTCATCCATTTTTTTCTTGCTGTATTTTTAGAGATGAGCGAGTAGCAATTTGAGATTATTCTTGTTTTGCACTTTCAGAAGAAGCACTTATTTTTAGTCAGACTGTATATTATGCAAAAAAAATCAATTTTTCATTCATAGTACAACATGTAGTACATTCAGCAAAACACTGTGCACAATAACACCAGCTAGCTTCTACAAGATTTTCCATCATGCAAATAATGAACAGATTACACTTAAGAAGTAATAAAAGAAGGTTCCCTTTTCTCTTCTTAACCAGCTGGCTTGGAGAAGTTTTTTTGTTCTTTGTTGGGGTTTTTTTGAGAGCTATTTATTTTTAAAACAGAAAAGATTTAAGTTGTTCTGAAATCCTTTCACCTGTTTCTTTTCACCTAGCTTACCTTACTAGCTACATAGCACTACCAGAAATTATACAGTTTAGAAAAGATTCTGTGGAATGAATTCATCACCTTACAAAGGGGGAGAGATTTCAAAAGCTTTCCGCATTTCTTTAGTTTGAGGTAAACTAAAGAACTCCAGCCCTTATACAAATCTTGTAATTTTGGCTTTACTAATATGTATACTGCTATAAATACATTTGTGAAGCTTTATTTCACCTCCCATCATTTTCAATGCATCTGGTCTCATTTCACCTGGTCTCATTTTAAAAAAAAATCCCAAGAAACTTCATAGCTCTCAAAAACACTTTTGAGGGTATTGCTTAGTTTTTTTTTGTTTTTTTTTTTTTTTAAAGCAAGCAAGTTCATGTTGTGTAACTGCTTGATATATGCAATTATATGGAAACAGGTAAAATTACGGACAATCTATGAGTAGGCTCTGCTGTGTTAATATTTTAGGTTTTCTTCATTCCATGTGAGATTTTTCAGTAGTTATTAGAACGCACATCAGCTTCAGTTCACAGGTTCTGGAAGATGTCCAAGACATCCATGCCTCCAGTAGGCAATTTAATTGGCATTCCACCTGTGCTAGAAAATGTTAGGTTTTGTCTGAAGTCCCTTAATTGCAATAAAGACTAGAGACATGCTATACTAAATTACCAGCAAGATATCCATGCCATTAAAACTACAGTTCAGTTCCAACACCCAGCGCTGTCCTCATTAAGATGATCCAATAATCTAAATGCAAGGACTTGTACTGGGTACAATAAACCAAGAACATACTAATTCACCATTATTTAGCCTTCTCTTCTTCCAACAAAGAGCCCCCCATTCCACTGGGAGTCGGAAACTTAATATTCTGTATACTTGGTTTCTATGTGGGGAAAAAAGTCACAGCACAAAAATGCAGGAGTTTTTGTAGTGTGTTGGTACAACAGGCTATCAGCACAAACACGTAAACACAACCAGGCATTGCTCTAGTTGTGACCACCAGTTGTACTTCAGCTCTAAAAGGCCAGAGTAACTTACAGAGTTACCCAGAGTTACTTGTTTTGATTCACACTGTTTAGCAACTTCTTTGAATCTGAGACCAACATTGCTAAATTAAATGACTGCAATGCACAGTTGCCTAGGGTATGCATCAAGAACACAACTTACCTGGACAGCAATAAACCAAGAAAGCTTTTTTCCAAGTAACAGTAATTCTCATCAAGGGAAGGGAGTTATAGAAGTTACTAGGGAACAACTCCACCCAAGTAGATGAGTGTTAATTCACATTAGTCACTCAAGTTCAGAAGAGGGTACATAAAGTAAAAAAAGATTAAAGCTTGCATTGACAGTGGAAGAGTACACACTCCTACCAAGTCAGCAGCCAAAGCAGGTAGATGGGAGTCTCATACAGACAACATCTACTAGATGGGGAAGACTGATTTTTTTTCCCTATATCCTTTTTTCCTCACTGTAAGGCCATCCACCTGTTCACAGTCTGGACAGGTAACAGTAAGCACAAAAAAAGCAACAGTAAAGCAAAGACTGAATGGAAGGGAAGAAGGAAACACTGCAGCAGTGTTATCTATACACACAAATAGATTCAGATTTTCAATGTGTCTACTTCATTTGCATCGCAAGCTTGCTTTCTCTTGGACCCAGATTAAAGGAGTCACAGAACAGCAAGTTACATGTTTTACACACCATACAAATGGAGACAGACTTTGGCAGCTGAAGCATTTATTACTAAGGTACAAAATGTATTACAAAAAGTTGGCTACAAAAAGCATACAACAGCAGGCACCTGAGTACAAACAGCATGAATCTTGTCTTTATACTGTCAAAAATATACTTTGATAATGATTTGGTCAGGTTACTATGTAATACAATAGTAAGTTTATATCATTAATATTAGCACTGTCACAGCATTCAACTCCAGCTGACTCAGTCAGAAACCCCACTTTCAGCTTTGGAATTCTGCCCTCACAGAATCCTCATGAATCATGTAACAGTTCAATTTGAGACCGTCATTAAAAAATAATCAAATGCATGATCTGCAGCAAGTACAGAATTCAGGCATACCTCGCTAGAATGCAAGGCTTTTAAAGGCATTTCATAGCATGTAAGGCTTTTATATTACTCTGGTAGAGATTAAGCAGCAGATCAAATGCTTTCAGCTGGGATAAGAATCATTTAGAGTAAGGATATTACTACCATTAATAAGCATAGTGAGGTTTCTCAACTGTACAAACAAGGCGTCTTGACAACTGTAAGCTGCCAGTATTTAGGCACTTCTGTTTGTTTTAGAGTGTCTTTACTACTCAGGACAATACAATGCATTTGTAGGAGAGTGTCCTCTCTAAATCACTTCCCCACTCGTAAGTTTTTTCCCCCCTAAAGCTTTTTGACAGCTACAGTTGTTAGTCACTTGTTTGGTCAGTCTGCAGAGTACATGCATGCTATGCAGTTTACTCAATAGGGTGTTCAAGCTGTTTGTCTTCCTGGCTGGAATTTTTCTCCCCTTCACCTTTGCTCTCAGCATGCTGAATGCCAGGCAGTTGTGGGTAAAAGGGACCTACCAGCCAGTTGAGCGGCGTGTTGTTAACAAGATAATCCATCACGTCATCCAGAGACTCTTTCATTTTCTTCAGTTGTCCTTTGCTTGTAGCAAGAAAGCTGTCTGACAGTTCTTGAAAAGAGGATGCTGACCGGAAGATCTGGTAGACATCACCTGCCATTGACCCAACACTGTAAACCTGGTCCTGCACATTCTGTGGCAGACCCTGTAGGCTTGAGACCAGTGTGAGGCAAGTGGTCTGAAGCTGGTGAGTGAGGCTCTGTGCAATAGCTAGAGTTCTCGACTCTATGTGCTGGAAACAAAAACATAATAATCGCTTGTCAGTATCTTTGTGACTGTAGCAGTTTTATGTTATTTAAGAGACAAGGAAGCAAAGTAAAAGGGGTGAAAGTAAGATACAGCAGATAACAAGGATTAAGCAAGAAGAGTAACAGACAGCTTCAAAGTACTTGATTTCTCCAATGTTCAAGTACTTTGGAACAGAAGCATTGGTAGTATCTACCCAACAACAGATAAGGAAGCTCTTGTATCAACTCTGGATAGCAAGTTAAAGCAGAGAAGTATTCTAGTGGATGAACCACTATTCAAAGCTCTATAAGACTCAGTGAGTCTGTTCCTCGGGCTGCTTTATGCTGAGGAATTGCTTTGTCCAGTTTGGCCATGAGATAAGTGAATCCTAGCTGGTCTAGATATGGTTAATATCCCAACAAGTTCACAGAATGAGGATTCTCTTGAAAGTAGAATAACCCTTTAGTGTCTGCAGGAAGTAGGCTCATTTAAGAGTTAGGATGTCCTCTGCTTTTCATAAGAGTCACTGGCAGATGCCTGAACTTCATCATTTAGATTCTACTTTTGTACAGAAGCATTCTGTGCTGTTAAAATGAGATGCTGTGCATTTTGGGGACTGTTAGTTAGCCAGTGTCACCTCGACAGTATGCAGTCCATTTATTTCCAGTTTATATTTACATCTATTTACCTCAGCACTATGCGACTCATCACCATCATTTTGACCTGTATATTTCTTCCATTCTGCCCAGGATTGATAGAGTTTTTCCTGAGCATTAAGAAGTTTCTGATTGGCACTATTCATGTTCTTTCTGGCATACTCGATCTGAAATACAGCCAAACAAGGAAGTAAAGTAAGAGTCCAAACAGTTTTATTAGGGCTACCCTAAAAAAAAAATTACAAAGCTGGTATTTTAAACACGTAAAGTTCAAACGAAAGGCTTTGGAGAACATAAGGATATGCTCCTTCTCCACAGAAAAAGCTAGAAGCAGTTTCAAGATGTTATGTAGTCTACCCCTCTACACCTCAGCTATTTCATCCTCCCCCACTGAACTCGTATACATGGAGCTGTAAGTATATAGAAGACCATAACTATTTATGTACAGTTTGTGCTGTACATAAAGGTACATAGTTAGGATCAGATGACTGAAGCACTCAGGAATGCTCAGAGATACCCACAGCAAGAAGAGCAAGCCCATGAAGAATCCTACGTTTTGTTAATATAAAGACTGAAGTAAAGCACTGAAGTGTTTCTAAATTGCAAGACACTTTCTTCAATGAATAAATGTGTCAGAACTGACCCTTTACAACAAAAACACCTTTTAAACATTACTTCTATTTATGCAGTGCTTAAAATTACAAGTAATTGGTCTGTTTTACAGATCAGCTTGATTTAGGACTTCTCCTGACTAGTGGTAAAAAGCTCCATTGGGAAGTGCTTTATATTTTGAAAATCAATTTAGTCACAGCTATCTGATTTTTCCCTGTTTGTTCTCTACATTCAAAAACTATACCAACATTTGTTTTTTATACCTAAAGTGAGAACTTGAACTTACCAGATTAACAGTATGGTGGAGCTGAGAAATCGTCTCCTGGCTTTTCTGTTTAGCATCTCTAACTTTGTTTAAGGCTTGCTGGTAGGCACGTGCACGGACCTTTGATGACAGAGATCCTAGCCGAACATAGTAACTTGGCTTTTGAACTCCAAGTTCAAAACCTTCAACTTTTGCAGCTTCTTTTTCTAGAAAAGTGGAAAGGGAGCAGATTGACCAGTGGAACAAAACTTAAGAGGCCTGATGATATTTCATTTGCTTCATAATAACTGAATATTGGACTTGTTTAGTAGTCCTTTAACAGCAGGTTTGGCTGACAGGCACACATGTAACCCTTACTTAGGTTCATTCTGCTTGCCTGTCAAGAAAACGCTATTACAACCAGGAAGGCCAAAGACAGTTTGGGAAGCACATGCTCCCTCCCTGCTATGAGGTAATAAATGGATGACTGCTTGTTTCTCTCCAATACATGTATACCATCAAAATTAAACCTGACTTGTTCTTACCTAGTTCTGCTTCTGTGAGTGGGAGATACTGGTCCACTAGGGTTTCCGATTTAGTGAGAGCACTATCCATTCCACTGCTCACCATCTGCACCACACGACTTCCCAAGACAGTGTTAATGCCACCATTAACAACAGACTTGGTCATTTCTACACTGTCTTGCATCGCTTCTTTAGTCTTGTCCACAACTCCAGTGATTGTGTGAGCAACAGTTTCCTTGGCACCAGTCACAGTGGTTGTTACAGCTTCTCTGGCTCCAACAACTACATCCTTAGCATTGGCAACAACCTGACAATGAAAATAGGTTAATTCACTAAAAATATTTGATAAAAAGAGCTACATAATCCAGATAATACAGAATATATTAAGATAATACAGAATTATATTAAGGCTCATACAAGTCTTATCTAGGAAGAACTTGCACTGAAAGCATATAGACAAAAAGATATGATTGTCACACAGCCTTCAGCTCAACACTCTTCAGTTAATGTAAATCAGTTTGTTTTACAATGAGCAAGAAAAAGTTTTTACAGGATGCCCACCAGTGAACAGCAACTACAGATACATCAAGTAGCCCGCTAATGTAAAAAAAAAAAGAATGGCTCAGTGACCTTCCAAAAGCAAATGATTCTACAGAAATGCACTCCATCTCCTCACTACATCTAAGCTGTGAAGCAAGTGCAGCTTACAGGAACTCCCCTCACTGCATTTTTCATATCAACAGCAAAGAGACAGGTATAGAGATCTTCTGCTCAGCATATGTACATGGAGAAGACTTACCTTGTCAGTGGGTTGATTCAGTATAGGCAGTCTCTCTTCAATTTTGTCTAGACCCATACATGCATAGTTGTTGGCAACTACAACTATAAAAGAAATTACAACAGTTCAACAGTTGATTTTAAGTTTTGTTTTGCCTTAGTATAAATAACTCCAATTGTTATTTGTTTTTGAAATGGAGCTCACACAGCAGCACATTTAAAGTAGCTTCTCTCCCCTTTTCAGGGGGATTTGAGGTAGCAAAGCCCCACAAGAAGGCTGGTCTACAGTGCCTTAAGCAAGCTCACTTGCAGGCAGAGGAAGTCTGTTCATATACCTTACAAGCAACTGTTGTAACAGGTTGAAACACCTGGCCTACTGCCAGTTGAAGAAACTAAGGCTCCTGGTTACAACAGCCTTGTGACACAGTTGCCAAATTTAACCACAAGTTACTCTTTGAGAGAAAGCACAAAACACTTGAAAGTAGGTGAAAGGTGAGGAAGGTGTTGCACAAGCAACTACACAATCACCTTGCAAATCACGAGGAGCCAGTCAGTTCAGTATTACGAAAGCTGGAATCAGCTTTGGCTCTGGATTCCACCACTCCCCCAAGTCATACCTATCTGTAATAAGTTACTCAACAAGCAAGGCTTGTTGAGATGGTTGTCAGCTAGCTGAAATAACACTCCAGACCAGCATGACTGTGCTCAACTGTAAGCACATGTTAATATATAAAGCAATCAGTTGAATTAAAGGTATCAACAGCTCCATCTTTGCCTTACTTTGTGGTTCCAGTTTCTGGATGATAGGCATAGCACTTGTCATGGCTACTGAAGTAATTGTCTTCACTCCTTTCTCTGCTATCTCACATACTGACTTCAGATAGGGATGGTTATCCTTTGTAGTAACGTAGGCTGTCGACACCATATCATAGGTGGAGCTCACCAAAGGAAGGTTTGCTACCCTTGATACAATGTTCTGTTTAAAGAGAAAGAGGTTAATTGACTATTTTTCTGAACTATACATTAAAAAACCTACTGGGCTATCTTAAACATACCTGTTGTGGATCAATTGCTGCTAATGCCATTTTTTCAGGTCTTCAGTCTTACACAGCCTATGAAAGAAGCATGTCAGAGTTAGGACATCCTCATATCCACTTCATTTAAACACCAGGCTTTCAAACCAACAATTGCTTTATGATCAACCCCACCAGAATCAAGGGGATTAAGGATGTTTGTTCTTGCATATAGGAGATCCATTTTATTTTAACAATTTAGAAGTCCAAAAGCTTTGTTTCCTAATGCTTTTCATTGGTTTAAGCAATACAAGTACGCCAGATGCAAGAAACAGGCTTTGAAATACAGCAGTTCACTACAGAATTACAACTTGAGTCATGTCTTTTTTCTAGGAGAAATATACTTGGCCTCAACTGTTGAGCCAGGGTGAAGGAAACCTACCCAGCTGTTCTTAAGCTAAGAGTTTATTAAAACTCTCATTTCGGATGTCTAAAGGACAGATGAAGACTCTACCACCAGTATCTTTAATCAGATTAACAAAAGGGAGTCAAGTTTGAAATGTGATTAGTTGTTGTTGTCCAAATATTGTGGACACTTGAAGACTGCGGTGAAATACTCATCTCAGTAACCTCAGATTAATTCTCACCCAAGTTACTCCACTAAACACAGTGGGCTCATTATCTCTGCTGCAGTGTCTGATGCCCACACAGGGTTTCCACTGCTCATTTACTCAAGAGTTAGAATTCCTGTAGCATGCACAGTTAGAACTCTCCCACAACAGGAAATAACTTTCCTTTGTGCTAATTTAGGAATTACTACCAAGCCCACATTGAAACAGGCTGGGGAGAGCAGTTGTTCAGCAAGCCTACGCTACGCGATTATCTTCCAATGTGCACTCCCATGGAGAAAACAGTAGTAGTTCTCCCCATATAAACCCTATAAAAGGGAGAGGGGAAAGGGATAATGCAGTACCACTTCAAGAGAACACACAGATATGAATGCTCAGAAGCGCATTGTCATTCTGTGAATGCACTGAAGCCAAACATGATCTGCAAGCACTTTTTGCTTTGACAGCTCCATAGAGCACTTCACTCCTGAAAGGACAGCAGTTCTGAAGGCTGTGTTGTTAGGTGTGCCAGAAAGCCCGACAGCAGCTTTCCTTTTCACATATATGATAATATCAAAACAGGATGCGTTAATTTTCTGCTTTGGGTCAAGTAAACATTTCTCTTTCGTTACATAACGGGCAGTGACAACAGCGTGCTGTTAACACTTTGCAGGCGCATTTGCCCACACACCAGCGCGCACACGTGCCAGAAGGCAACTCCTGTAATGAGATTAACCGCTGTACACGAAGCGTGCAAGCAGGTAATAAACAAGGGCTACGAGAATAACAGCGGAGCCCCCCCTCCCACCCACCGAGCCACAACTGCCACAACCACCACACGCCCCGCAGCCGCCCGCGCGGCGCCGCACGCCGGGTCGCGGCTGATGCCGGCCGGCAGGAGGAGGGGCCCTCGCCTGAGGGATTATTCGGGGCTGGCAGCGCGTCACAAAAGGCCCGGCCGCAGGCGGCGGGGCTGCGCGTGGGGATTTCACTCGGCAAGAGGCGAGCTCGGGCCGGCCGCACGGGTACTCGGAGCCTCCGGAGCCACCCCTGCGCCCAGCGGGGGCAGAGGGGCGGACCCCGAGGCGCAGCCCACGCTGTGAGGGCGCCTTTCGGAGGCCCCGTGCCGCCGGTCGGGCCGGGGGGCGGCCACGTGGCGGAGCCGCGCGGTACTCACCGCAGCTGGGAGCGAGGGAGAAGGAGGAGGGTCCGCCGCCACCCGACCGCTCCGGCGCCGCCGCCGCCACGCACTGAGGCGGCTGCCCCACGTCCCGCGACTTATAGCAGCGGCCGCCGACATCTCGCGAGAGCTGCGCGCGCGTCACGGACGCGCCTCGTCACGGGGTGGGGGTGGGGGGGGGGGGGGAGAAGAGAATTAGTTCCTAAAACAAAACCAAAAAAAAATAAAACCGCGGAGAAACTTTATTACAGGGAACTCTTGTCCAGCCTTTCTGTCAGAAGGTCCCGGTAGCTTTAATTGTTTAAAGGAGGGAAATGACAAGGAACCAGCGTATCTGTCAGCCTCAGAACAGCGAGACCCCTTTCTGCCCCATTACTGCACCCTAAACAACAGTCATCCTGCAAATGCTGTTTTAACTTTTACTGCTCGACACACACAGACCTCCTCTTCTGATTATCACTGTGCCAGGACAGCAAATTCCTCTAATACAGAGCAGTACAGTAAAAAGTATCGTTATCTGCCCAGGATGGGGACAGAAGGCTTCTTGCAAAAGCTTGGTAGAAAAATACAAAAACCGTCTCTCCCTCTTATCTGTCTGTTATTCCCTTGTTGCAATACCCTTTGTCTACTGCTATAGAGATTCTGACCCTTGCTCCTACAGGACACTATTTTCCTAATACAAAAGGGTAGATTTAGATTAGATATGAGGAGGAAATTCTTCACTGTGAGGGTGGTGAGGCAGTGGCACAGGTTCCCGGAGAAGCTGTGGATGCCCCATCCCTGGAGGTGCTCAAGGCCAGGCTGCATGGGGCTTTGGGCAACCTGGTCTGATGGGAGGTGTCCCTGCCCGTGGGAGGGGGTTGGAGCTGGGTGGTCTGTAAGGTCCCTTCCAACCAAACCTTTCTGTGATTCTGTGATTCCTGGGCTTTGGGAAAGAGCATATGTTTGTTTTTCAACCTGTTCAAAAAAGACCTTCCCAGAATGGTGTTTCAGTTTGTTTCTGCAAAGTAAAATCAGTTCACTCTTCTTGTTTCAGAGCAGAACAGATTAGAAAATTATTCTGGAACAACATAGGGATTTTCACTTCTCTGAAGTGCTTTATCATGCCTCTGTTAGGACCCATACCAAACACTTCACAGGCACAGGCACTCCACTTTTTCTCCTTGTAGTTATCTGAGACCTGCATTTTTTTCTCATTCACAGTCATATGGCTTCTCAGGTGTAAAACATTCAATTGTCAGATACCTCTTTTGTCAGAGATATCTGTAGTGGGAATTCCAGAGTATTCCAGGCGTTTTAGATACGAATACGCATCACTGTTATTTGTAGTACAGGGACACCTGCAACTCTTGCAGTCCAGGGACGTACTCTGCCAGAACACAGCTGGGGCACAGTCAGGATAGCTGACCCCAACTGACCAAAGGGATGTCCTGTGCCATGCAGTATCATGATCGGCAACAAAACTGTGGGGAAAGAAGGGGGAAGGAGGGGCAGTTGGAGTGATGGCACTTGTCTTCCCAAGAAACCATTATGTGTGTTGAACCTGGCTTTCCAGGAAATGGCTGAACATCTGCCTGCCAGTGGGAAGCCATGACTGAATTCCTTGTTTTGGTTTGGTTGCACAAGGAGCTTTCAGTTTACCTATTAAGCTGTCTCTATCTACCCACAAGTTTTCTCACTTTCACCCTTCTGATTCTCTTCCCCCATCCTGACGCAGAGGAAATGAAGGAGTGGCTGTGTGGAGCTCAGCTGCTTACCAGGGTTAAACCACAAGATATGCTGAGCCTGAGTCAACTGACAGATAGAAAGATAGTCTATTTGTAAGAACTAGTACAGAGATTTTCATTTGGCATCATGCCTAGTGGATGAAGAGATATGGGGAGTCGAAAAGGAAGCAGTGAAGTCAATGTTTACTTCAGTATACATAGTCTGTGTTAACCTTCCACCATACCTGGAGGTTTTATTAGACTCCAGAGGTACACATGGAAGTCAGGCAATGTGCTGTATCATTTGTACTTCATATATAAACTGATATTATCTGCAGTACTGTTTAAACAAGATCATACGTGTCCACTGTAATTTACACATACCATGTAGATGACATTTCAGACCCTTGCATCAACAGCTGCAACCAATCATCTTTAGAGTTACAATGCATCAAAATTATCTTCAGGTAATACAGATTTTGCCATGATGGTGTCATTCATATCTCAGTATTTCTGTATCTGACTGTCTGTAAACTTGCTTCAAATCCCTATCTTGTAAAGAAATATGTATGTACTTAGTTTCATGGAGATAACTGCCAATTTACAAAAATAGTTCACTACCTACTTTAGATTTGCACAGAGGTAATTGGATATGCCATTCAGTA
The DNA here is from genome assembly GCF_964034855.1 of Anser brachyrhynchus. NCBI lineage: Eukaryota > Metazoa > Chordata > Aves > Anseriformes > Anatidae > Anser > Anser brachyrhynchus. The sequence goes on from NC_137697.1 coordinate 31,886,287, forward strand.
TTTGCTGAATAAGGCTGTAAATAATTTCACTGATTTCATCAGACCTATTCATATGGTTGTATCCACTGAAGGATCAGTGTTGCAAAGTCCAAGTAGTTATTGAGATATATTACAAAGAAAATCAAAGTAATCAAATGGGAATGGGATTAGAAAGAGAAGAAGAATCTTTGATCAAGGATTCTAATTGCAGCCACATCCTTTGCCACACCACCCTGTATAAGAAAGTTATTTATCTCTTAAGATTTTGATAATAGGCATTTAGAGTGCTTATTAATACAGTGAGCCCTCCTATCCAGCTGCCTCCTGGCCATCCAGGGGCCTTGCGAACGTACTGCCAGGGTGTACTTTGTAGTTTACTAGCGCTGAAATCAGGCATACTGTTTGCAGCCAAAATACCACCTCGAACTGCTTGTTACCCTTTGGGGATTATGCCCTCCTGAGATTTGTTTGTGTAACAGCCTGTTGTTGCCTGTTTACAACTAAATGTTATCATACGTATTTGTAATGGTTATTTTTTTTCTAACACAGATCATTTTAACCATGGTAGGAGAAACTCTTCATGATCTTGGCCTGCAAAACAGTGAGCACAGAAAGGTGGCCCTCTGGAGTAGTCAAGAATCATGTCCAACACCACAGCTTTAGGAAAACGGCGGGCTTTAAAGAAGTGCCTCCGGTGACAGTTTGAGGTTGTCTGGAGTGAGCTAGAGGCACGAGACAACTAAGGCATACCTTCCGTGTGCCTCAGGTTCTTACACGTAACACTGGCACTGCATTGCTTCTCAGCAGTCAGGACTGCCCTAGGGACACTAAGAGAAAGAAATTATTCAAAGTCCTGAAAGATAGATGATTTTCAGCATCCATAACATATATAATCAAGTCAATTATTATGGTTCCTCTGCTTTTAAATATTTCTAATGTTCAAAGCATGTATTTTTTTCACAGTGTTTATAAAAGTTGCTTTGTCATGAGATACAAGTGAGTCCAAACGAACTGGGAAGCAGCATACTTGTCTTGGCCACCTTGAGGCTGTTGTCTGTGACCAAACATTACAATCAAAGTTATCTTCCCGCAGCTGTCTCTCACTGTTCTCCTTTACGTCCAATCCCACACTAATCCATTTCTAGGCTTTGCGGTTCTGCCTTGCACTGTTCTGTCTTTGGACCTGCAACTACCTCCTTATCCACTTAAGCTGTCTATCTACCTTACATCTTGGTTTTGGGGTTAAGTCCTTAGTATATTGCTGTATGAAAGCTTTCCCCTGGTCTTGGTTAATTATGTCAATAGCTTCTCTGCTGTGGCTTACTTGACTTTTTCTCTCCTAAGGAGGGGATATCAGATTTGTGAGGCATGATCCTCCTTTTCTAAGTCCACATTAATCATCTTTATAAGAATAGAAACCTTATTCTGCTCTGCCCAGGAGCACAGCACTCTTGATTCTGAGCAGCATAATCTGCAGTTTTTCTCTATTACACGCTTCATTTCTAGAATGTACTTATCTTCTGATAGGTCATGTTTTTTCGTAGCTGTCCAAAGATCATTACCTCTTACCTCTTCAGCTGTGACTGTCAGCTGATTTAAAAGAGAGGAATTGGATAGGAGGTAGCTCTGCTGTGGACTCGTGAAGAAAGGAAAGGGCAAGCAGAAGTATAGGCAAGCTGATACTGTTGCCCACGTCATGAGTACAGTAGATCTGAGATGTTTAATTAAGACAGAAGAGGAGGGGAACTCATCCTAGCTTGAGAGGGACAGGGAGTCAATTACACCCTATACATATCTACATATTGCACAGAGGTGTTTTTTTGTTGTTGTTGTTGTTTGTTTTTTGTTTTGTTTTGTTTTGTTTTGTTCATTTAATTAGTGTTGTCTCTGCTCCTGCCAGATGTCTTTGGAAAGCTGAGCAGCAACACATTGTTATTGAAACATGCAGCACTTTCAGAAAGATCACAGAAAGCCTTCAAGTCTCATGTGACATACACGTTATAGCCCTGTAGCTTTCATGCTTTACATGCCGTAAAACACTGGATGAGGCTATGACAGAAGTTAACAGAAGTATTAACACCCAGAAAATATAGTTATCGGAAAGAATTTTGTTATCATAGATACAAGACAAGCACAGGAAAAAAATACCCAGGCCCTATTCTAGAATTAAGGAATGTATCTGTTATCACTAGGGGAAACAGGACAGAAAATGATAAGGATTTAAACTATTTTAATATCATATTCAGTGCAATGGAGAGAAGGGAGATGTAACCATAAGCCACCAACTGAGCTGTCCATGGACACTTATCTGGTGTCATAATTTATAACTGCCTAAAAGCTGCAAGAGAAACCATTCTGCTAACCAGAGGCCAGACAATTTTGCTCCTGAGCACTTCTGACAAGCATATGCACTTGCAGCACATGTCCTTAAGAAGAGGGCATAGAGTAAGGGAATTATGGTTACTACTTGTAACTCAGTGCTAAATATAAAAATTAAAAAAAAAAAAATCCAGCTGTTCATTTTCAGACTGTTTTCCAGTTTTCTTAAGAAATCAACATTCCAAAAATATTTCAGTGTATTTATATAAAGTTATCATGGCTTATTCCTCTTTGAGAATGTCATGTTGTTTCATTGATGTTAATTACCAAGTCAGTACTGTAGTCAGTACTGATCATGTTTATCTGCAGTGATAACAATGGCATTCAAGACTTCTCAGCATGCTGCACAGATAAAGTTCCTTGAACACAGTTCTTTCAATATCAGCTGGGTGAATCTCATGCAATTTCATTTTCACAGAATTTAGCCCTGGTTTTGGATTTATAGGTACTAGACGTAAACCATAGATTCCTTGCTAGACAATAAAATTGTAATATATTTAGTTAGCTGCATAGAATAATAGTTATCATATGCATTTGACTGATGCAATGGGAGCATTGACTACAACACTTTAAATGGATTGTGCTATGAAGACATTATCAGTCTATAAAGCTACTCCAATACCTTTACTCGTTTCTACTTCACTAACATGCTTTTCTTTTACTCTGTATGCTACGCCTATGAATAACATCATTGCTTATACATAAAATGATCTCAGAATTTATAACATAATCAGAGGACACTCTACTGGATGCTTTCAATGTAATCTAATATAGAAGCTATTTTTAAGAGTGCAATATTATTTCAGTCAGTCCAAGCATGGGAAGGATAAGGGGTTGAATAATAATTTAATATTGGTAATTGCTCTGCTAGAGATGTATTGTCGCTACAAAGATCAGTACATTCTAGACAATGGACAGATAAGAAAAATTTCTGGTTTTGTATGATGTTTTACTTGTCAACTGGTGGTCTGACAAAAGAAAAAGTATAATAGTGGAATATAAGTAGCATGAAATGACCTTCATGTTCACTCAAGAAATTTTGTAAAACCCCTCATGCTGATGAAGCCTGTATCAGTCAAACAGCAACACCAAGGAATTTTAATACATCAGAACAATAGTTTATTAGCAGTAGTTGCTGGTCTATCAGGATTTCATTTTGGTTATGCTAGGATGTCTCTGATGGTTATGGCTTTAAATGTCAAGGATCAAAAAGTGCCTGGTCTTTAAGGCAAAAAAGCCATGAGTCAAGTGTGCCCCCAGCACAAGCAGAGCCCTCAGTGGCAGGGTACAGACCCACAGGGTCTAAACAGGGTCCCCAAGCAGGGTCGGGGCCCATCAACAGTCTAGTAGCCATCAGGTAAGGCAAAATAATTAATCAGGCCCTAGGTCATTGGAATGGAGGACTACAAGCTTTACAGGAGAGACAGGCAGGGAAGGAAAGGTGGGGGCATTGCTCTTTGTGTTAAGAAATGGATAGATTGAAGACTTGCCTCTGAGAAACAGCCACGAGCAGGTTGAGAGCCTGTGGGTAAAAATTAAGAACCAGACCAACAAAGGGCACCTTGTGGTTGGGGTCTACTACAGGCCGCCCAATCAAGGGGAGCCTATGGATGAGGCCTTCTTGCTCCAACTACAAGAAGCTCACAGGCTCTCATCCTCCTGCGATCACCTGCATGTCTGCTGGGAAAGCCATGTGGCAAGCAGCAAGCAATCCAGGAGACTCCTGGAGTGCATTGAGGACAACTTCCTCGTCCAGTTATTAGACAAACCAATCAGAAGAGAAGAGTTACTGGAGCTGGTGCTCACCTATGTGGAAGAGCTCATTAAAGAGGTTAAGACTGGAGGCAGTCTGTGTTGCAGTGACCACACCCTGGCTGAGTTTGTGATCTCGAGGAATATGGGCCTGGCGAAGAAGAAAGTCAGGACCTTGAACTTCTGAAGAACAAACTTTGAGCTATTTAAAGACCTAGTGGACAAGATCCCATGGGACACTGTCCTTAGGAACAAAGAAGCTGAACAGAGCTGGCAACTCTTTAAGGTTGTTCTCTTAAAGCACAAGAACCCTCTGTGGCCATTTGTAAGAAAGCTAGCAGGAAAGGCAGAAAGCTGGGAAGAGTACAGAAACACTGTCCGGATGTACAGGGATGGCATCAGGAAAGCCAAGGTACTGACAGTTATAAACTTGGTGAGGGATGCAAAGAATAACAAGAAAGGGTTCTACAGGTACACTGGCAGCAAAAGAAAGACTAGGGAGAGTGTAGTGCCTCTGATAAATGAAGACGAAGAACTGGTAATGGCAGACATGAAGGTACAGGCAGAGGTACTTATCAACTTCCTTGTCTCAGTCTTCACTGGTAGTCAGGCTTCCCACTTCTCTCGAGTCCCTGAATCTCTAGGCAGGGGCTGGGGGAGCAGAGTCCCTCCCACTGTAAGGAAAGAGCAAGCTCGAGACCACCTGATGAAACTGAGCAGGTACAAGTCTATGGGGCCTGATGACATGCATCCCAGGGTCCTGAGGGAATCGGCTGATGCAGTTGCCAAGCCTCTCTCCATCATATTTGAAAAGTCCTGGCAGTCAGGCTAAGTCCCTGGTGACTGGAAAAAGGGAAACATCACTCCCATTTTTAAAAAGGGTAGAAAGGAGGACCCAGGGAACTACAGACCTGTGAGCCTCACCTCTGTTCCTGGCAAGACCATGGAACAGATCCTCCTGGAGGCAATGTCAAGGCACATGCAAGACACTGCGGCAATCCAAGACAGCCAGCATACCTTCGCCAATGACAAATCATGCCTGACCAATCTGGTGGCCTTCTTTGATGGAATGACTGCATCAGTTGACACGGAAGGACTGACCAATGTCGTCTATCTGGACTTCTGTAAGGCTTTTGACACAGTCCCACATGACATCCTGATCTCCAATCTGGAAAGATATGGATTTGAAGGGTGGACCACTGGTGGATAAGGAATTGGCTCTGTGGCCACACAGAGAACAATGGTCAATGGCTCTATGTCCAGGTGGAGGCTGGTGACAAGCGGTGTCCCTCAGAGGTCTGTCTTGGGACCAGTGTTATTTAATATCTTTATCAATGGCACAGACAGTAGGATCAAGTGCACCCTCAGCAAGTTTGCAGATGACACCAAGCTGAGTGGTGCAGTTGACACAACAGAAGGAAGGGAAGCCATCCAAAGGCACCTGGACAGGCCGGAGAAGTGGGCCCATGTGAACCTAATGAGGTTCAACAAGTCCAAGTGCCAGGTGCTGCACCTGGGTCAGGCCAATCCCAGACAGGAGCACAGACTGGGAGAACTCACTGAGAGCAGCCCTGCAGAGAAGGACTTGGGAGTTCAGGTGGACAAAAAGCTCGACGTGAGCCAGCAGTGCGTGCTTGCAGCCCAGAAGGCCAGCTGTGTCCTGGGCTGCATCAACAGAGGGATAGGCAGCAGGTGGAGGGAGATGATTGTGCCCCTCTGCTCTGCCCTTGTGAGGCCCCACCTGGAGTGCTGCATCCAGGTCTGGGGCCCCCAGCACAAGAAGGATGTGGGGCTGTTAGAGCAGGTCCAGAGGAGGGCCACAAAGATGATCAGAGGGCTGGAGCACCTCTCCTGTGACAAAAGGCTGAGAGAGCTGGAGGTGTTCAGCCTGGAGAACAGAAGGCTCCAGGGAGACCTCATTGTGACCTTTCAATACTTAAAGGGGTCTTATAAAAATGATGGAAAGGGACTCTTTACTAGGATGGATAATGACAGGACAAGGGGGAATGAAGAGGAGGCTCAGGGGCGACCTTATAGCACTCTACAGGTACCTTAAAGGAGGCTGTAGCGAGGTGGGGGGTTGGTCTGTTCTCCCACGTGCCTGGTGATAGGACAAGGGGGAATGGGCTAAAGTTGCGCCAGGGGAGGATTAGGTTGGATATTAGGAAGAACTTCTTTACTGAAAGGGTTGTTAGACATTGGAATGGGCTGCCCAGGGAAGTGGTTGAGTCACCATCCCTGGAGGTCTTTAAAAGATGTTTAGATGTAGAGCTTAGTGATATGCTTTAGTGGAGGACTTGTTAGTGTTAGGTCAGAGGTTGGACTCGGTGATCTTGGAGGTCTCTTCCAACTTAGATGATTCTGTGATTCTGTAAACTAAAAGAGGATAGATTTAGAATGGATGTTAGGAAGAAATTCTTCACTGTAAGGGTGGTGAGGCACTGGTACAGGTTGCCCAGAGAAGCTGTGGATGCCCCATCCCTGGAGGTGTTCAAGGTCAGGCTGGAAAGGGCCTTGGCCAATCCAATCTAGTGGTTGTCATCCCTGCTTATGGCAGGGGGGTTGGAAATAAATGATCTTTAAGTTTCCTTCCAACACAAGTCATTCTATGATTCTGTGATTCTAGGTGAAGCCAGGAAATAAAAACAACAATTTAGGAGCAGTAGAAAGCAGGAATGGAGAAAGGTTTACTGCTCAGGCCTAAACTTAAATGATGTGCCAGGGCCATGAGCAGAGGGTCTGTGGGTGATGGTGCTCTGTAAGACCAGTCACAGCAATTAAGGTTTTTATAAGTGAACTCAGAGCTCTGACATAAAGTTGCAATTAAAGCCCTTAAGAAGTCCTATGGATGCAGAGATTCTTACATTTTCCTTCACCTGCTTATCTAGGTGATACTAATGACTCTATCAGCTGATGGGATGTCAGTTATCCTAGAAAAGAGAGGGCTGGGACACATTGTAAGAGATCATTATTTCACTCCCTTGTCTAAAATAGTATTTGTCATTTCTGGCAGAAATCTGTTAAACCTGTTTTTAAGACCCTCTGACAACGCAAGTTTCATAACCAATCCAGGCAATCTGAATCTTACCATTTATAATGGTTACACTGAGTGACTCCCAGTGCATTTAAAGGACTTTGGTGGCTCTTCTGTGCTCTGCAAAAATAGAGATCAGGTACTATTCTTCTTTTCTTTAGGCTGAAGGGCTTTATTTCATTCAGCCTTTCTTTGGCCATGTTTGTTAGCCTGATGATCCTCATTCTTCTTCTGAAGTAGAAGCTGTTTTCTTACATTGAAACACTTCTGGTCAATCCATATTACCAGGATCTCACTATGATATTGATCTTTATCCTAGTTTTAAAGCAATAGTTAGAGCTAGACTGTAATCTGTTATGATCCTCAGAGTCTTCCCTGAAGAACGACCTCACAAATGGTTCATTATCCAGTGCCTGTGCAGACATCTTGACATCAAGCAACATTTTGCATTCAACTTCAGTGAATTTCATCCTTTATCCTCATTTAGACAGTATCTCCATTTTCTCTAATAAGCCAAGTTAATTTCAAAAGCTTTCCTACATATTTCAAGTTATTTATTGTGGTGTATATTTCCACATTTCAAGAGGATGAATGCCAGTGTAACACAATACTTCAGACAGCCAGAGTAACATTCAGATGCCCTTCATAAGTGTGTAATAAGTTACTGAAGTTTTCTGAAAGACCTGTTACCATTCATCAGATAACTCCTGACCTTTGCAATATGATAAGGTGTGACTGAGATTACTCGTGACATTACTTAGACTATTTCCTTGAAGAAAATTAATGTTTTGTTGTTGCTGTTGTTATTCAGTAACACTGCAAAAATCTAACTACATTCTAGGCCCATAGAGCTAAACACAGAGCAAACCTAAGTAATACAACACACAGTGGGGCAGGATGCTGGAATGAAAGAGGCTGCTATAGTTGGTTATGAGAGATATGGAAAGTTAGAAGTGACTTACCTGAAGTCATATAACAGATCATTGGCAGTACCGAAAGGAGAACTGAATGAATCAGCTATCTCAAATTGAAAAATAACCAGAAGTTCTTTGTTTCTGTGCCTTCCTCTGCAGCCTTCTCCAGTTCAACAAAAGATTGAACACTTTCAAAGAAATTGTATTTAGCACCCAACAATGCCTGCAGGAGTTTATATTAGGCACTATTAGAAATTTTCACTTTTGGAAAGCATTTCAGATTATTATAGTTTTTTTAATTAAATATTTAACTTGACCACACAAAGCATAGTTTAAATTAGTGTCACTTACTTACTTAGCTTTCTAGAATATATCTACCCCATGCAGCACAAGGGAATACAGCATAAATAAGTTTCTTACAGGCAATCATAAAAAGATAAGCCAATCTCTGTGGTTGTAGCATAGAATATCCTATCCTTTTAGTTTGATTTTCCTTATTTACCATCTTTGTACAGTCTGTTTTTTTACATTATGATGAAAAGCTTTTACTATAGTCAGAACCGGGTCCCATATTACTGTGCTGAATGCTGAATGCTGATTGTGGATTCCAAAGCAAACAAGGATTCAAGATCAGGTCCTCTGTCTTGATACTGATACAGATGGGATTTGGCCACTTCTGACCCATTCACTTGCAAACCCCATACACTTGTAAAGGAAAGATCTGTAAGGAAAGATGAATTGATTGTTGGCTGGTACCATATGTGAACAGTATTGTATTTTCTTTTGACAGCTTTCTATCTTTCTTTCAATAATGAAGAATACTATTCTATCCTCTTTTCCCTATGACAAAAGAAATTTGCCAGAGGTTTCTAACACCTAAAGGATTAAATTCTAAATAAAACATTAACTTCACAAAGACAGTATTTTTAAAGAAAATGCTTAAACAATCTCTTTAAGTTCTAGGAGAAAGCTGTTCAACAATTAAGCTCAAAGAGCTGCCTTACTGGAAGAAGATTATTTAATACATTTCACAGAAAACTAAAAGGAGGTTCAAGCTTTCTCTGCTTATGTTTCCTTATACTTGACAAAGAAAGAGAAAACAAGGCCAGCCAGTCAGCTACTGTAAATCATTTCAGCATTACTGATTTCAGTGGATCTGTGCTGACTTAGCACCAAAAGATCTTGCTGTAAAAGCTTTTGGAGACAGAATCAAGTCTAGGGTCTCACTGCATGAAAAATGTTCTTTTGCTGGAATTCAAAGAGGCTTCCACTGCAGCCTCGCTCCTCCTCCTTCACGTGTCCTTCCCTGCTACTTTGAGGTTTTCACAAACTCCCCACCTCTACGGCTTTTTTCTTAAACATGGCTAAAGAGGTTTCTCTTCTAAAGCGTGTTGGTGTTGCTGGAGCACACTGGACAGTGTCCTTTTGACAAGATAGTGGCCTTGAATATGAGTTACTGGTGTGTAACTCGTGCACAGTAACATTAGCAAACTCTGGTTAAACTCCACTTGGCTGCTTTGACACCATCTATAAACAATGATTCATCTTTTGCTGTAGCACATAGTTCACCAACCTGCTAAATCAAACACTGCTATTAAAACTGACTATTACATGCTTGCTGAACTGTATTCCACGGAGCTGGCCTGAGATTCCAGAATTATTCCACGTGTACACAAGATGATGTATTCTGGTCAGTGATGCAGGGGAGAGAGAATCAGCAGATCAAGGTTCAAAATTCACTGGTAACTTGTGAGAGAGCCTCCCCTAGACTTCATACTGGCTAAATATAAAACTAGTGATTTAGAAGTTCTGGCACGTTGTTAACATGGCATTCCTCTCACACTAATTAGCTACATTGAGAGGCAGAGCATATAAGCTTGGGTGTCCCATTTGGCTTCCAGACTGCAGATGCTCGTCTCCCAGTGAGACAGGAGCATAAAACCATTGAGCTGGTGTCCACCTGTGTTGATCTATCCTAACCTACAGAGTTTGGGGCTAGTTACTTAGTTTTTTCCGTGGTAGTTAAATGCTCCACATGGATGTTGTGACATTTAATAACTTGTTTACTTCTGAATGTTTTTCTGATGCTCAGAAATACTGCCCCTCACCCATAGTGCTCAAAATCAGCAGTAAAGCCAACCCATAATGCTAATGTAACTGTTTTAAATGAATATCCTACTGTGTTTTATAATGTAGAATTTTCCTTTAAGAAATGGGAGAACCTGGGCAGGGAGATAATATTACTTTGCACAGGAACATACTCTTCCTCAGCTCCAGGTAGAGATCCTGGATACTCAACATTTCTGAAAGTCATGCCCAAATTGGACATTCATTATCAGAGGCTATCAGAGTAGTTGAGTTCTAGCTTCAGTGTTTTTATCTTCCCAACTGTAAAACAAACATGTTGAGTTCACTTTGTTATTAACATATAAATATGAGATGCCCTTAATGAGCTTCAGCCTCTGGGGAAATTTTAATCTGCAGTCCTGAATAGCTATGTGTGTTCAACAAGTTCTTGACAGAGGCTCAGGAATGTCAAGAAGCCAAAGAAGAAAAGGTTTTATAAACCAGATCCTGGTCTTTGATAACATCTCAGATGAAACAGGAATGACTGAAAAGAGGAGTAAGGGAACAGATAACAGTCAAAAGCGCTGAACGTTTGGTTTACCAACCATAGACAACCAGTCAATGATTTCTGCTGGCTAAAGTAACAGGACTCAACCAAGAATGATCCACACTTAATGAAAACTGGTCTGTTTAAACATCGTGAGGCTCACTCATGTTGATTCCCTTTTCCTCCATGACATTTCCTGGCTATGTGCATTGGGGATAATAGGTTTGCTTATAGAACAAAGCACAAAGACTGTCGAGGTATATAACAGTACAGCTGGAACAGAAGCTCAGGGCTGCCTGCAATATCTGTTAGGAATACTGGACTTCCTGTAATCTGATTGTTAAGAAAATGTTTTTCGTAAATCATCTGATTTGTTAAGGGACAGTAAACAACAGCTGTTTTGGCAATGATTGTGAATTCCACTTTGATATTTTAATCCTTGTTTTAATGGTCTAAAGTTCTAAATTTCTCTTTGACTGAAGTCTTCCCAAAGAATACAATCCAAACATCTGTGCTGTGCTTTCCTGGAGTTGAGATGGGCTAGAGAACTGCAGAAGAGCTGCTTTGGAGTGGCTCTTTTATCTCTAGCCTTGATTAATGTACTGTTCCACTTTGTTTCTACCACAAAAGGCCTGTGAATCAGGCTGCCGTGGGCATTCACAAAAGCTTCCGTGTGCAAAGACATTCATGAGTATCCCTCAAGCAGGGATAACACGTACTATTAATAGTACATGTATATGCTCTGAAATGTTGCTATTCTGGGCATTAGAACTATATTGATTCTGTAGTGAAGGATTTCTATACTGGTAGGTAGGGAGTTACAGAGCACATTATAAATCATGCACAACATCGATTTCTGTATTAGTCATTCCTGTCTTCACATTTTTGGTTTGTTAATATTGCACAAGGGACTTTATTTCATCAGTACCAAACATCTGGATAACTCCTTGTTTAGGAGTTAAATCAATGTCTACTGAAATCAATGGAAAAGCTCCTATTAGTTTAGAGGCATCTGTATCTAAACTAGCACTCTTTTAGCTTTGTCTTTTTTACAGGAGCAGGAAGTTTTCTGAATCTGAGCAACAAAATATTCTTCCTCTGAACTAACTCAGTCAGAATGAATCATAATGAAGGAAAGGTTTGTAGATTTTCTAGAAGTGAGAGACTTTGAAAAGCTTAGTTTTTAATCCGTTAGTTTGTGTGAATCTTACACCTTCACTGATTTTACATTCAGTAGGCTAATTTAAGAGTACTTTCTTTATTTTTGAGAGAAGGCTAAGAGACTGTAGTCACCTTCTTTTCCTTTGCAAGTTGAAGAGGTTATTTTCCCTAGCTGTTTGTCTTCCTTTGGCTCTATGAAGTTACTTAGTAGGAAGTCCTTAGATTTACTGGCAAAGGACTCCCTGGGAGTATTACTTAATTCAGTTTTGGCAAGATCAGTTAAACTAGCTTAGGCAGGTTCAAGGCAGACAACAAGCAACTAAGGCTGTGGGAGGATATTTCTCAATGTTCTATCCCCTGAAGTTCAAGGAAAGCTAGTAAAACGGACAGACACTGAAGGCTGTTCCTTGCCAGCTCTTGCTTCCACTTAACACAACAGGAGTACAGACATCAGGAAGTCCATGACAGTCCAGGAGTGTAACAGCAACTGTAATGGAGCCCAGCAGAAGAAAATGCACTTACAGCAGAATAAAAATAAATGGTATCTCTACAAGTTTAGTTGAATTTCTGAAAGTGGAGAAGTTCTGCTGAGAAGATAATTTTGTGGAGTGCATTCTAAAGGTTTAAAGGACCTGGTCTTCCTTTCTGCACACCTTACTATTACTCCATCATCTAGCTATCTATAACATAACACAAGCGCAAAACTCCAACTGTCATCATCTTTTATTAAACTATTTTGATAGCTTAGTAATTATCCATCATAATGTATCCACTTGTATCAACTTCACACATAATTAATGTATCAACTGTATTAATACCCTTTTTGTTTGGAGGGGAGCAACTACGTCTGTTTTAGGATATTATGACCCAGCATTCTGAAACCTGTAAAAAAAAAAAAAGTGAGCTGAAAGGCATTTTTGTCAACGAAACCACCAAGTTCATATTTCTCTGATTCCCCAGTCAGACAAATTTCAAAGATAACACGATACAAAGCAATGGAGAAAAACTGCTACCCTATCTTGTTCCCATCTATTTACTGTTCCTTGCCATATCAGATAAAAATAACCCTCTCAGATCTGCCCAATGAGCCAATTGTGTAATGCTCCCCAGTCCGGGTCCATCAAAATAAAGTAGACTGTTTCAGACTGCTTAAATATCTTTGTTAACTCATGTGGGTTAGTGAATGAATATTCATACATGCAGCTCAACTGCTAGATCTGAAACTGTGGTAACCTTCAGTAAGGGTTACAATCTCTTGCATCAGCACTGGTGAAATGAAAGGAGATTGTGTCTTTCCCACCCAAAACTGTAATCATGCAGTAAGATCATCATGGAACAAAACTTGGTAGAATCACATTCTCACTAAAGTAAAATTTCATGATTAGTGATTAGTTGTTCCTAGGATTTCAATTTTAAATTTATTTCAGATCAAAACTTTGAATGAGGTCTTTGCCCTTGCTCTGCTTGTAAAGCTCTCTTGTGTAACCAAATGAACAATAGATGCTGACTTGTACCTATGAAAAACTGTACAGGAAGCCTGTGCTCTGAGCTCATAAGAGATTTCAGATCAAAGGTAAAAGCAGATTGAATTACAAGGGTAGAAAAAGAACAAAGCACATTTGTTGGAACTGCATATTCCAGTCCTCCAGTAGATCATGTAAGTAACAGCAGTTTGACTATAAAAAGGAAAGATGTAATGGAAAACTCAAGATTACCAGTAACTTTGGGGGAGTGAGTGCATTGCCCTCAGCTGATACTGGAGTGGAATTCTGCATGCAGATAAACTCCTAAAGATATGTTTGTCATTTTGAAAATCTGGTGTATTTGTTACAGCCTGGCATAGTTCCATTCCCCTTTGTGCTCAGCAGTTTGCTGTAAGCAGACTTAATTTTGGTTTTTAAGCCCCTAATTCCCTGGGTTTGGACATTCACTGTTTATTGTTCTGATGCTGTTATGCTGTTCACAGGCACAATTTTCTTCCAGGATGCCAAGCAGTCTGACTGCTTTAAACACCAAAAGAAATGCCCAAACCTCGACACATGTATGTATACTAACATATATAAAAATTAGCAACAACTCTGTTTAATCCTACATCCCATAAAGCAAGGCATTAGGAAAGTAACAGCCCTCAGTGAGTGTAAGCACTGTGAGAGCATCCCTTCTCCTGGAGGTTTGGCTATCTGTGCTCAGGAGTGAAGAAGGCCTGAGCTAACCATCACCATGCAGCATGGGCCGGCTGATCCCTAGGGGAGGGGAGCTGGGAGCTGAGGGAGATCCCAACAGCTTGCAAGCCACAGAACTGCCTCACAACCCTGAGCAAGGTGAGTAGGGCACGGCCAGGGATGGCAGCCAGAGTCAGCTCACAGCCCATCACATCAGGCAGGTTCAAGGTGAAGGCCAAGGTCAAGCCAGGAATGCAAGTCAGCAAATTAGGGTCACGATCAGGCTCTGTGAGGGTCACCAGGCAGGTCCACAGTGATGAGGAAGGTCCAGTGTAAGGCCGGGGTGTCAGCGTGTCAGTCAGCATCTGGGCCTGGATCAGTGGGCCCATGGCCAGGCGTAGGCAGGGCTGCAATGCAGTGGCAGCTGTGGCTCAGCTGGGAGCCAAGCACTAGAAGGTCAGCTTAAATCAGCTCCCATGGGAAGCCCCGGCTTCCCTGCAGTGCTGTTTGGGGGGAATCTCTCCAGAGACACCAGAGGGAGGGGACAGGTGTCAGCTGCACTGTCTCTGCATTGGCCCTGAGCCCAGGCAGCCAAAGCCCCAGGAAGAGAGGTGCTCTCTAGGCCCTTACAGAAAATACATTTCATAGCCACAGTAGGCAATGAATGGCTGCAGAGAGGATTAAAGAGAAACAAAAAAAAAACCTCACTAACTCAAGACCTGAGAGCCCTTTTCCTGCTCTGGCAAGCCAACTTCTTGCTCCTTCCAGCCTCCTTTGTCTCTTTCCTGCTTCAGCTGGATACTTAAAGTTTCTATAATTAAGCTTAAAAGAAAAAGGATGATACAAAAGGGAAGGAGAGGGGACTTGTCTAAATTACCACATGCCAGCTATAAAGACGTAACAGGATGTCTCTTTTTTCCTCAGAGAAGTCGGGCCAATAGATTGAGAAATTCATCCCAGTTTAGCTGCTTGGTAAGTAAATAACATTGTGACTGGTCTTTCAAATAAGAACTAGGGCAGTTGTCTAGTAACAATGACAGAATTGTTTAAAGTGCTTATAAAATCACGTAAGAACGAACACAAAGAATCCTCTGAGGGTGATTTTTTTTCATCCAAATCCCAGCAAGCACACACTGAGCCCAAGATGCACACAGATTCGTTTGAATATCCCTGTCCTTCCTGCCTCAGCAAAGGGGAGGATCGCAGCAGGCTTATTTTCTGAAGACATTTTGTGAACATCTGCAAAATACTCTGTGGGCAGCATTTTCCCTTGTTATCTTAAGCAGGTGGAACCCACCTTAGTCATTATCTATAAAGGTATCACTAATATTTCTTTCTGTCACCTAACAAAATCCCAGGCTTCCCCACCTTTTCTTATTTTTCTTACAATCTGGTTTTATTGCAGGTATTTTTTTTACCTCAGTTGATATTGTTCTTCTAGCTAAACAGACATTTGAAAACAAAACAAAACAAAGCAAAACAAAACAAAACAGAACACTGTATGTCATGTAAAGTTAAAACCCATTTCTTTCCTATTGCTTACACTTACAATGAAACCTGATTTTTCCTTGACCTTCCTCAACTACTCAGCTGATTCTAAAGTCCTCTTTTTGTAAGGATCCACTTTTTCTGCCTGTGAAGGAACAGTGAGTCATTGAGTCAGCAGATAGCAGGCTTCCTGAGTGAGTCAACAGACCCTATCCCCTCCTATTCTGCGGCATTAGTATTCTGTAACACAGTATGATGTGTCAGACGAGCACTGCCAGACTGCTATATATTTACCAGGACTGCCTCATACTTCATCCTTGACCTTTCCCCTAGTTTCTTTTTCCTTTTTATCTTTTTGTACTTTCCCAGTCTTTTGTGCCAAAACTAATGCCCTTATGGTTAAAAAAAAAAAAAAAAAAAAAAAAAAGGAAACAGGTTCACAAATTAGGGTGATCTTTCCCCCAGTTCTTTGTTACTTGATCAGCCTTCTGATCAGTAACTGCATTTACACAAATATTGAAGGCGAAACTAGTCACGTAGCAGAGATAAAATAATTTCTTCTACTAAATTATTAATGTCAGCACCCCTATTTTTTTTCTAAATCTCTTCAGTGGAGCCTACTTATAAAGCTGTCTTTTTGATAAAGCTAGAAGATCACAGAGCCTCTAGCAGAAACAAACATCATGGCTTCCTTTAAAGGCATGTAATATTTCTTGGAACAGCTGCAACTAAGAAAAGCAAAACAAAACAAACACACACACACACAAAAGAATAACTGCATGTTAGTGTTTCATACGAACTTCTAAATTTTGGACCCACAATCACATTTGTAAATGTCATTCTGAAGAAAAAAACATTAACTTTTCAAAAGCACAAGGGTGACAAGTGATCTGTCCACCATCCCTCAAGAAGCAGACAAATTCTACCATGTATTGCATGAATCTCTCAGGATTTAGAGGCCATTCTTGTTCTATGACAGTTATTCCGGGGAAAAAGGTTGTATTTTCTTGGGTTATTGGCAGATAATGATTCATTTAGATATGAATCAAACCAAAAATAAAGCATTGTGCTGTAAGATGGCTGGTATTCATAAGCTGAGACACTACACTGAACAATGAAAGCACATGTAATTTAATATTTCTGATGCAAAGGGTCTGCTACCCTAGGTGAAACAGTCTCACTTAGTCTTGAACTCACTTTTTAGAATGACTTAACTTTCATGCTCACTTTCACATCACTTTTTCAAAAGACCGCACTTATGAAGTTATTCAAATTCCTTGAGTCTACTGGCTCCTAGCAAACTCTAGTGCAGATTATATTTGAATAAAAAATGAGTAGACCTGACCTATGGACTGCTACAGTAGATAAATATATAATGCATAAGACCACTAATCTTTCTCCTTGTCAGCAACTATGGCTTTAGCAGCTTTTCAGCATTTTTTTAAGATGCTTTTAACCCAGCACTTACCTTTCTAGGTTTTCTCACAAAGCTTCGAACAATATATATAAATAATTTAAAATGAGTGTGCATTTCTTTCCTTGATCTTTGATGTGGATTACTGTGGGGGGGGGGGGGGGGGGGATCTATTTCATTTGTTTCATAATACTGTCTAAGTATTAGCTCCACCCATGTTACTAAAATTATTTGCATATACACATAATGCTTTTCAGTACCAGTGAATTACGGGAACTTCTGCAGCTGCATCATAGCTAGATGACATTTAATATTTCACAGTGAAATGAACTAAAGTTAACTATTAAAAACCCCTCAAATTTATTACAAAACTAATGTTTGTTTTTATGTAGAAAGAAAGGTATGATATCATGAACAGTAAACAATTTTGAGATTGTCCCCTACTTCTTACAATGACAGGTATTTCACACAAGCTCTCTTCCATGCTTTACTTGCTCCTACAAGCTCCTGTAAGTTCTTATGTTACTATAGTACTGCTTAGAATCCTTCTGTAAAAGTTATTTCTGCACAACTGTATGATATTAAGAATAATTTTGATAATATATTTAGGAAAGACTCACTTCTTATTTCTGTTTACTGACATACGTATGTAGTATCACACTAACCTTTTGCTATCTTCTAAATATTGAGATACCATTCTGATATCCTGCAACACTTACATGATTTTGTAACAACATGAAAAATAACTCATTTTGATCATATGGTCTTACTGATATTTTCTCTCCTTATACAGAACCTATGGAAGTTACAAGAACTTATGACTTTTTTGTTCATAACAGATCCCACTAACATTAATAAAAAGTTTACAGGAGATATCAGCTAGAACAAATTTTTAAGGAAAAAAGTGAATGAAGACATGATAGTGAAAATATGTCTGACCTTCTTGCTAATATTTGCATGTTGGCTACTAAATGAAAGCTCATTCTGAACACCTCATTGTTTCCTCGTATGTTACTAAGCTATGTGGCACATTATCTGTACTTGAAAAGAGTACTGCACATTCTGGTCATGCCTATCCCCGTAAATAGCAATTAGAAATACAACAGGCAATATGATTTTTCTGACAATATTAATTCTGTACCTAATGACTTTTTTCTTTCCAGCATTCCAGTTCACAGAATTACTGAGTCTTGAAGGACTTACGGGAAGTCTCTAGTCCAACTCCATGCTCAGAGCAGGGTCAGCTGCAACAGGTTGCCAGGGATTGAGTGCAGTTTAGTTCTGAGTATCTCCAAGGATGGACTGTTCACAACTCATCTTGGCAATCTGGTCCAGTGTTTGGCCACCATCACAATAAAACTCCAGAGCATGCATGCTGGAGTTCCAAAGGGACATGAAAAGGACCTGAGTTGGCATGACTGTTAAATGAGATGATGCTATCTTCCCCCTGCCATTGAATCCTTGCCCAGTTTGTGCTCGTTGTCTCCTGTGCCATCACTGGACACCACTGAGAAGTCTGGTTCCATCTTCTCATGTTCAGAACCGGGCCAGCTACAACAGGTTTCCAACGTCTGTGTACAGTTGAGTTCTGAATATCTCCAAGGATGGACAGTCCACAACTCTTCTGGACAATCTGGTTCAGTGTTTAACCACCATAACAATAAAAAGGTGTGCTTTTTTTTTTTTTTTTTTTTTTTCCCCCCTTATATTTAAGTGGAATTTCCAGTATTTCAGTTTGTGCTCATTGCCTTCTGTCCTGTCAGTGGGCACTACTGAGAGGTCTGGTGCCATCTTCCCTACTGTCACCCCTCAATAGGTATTTGTGCATGCTGGTAGTATATACCTGACACTTCTCCATGCTAAACAGTCCCAGCTCTCTCAGCCTTTCCTAATAGGAGAGATGCTCCAGTATCTTAATCATTCTTGTGGTCCTTTGTTGGAATGTTTCCAGTAGCTACTTGTCTCTCTTGTACTGGGGAGCCCAGACTTGGACAAAGAACACAGATGTGCCTCACCAGCACCAAGTACAGGGGAAGGATCACCTCCTTCAACCCTCTGGCAATACTCTGCCTACTGCATAGGGCACTATTGTCCTTTTCTGCTGCAAGGGCACACTGATGGCTCATCAACAGCTTGGTATCCAGCTGTACCCCAAGAGCCTTTTCTGCTGAGCAGCTCTTCAGCTGGTCAGTTCCCAGCATGTGAGAGCACACAAGGCAATTCCACTACAGATGCAGAGCTTGGAAGTTCTCTTTATTGAACTTCACGAGGTTCCCATCAGCCCATTTCTTCAGGCAGTTGAGATCTCTACAGCAGCACAGTCTTGATGTGTACATTTAAGAGCATGCTCTCCAAGGTTCCAAAAGGCCATGAAAATGAGCTGGGTTAGCATAATTGTTAAAAGAGATGACCTTCTCTTCCCCCACCATTGACTTCTTGTTTTTGCCTCTACATCTGCATTAGCCTGCTCTTTTACACTAGCAAAATTATCTGGGCAGCTGCTTAGTTAATTACTGTGCAGAATTAATTATTGTAATTTTAATTTGTAATTTGTAATTGTGAGGTTAAAATCACCACAACCTATATGAACACCTCTGCTGATACTATGGATCATGGCAGCTGGAACAGAAGCAAGCACTAGGGAACAAATATAGTGATATCCACCTTTTACCATGGCAGTAATAGTCTGATTCAGCTTGCAGCACTATAATACTTGCATTTAAAATTTTAAGTGAACAAATCAAACAAGCTCAAAACAGCCAAAGCTCTTGGGGAGAGGAGTCAACAGCCTAACTCATGCTTTAGTCGAAGTGCAGTATTTAGGTCTATATAAAACAGATATATTGCACACAAGGAGAATGTCGGTACTGTACACAGAGTTACGGAACAGGGGCAGTGATTTCATCTTGCTGCAACAATTTATTGATTAGTGGCAGGACCAGTATATATGCATATGAAATACGTCAGGTCCCTGAGTGCACTAACAGGCTCTAATTGCAGTGACCAGCCCTGTAACTATCTTTCTGTGTAATTTTCTTATGCAGCTGCTTCCAGCACTGAGCTATCAGATTTGTTGTCTTTGTTTCAGAGCTGCTCTAATCAGTGCCACTGTGCAGCACTGGACAAGACTAATGTGAAAACAGCTGTATTGAGTCTGCTGTCAACCAGTATCACCATATCTCTTTCTGCTCTCCTGCCACTTGCCTCCCAATCTGTACCTGTGTTTGGCATTACTACATCCTAGATGCAGAATCTGTCATTTGTTCTTGTTAAATTTCATGCCATTGCTATTGGCCCAATGCTTCGACCTGTGTAGATCCCTCTGCAAAGGCTCCCATTCCTTAAGAGAGTCAACACCACCTTCCAGTTTAGAATTACCAGCAAGTTTACTAAGGATGCATTCAACTCCTGCATCCAGATCATTGATAAAAATGTTGTCCAGAACTGGAACCAAGACTGAGCCTTGGGGAATGCTTCTAGTGACTGGTCACTGGCCTGATGCAGTCCCATTCACTACAACCCTTTAAGCTCTACCATTCAGCCAGTTCTTCACCCGGTACATCATGTACCTGTTCATCTCACAGTTGGACAATTTCTCCAGAAGGATACTGTGAGGGGCAGTATCAAAAACTTTGTTAAAATCCAGAAAAACTATATCCACTGCCTTCCCTTCAACCACTAAGTGGATTATCTTCTCATAGAAAGATATTGAATTAGTGAGACAGGACTCTTCTTTTGTGAACCCATGTTTGTTGGGCCTGATGACAACATTATCCTTTAAGTGCCTTTCAGTAGCACCCAGGATAATCTTCTCCATAATTTTTCCAGACACTGAAATTAAAATTATAGGTCTGTACTTTCTGAGGTTTTCTCTTATGCCCTTCTTTTAAACTGGGATAACACTGTCAAACTGGGATTTCCAGTCAATGGGGACCTCCCCAGACCTTTTGTAGACAATTGAGAAGGGTTCTGCTATACCATCTGCTAACTCCCTCGGTACCCAGGGATGAATCGCATCAGATTTATAAACATTCAGATGATACAACTGATTCCTTACAATGGCGATGGCAACAAATGTGGACTGCAGCTCTGTAGTCTTCCTGTGTGGCCTGATCTTGCTTAGAGAGATCATATGCTTTCTTTTTCTGTTTGAGTTCCATCAAGAGTCCCTGTTCAGCCAAGCAGGTCTTCTGCCCTACTTACTCAACTTACAACGCAGTGGGATTGCCTGTTTTTAAAAGGTGATTCTTAAAAAGTAACCAGCTCCTTTGGACCCCTAAGGTCTGAAAAGCAGATTCCCAGGGAACCCTGCTAACTCCTTAAGTCAGTATATATTCCTATCTTTTTTAAATTGTATTTTTGAGGGAATTTTTGATTGAAAAATGCTTTTCTAAGTCACTTCTGATATTGTGCTATGACACAGCTGACCTTACCAGTAATTCTAGTACATTGTCCTTTGGTTAGAGTCTACAGAAGATACACAGCATAAAGCCTGTCACTATCATGAGACTGATCAAAGTTTCATACGAAAGTAACAGTTCTGTTGTGCAATTCCACATACATCAGCATAAAAGCATAAAATCTGCAGAAGAGGAAGAAGAGGAAAACAATGGTTCAAGAGGAAGTGATTCAGGAGTAAGCATACCACGTTCTATAAAATACATACGAAACCCTTAACCATACTAGTGGGATAGCTGAACGTTTTTGTTCAGCACAGAAATAATCACTGGAGTAAAAAAAATCATTTCTGTTCTATTAATATGGATATGGATGTACTGGACAGTAGGAGTAACTAATCATACTAAGTCTAAAAAAAATCTGTCATTCCTTCTCTACCTATTTACTTGTTTTCTTCTAAGAATCTTTGTTAATCCTACAAAATGTTAACAAATGGTCCACCCTAGTCACATGGCTGTTGTGACTACCAGTTATCAGAGGGCAAGCAACACCATCCCAAAACACATGAAATTCCTCCTGACTTCTGAAGCTTCCTCAGCAGACCAGAATTCACTGTGCAAAGGGGCAGGAATGAATTCTTTTCTAGAGGGGAAAAGCCTTCAATAGATTGAGACAACTAATTAGGATTATTTAACTTGAGAGCAAAATAGTCTCTGAACCAGATTCCAAAATAGTGACAACCAGTGGAGGTGGTAATTATCATTTCGGTCAAAACAGCATTATGCAGTACAGCAGCAGATTACGGTTTCCAATTTCTGTCCTTCAAATACCATAAGATAATGAGTTATCTGACATCTTTTTTTTCTTTTTTTTCTTCCCAAGGTACAACTTTCTCCTCAATAAAAACAGTTGGATTGGATGGTTTGCTTTTGCCTTTCAGGTGTCATCTACCCAATTCAATAATATTTCTACAGCTTACAGTTTATAGGCTTTTTTAAAAAAAAGACATAAATTAAACATATTAAAAGAATGTTAACTTCTACATTTGTATGACACATATGTAAAGAAGCATGTGTCATGACAGGAAGGAAAGTTTAAACAATTACGTAAAATTTGAAATATCTCCTTATGAATGCTGCACACATTACTAAAAAATGCAGAATCCTTACAAAAGGCTATAGTATGAAGGATGGTGGGAGGGAACAGCCAAGAATTCTTCAGATAATCTCTGTGGAATATTAACATATCACAGACATAAACAGTGGCTTTTTCTATGTATAATTCATAACCACAAACATATTTACAGGTTTTTGGAAGGTGTAGCTACAATTTGAAATATTTTCCTTTTTTTCTACAAAAGTAACACTATTGTTAACACTTTTAGAACTACCAGGCTTCCTCCCAACACCACATGGAAGAATAAATCCTATAAACCACAAATCTTCCCCTTTCTTCCGTCTTTCAATACTTCTGTATATTCTGTAGGCTGCAAATAAAAGTAAGACACTCACATTTGAAATTACAGCCTGCTACTCTAACTGAAGCTTTTTTCACTAACACTGTCCACACAAAGTCCACGTAACATCAACAGGACCCAATACATTTAAATTCACTTGCAGTGTCAAGACGTTCCACATTATCAATTTTAGCCTGCTTTTACAATAGAAAGTCTACATCAGATAGTTAGGTAAGTATTAAGGTCCATGTGAAAAGCAGGCTTAACTCAATATATTAGTGCATCAATTCTGACATGAGGAATACGTGAGATCCAATCTAGTAAGGTGATTAAATATTCATTTAACTTAAATAATATTGCCGAACGTACCGATTTAGGGGGTTTCACAACCACATAGAATCATAGAATCACAGAATATCCTGAGCTGGAAGAGACCAACAAGGATCATCGAGTCCAACTCCTGGCACCACACAGGACCACCCAAAAATCAGACCCCATGTCTGAGATCATTACCCAAAGGCTTCTTGAGCTCCAGCAGGCTCGGTGCCATGACCACTGCCCTGGGGAGCCTGTCCCAGTGCCCGACCACCCTCTGGGTGCAGAACCTTTCCCTAACCCCCAGCCTGACCCTCCCCTGTCCCAGCCCCATGCCGTTCCCTCGGGTCCTGTCGCTGTCCCCAGAGAGCAGAGCTCAGCGCCTGCCCCTCCGCTCCCCTCGTGAGGGAGCTGCAGGCCGCCATGAGGCCTCCCCTCAGCCTGCTCTGCTCGGGGCTGAGCAAACCAAGGGACCTCACCTGATCCTCATACGTCTTGCCCTCTAGAGCCTTCACCATCTTTGTTGTCCTCGTTTGGATGCTCTCTAATGGTTTCGTTCTTATATTCTTCTTATATTGTGGTGCCCAAATCTGTACACAGTAAGAGGTACACCACCTCTTACTGAGGTAAGGCCACACCAATGCCTTGAACATAGACATATCCTTAAATCCTCTCTGACCCTGCGTTTTTCCTTCTAGAAAACAATGTGTCTGTAAGGATTCAGTATGGATTAGCATGAAGCATTTTAGAATCATGGAATTATTAAGGTTGGAAAATACCTCCAAGATCATCTGGTCCAACCAACCCCCTACCAGCAATGTCACCCACTAAACCACGTCCCTAAGCACCACGTCCAACCTTTCCTTGAACACCCCCAGGGACGGTGATGACACCACCTCCCTGGGCAACCCGTTCCAATGCCTGACTGCTCTTTCTGAGAAGAAATGTCTCTTCATTTCCAACCTAAACCTCCCCTGGCAAAACTTGAGGCCATTCCCTCTAGTCCTATCACTAATTACCTGTGAGAAGAGGCTGGCCCCCAGCTCCCCACAGCTTCCTTTCAGGCAGTTATAGAGAGCAATGATGTCTCCCCTGAGCCTTCTCTTCTCCAGACCAAACAACCCCAGTTCCCTCGGCTGCTCCTCACAGGACTTGTGTTCCAGACCCTTCACCAGCTTCGTTGCCCTTCTCTGGCCACGCTCCAGGGCCTCAATATCTTTCTTGTAGTGAGGGGCCCAAAGCTAAACACAGTACTTTAGGTGCAGCCTCACCAGAGCAGAGTACAGGGGGACGATCACCTCCCCGGTCCTGCTGGCTACACTGTTCCTGATACAGGCCAGGATGCCATTGGCCTTCTTGGCCAACTGGGCACACTGCCAGCTCATGTTCAGGCAGCACCCCAGATCCTTTTCCTCTGCCCAGCTTTCCAGCCACTCTGCCCCAGGCCTGTAGCATGGACCCGGCACTTAGCCATGTTGAACCTCATCCCATTGGCCTCTGCCCATTGACCCATCCTGTCCAGGTCCCTCTGCAGGGCCTTCTTTCCCTCCAGCAGATCGACACTTCCCCCCAATTTGGTGTCATCTGCAAACTTCCTGAGGGAGCACTCAATTCTGTCATCCAAGTCATCAATAAAGATGTTAAAGAGGATGGGCCCCAACACTGACCACTGGAGAACACCACTGGTGACCAGTCGCCAGCTGGATTTTACTCCATTCACCAATCTCTGGGCCCAGCCGTCCACACAGTTTTTAACCCAGCATAAACAACAACAGAAATATTTAACACTGTGATAAACATTTCACACTCTGTAGAAAGTACAGCTTGAAAATGAAGTCTTCACTCTTAAGATTCTTATTGCTGGACTTTTGAAAATATTTACAGAAACTGAAGTCAGAAGTTTTCTGAGAAAGCCTACATAAAAAGGCCATACTCTACCATGAAAAACTGAAAGCATATCAAAACCAAATACAGGTGGGGATAACTTGGTGGAAAGGAATCAGATCAACGTTTCAATTTGCAGGATTTTTAGCTCCACCTAATGGTCAGGATGGAAAAGATTTTCCTATCCACCTCATATTTTCTATATAATTGCTATTCAAAGACATGACTCCCTAGGGTACAAATAAAGCAACAGACATCGTTATATCAAAACAACACTAAGAGTGGCACTTATAGCAGCAATAGTGAAGAAGCACCAGTAGCCTTCATATAATCAACAGCTCATGAACATTTGTTGTCATTGGAGCTATGTCAATATTTAGCACGGCTGTTTCCAAAGAACGGGACATTCTGTTACCCTATTCATACTTTAAATAATACAAAAGATTCTTAGTAGGCAAAGATTGGCAGTGTTTGAGGGAACTACATGAATTTACATTCATGCAGATCTGATCATTATGTTCTGCTTTATTTGCTGAAGCTTTGTTCTATATTGTGTTAGTTACTTGTGTAACACGCTTTCTTTGGATAAGAAGAAAGTCTTTCACGCATGCCACTCAAAGATCTATGCACTAATTCATTAGGTATTTACAGTTTCTTTGTTTTTTTCCAACCAGGCATGAACTTGGAACACAGAACATCAAGCAAAGTCAGTGACATGCTGTGGAGAATTATTTTTTTTTTTGGTAGATATGTACAAATTCTGTATTTACTCCAGTGCACGTAATGAAAAGCACTCTTCTTATAATTTTTGGGAATGACAATGGGAAGGTACATATGGTAGCATAAACTGGATTCTTATTGTAAGTAATTCAGTTTGAATATTCTTGTGAACATAGTAATATGTAAGCTAAAATATATTATCCCACAGTGCCATAAATTACTAAGGTTTGAAATATTTTGTCCTCTTCCAAAAAATAATGCTGTTCTCATACATATATAGCTGAATCTGTATACCCTGCATTTACACTATGACAGAATACCTTCAGTGGTGATAGATCTCTATGAAACGTTTTTTAGTACTACAATAGCTTTTATGTTGTGGTGTTTCTCAGGGTCTAGATGCTAAGCCACCAAAGAATGGGCATCAGATTCAGGCTGAGTTAGTAATTGTCTATGGAGGACAAGAATATAGATATATATATTATGATACTGACTTGCTTAGTTGTTTGCTCCAGAGAAGGGTAATTTTCTCCTAGTCTGTTTGTGAAAGCAGATAACCTTTCCATGCTTCCATGCATGGTAATTCAATGTCAGATGAACATTGTGGCATAAGTGCTCTGCAATCTAATAAGAGTGTATCAACAGCAACCAATAACATACCACAAGATACTTCAAAAAGCATTTTATTCACTATTCTTTGAATAAAATTATTCTTTAATAGGATTACAGCTCAATGTACATTCTAGTTGCCGATATCACCGTTTTCTTTCCTTGTGATTTTTTTTTCCTACTTAAAAACAGAAAAAAGCCAAAAGGAGAAAACCAGAACTAGATAGACATGGGTAATGGCAAGACCCTAGTGAGAGATTATCATGCGCTAATACAAATACTTGTAACAGTAAGGAAAAGTATAGAAAATAATGTTTTTAAATACTTAGTTTGATCAAATTTGAGAAGAAAGTGTTTGCTAAACCTAAACTGCACCTTCCCTAAGTAACTTTTGATTAGAATGGATTGTCATTAATACTGCTGTAACGATAGGCAGTTCTGAAAAATTTCCTAAGTGTTTAAAGTAAAAACAGTAAACTTAAAAGAGGAATCACTGAACCATAGAATATCCATGCTTGGAAGGGACCCATGAGGATCATTGAGTTCAACTCCTGACTCTACACAGTGCAACCAAAGAATTAAACTATATATCTAAGAGAACGTTGTCCAAACACTTCTTGAACACTGGCAGACCTAATGACATAATCACTGCCCTGGGGAGCCTGTCCCAGTGCCCGACCACCCTCTGGGTGCAGAACCTTTCCCTCACACCCAGCCTGACCCTCCCCTGTCCCAGCCCCATGCCGTTCCCTCGGGTCCTGTCGCTGTCCCCAGAGAGCAGAGCTCAGCGCCTGCCCCTCCGCTCCCCTCGTGAGGGAGCTGCAGGCCGCCATGAGGCCTCCCCTCAGCCTGCTCTGCTCGGGGCTGAGCAAACCAAGGGACTTCAGACAGTACTCATACGTTTTCCTCTCTAGATCTGTCACCATCTTTGTTGTCCTTCTTTCAATACACTCTATGTCAAAATACGTGACACTATGGAACATACAATACTAGTCTCTCACCAAGGTACATAGTGATCCAGTTTCTAATTACACAAAAGGTCCTTCATGTCTTTTTTAGCACTGTCTAGAGCCTTTCTATTTCTACAGTTTTGCAAATTAGAACACTTGTTATTCTGGAAATGTGGGAATTATGATTACATAAATTTAGATTTCCAGCTAGATTTCCAGCACAGTACAGTGCTATTTTGAAATTGATTTAGATCACTATATATGTGTTAAATTGTTCATATATGCTTGTAATATAAGACACCAAAAGTAAGCTTCTGGTGATGTATAACATCTGATTCTGAATATTCAAAGATCTTCATCAAATATTAATCATTCAGTCATTTTAAACATTCATATATTCAAAATAAAAAAAATGTACAGTTAATAGCTTCCATGTTTTGATATGACAAAGAATACTAGAATGTATACAAAGCT
Source organism: Anser brachyrhynchus (assembly GCF_964034855.1). Lineage (NCBI taxonomy): Eukaryota > Metazoa > Chordata > Aves > Anseriformes > Anatidae > Anser > Anser brachyrhynchus. The sequence goes on from NC_137697.1 coordinate 31,913,990, forward strand.
TGAACTGTCTCATCATACACATACATTAAAAAGAACATCCAAGCATCACTGCACTGCAACAAATACCTTAGAAGTTATACTTCTACAGACTGTCATAGAGCACATGACATTAGTCCATGCTTTCAGTTAAATCTAGCTACTCTAAGTCTGTCGTGCTTGGGAAACATACAAGCAAGGCTGACTACTTTACCAGGCAAACATCAGCTATTTCTGAACTAATTCATATCAGTGTCTTTCACTCAGTGCTAACAACAGATTTATTCATGCTTTTACATATTTGTAAGACAACATTTACTTTTGGACAATTGAAGGAAAATCTGTTGTTTGTGTGTGTTTGACTTACCTCAGATTGAAACAAAGTCTTAGCAGGGGTTTGCAGTGTTTCATGTATAAACCCACATAATAGTTCAATGAAGTCTGAAAACATTGTTATAGCAGAAATATTTTCCTACTTGAGTCCTGAGTTTTCTGGTTAGTCAATAATAATGAACAATTATAGTACTTTGTTGTGTTTTCATCCTGAAATCTTCCCGTATGTTAGAGAAAATATTATTTATACAATATTATAATCAGCATAGAGAGATTAACGGATTCATAGAAACACAGAATTATAGAATATACCAAGCTGAAAGGGACCCACATGGATCATCGAGCCCTGACTCCACACAGGATCACTCAAAAATCAAGACATTTGTCTGAGAGCATTGTCCAAATGCTTCTTGAACTCCAGCAGCATGGAGCTGTGACCACTCCCTGTGGAGCCTGTCCCAGTGCCCGACCCCCCTCTGGGTGCAGAACCTTTCCCTAACACCCAGCCTGACCCTCCCCTGTCCCAGCCCCATGCCGTTCCCTCGGGTCCTGTCGCTGTCCCCAGAGAGCAGAGCTCAGCGCCTGCCCCTCCGCTCCCTTTGTACAAGCTAGTTTGAAACAGACGGGGAGAGGTAGAAATACAATGTCTGTTTCCTGAAAAGATACGCATGACCAATATGCATATCAAGCATATCTGAACATTTCATAACCAAATAATACTGAAAGTATCATATATCCATGCTGTCTCTTGGTCATGTGATTTGTAATGAAATCCGGAGAGAAGTGGAAACCTTTAACAAAGGTTTAGCAAAGAAGGAGAATGAATAATTACCCTGAAAATAGTTACCCTGGGAAAAAAAAAAAAAAAAGTAGAGAGAGAGAGAAATACATGGAGAAAAGAGAACGCAAACTTCTAAGGTCATGACTGAAACCACCACCCATGGTAAATTGCAAAGAACTCTATTTATTTACTTTGGAAAGATGAAAGGCTGAGTCACTCCTGAGTCAGTGACATAAACCTTGGGTAAGGAGATATTCTACCTCATTCCTCACTCATCCTGTGCCAGAAATATGTTACAAGGTCATTTCCCCTAACTTTCTCAAGCAGGAGATATAAAACTTGAACAGAGAGGTCTCTGGGAAGGCTGCAGTCTTTTGTGTTCAGATGAAAACACCATTACCTGAGAAAACAAAACAGCTTGGCAGCATTCAACTAGCTGTTTACCTGTGGAGCCCTGAAAGAGAAGCATTTCTGTAGTTGAATAGTCTCCCACAGGGTCAAATATTTTATGTCTACATACAAACCAGCCTCTGTACTTAGCCTATTCCTTTCACATCTGACCTCCCACCCTTTTTCCTGTAAATCACCTTAGTAAATTGAAAAGGAACTATGAAGGGGAAAATAAAACCATACACACACCCATTTGATATATTTACATATGCTCTGGAACGTAAGGCCAAACTCCATTATTTTCACTGACTGATTATTTCTTCCCTTGAGGGAAAGGTCTCAGGTAGGTACTTCTGGATTAAAATTGCAATGGTGGACTAGTTCATTTATACAACACACTGCAAAGGTAAGTTGTTAATTTTTTTACAGAAGCCTGAACTGTGTGAATGAGGCAGATCTACCTCACGTCCCACACTTTGAACAGTGCTTGTCTGCTTCCACAGTAACTAGACCTGCTATGAGTATGTAGACACTTTTTCAGAGGCTGTTTTTGAAGGACTCCTTATTCTGACCGACTAACTTGGGAAAGGAATGCTTCTGCCCTTGCCAATGCCTTTTTTTTGCTAGCAAAAGCATTTGTGAAGCCACATGAAAACTGAACTTGGTCTCTTTTTAAAAATAAATATATATATATACACGTTAGTTGTCTGGCTTTATTCACTGCACAAGTATGTGAACTGTTTTGACTGCATAAAGGAGGCAATAAGAAAACTGTGAAACGCAACTGGGACGTGATGGAGTCCCCCCTCCTTTGGCTTAAAGATTTTTTGGAATCACAGAGTTAATGCATCTCAGACTGCATTAAGACATCTGTCTCTGCAGACATATTAAATCTAGTCTCTATTAGTAAGTAGCCAACCATCCTAGCGTGGGAACTTCTTTCTAGGAAGCTTTCCCCCACATAAATATCCTCACAGATTGGGAAGGCTGAGGCTACCTGGCTGATTGAAATTATATAAGATGTATCAGGGAAGAAGTGGCTAGAGGAAATGTAGAGTCATATGATAGGAAAGCTGTGAGAAATCTACAGTCAAGCAGCAGAGATCTGTGTTTAACACTCAGGGAGAAAATCTCCCACTCCCAGTAAGGAATAACCAACGCAGTGCCAGCTGCCAGATGCCTGGGTTCACAGAAGAACACCCTTACAACAGCTCCAGCCCCAGCCACCTCCATGCTCCCTTCTCGTAAAGCATTCTGCACTTTCTTAGTATAAGAATTGTTAATCCTCTAATTCTTAAATGAAAACAGCATTTATTGGTTTTACTTGGCAAGGTTTTGGAGCAGGGGTTCTGTAGAGGTGGCCTCCGTAAGCAGAGCCCAGCAGCTGCCCCATGTTAGATCAGAGCCAGCTCCAGCTGGCTCCAAAAGGGACCCACAGCTGGCCAGAGCCAAGACAATGAGAGAGACTGGTTGGGGCTCTGGGAGAGCAGATTTAAGAAGGGAAAAAAAAACAAAACAAAACAAAAACCTGCTGTGCAACAGCACCTGGGAGAGAGGAGTGAGAAAATGTGAGAGAAACAGCCTTGCAGACACCAAAGTCAGTGAATAAGGAGGGTTGGAGGTGCTCCAGGTGCCAGAGCAGAACTTCCCCTGCAACCCATGGAGAGGACCATGCTGAAAAAGATTGTCCACCTGAAGTCTGTGGACCACATCAGAGCAGATCTCCATGCTGCAGTCCATGGAGGACCCCTCGCTGGAGTAGGTGGGTATGACTGGAAGGAAGCTGCAGCCCATGGAGATCTCACTAACGAGCAGGTTCCTGGCAGGAAATGCACCCCATGGCAAGGAGCCCATGCTGGAGCAGAAGGTCTGGTGGGAGCTGCTGCCCGTGAGAGACCCATGCTGGAGCAGTCCATTCTTGAAGAATGGACACCATGGTACAGACCCATGCTGGAGTGATTACAGACTCACAAAATGGTTTAGGTTGGAAGGGACCTCTGCAGGTCTTGAAGAACTGCAGCCTGTGGGAAGCCCACATTGGATTGTGGGGTCTCCCATGGAAGACCCCACACTGGAGCAAGGGAAGAAAGTGAGGATGAAGAATGGTGATGGTGAAGCATTATGGACCGACCGCATCCCCATTCCCCTAATCTGCTTGGGAGGAGGAGGTAGAAGAAGATGGATAGAGGGAAGGTTTTTCTAGTTTGCTTTTAGATCTCACTGCCCTAGGTTGTTATTAGTTGGCAAGAAGATACATTAATCTTCCCTATGCTGAGTCTGTTTTGCCTGTGATGGTAACCGGAGAGCAATCTCCCTGTCTTTATCTCAATCCATGAGGTTTTTCTCTGTATTTTTCTCCTCCTGTTCTGCTGAGGAGGCAGAGTGAGAGAGCAGCTGTGTGGGGCTTAGCTGTCCATCAGTGCTAAACTACCACACAGAATATAAATGGTAATGCTTTTGTTTACATGCTCCCGTGTCATTTTCTGTTTTGTTCAGTTTTCTAGGAGTGTGCCCATTTCCAACAGAATCCATGAGACTTAACAAGGAACAAGCTATTAATATTTACAAAGCCTTCCACACATACCCTCCATCTTTCTGTTAAGGATAAATAAAATAACAAATGGATATTGCTTTGTGTTATGCAATTCCAATCAGTCCTCACCAGACCAACAAAAAGGCTAGTTGGGCAGGCTCTATTTCAAAATAATCAAGCTGAATGTTGGTAGCTAATGATAGATGCTAAAGCCAAAAAAAAAAAAAAGTTAGCTCATATCGCTTTCTTTAGACTACAGAAGTAAACAATACTTTCCAGAGAAGCATCCAGAAAGCAAATATCTATCATTTCAGTTGGTTCTATTGGTTGTTATTATTACACAGCAAGGAAATATGTCTTATTTGTCAAATATGTTTTATTTGTCAGCTGAATTTGTATGCCATTATATTCTAGCAGTTATTTCTTGTTATTAAAATTAAATTTTAAAAGCACTGTTTAGTCTTTGTGAAGGTACTTATTTATTCTAATCAAGTCAACCCAGATCATATGATAAACTGTGCAAGTTAAGATCATTTAGTCTGGATGTTAGACATCTGCAGATATTTTCTACAAACTCTGCTGAAATTATAACATCTCTAAACTAACCTATACATCCATTTTCTTTAACATTGCCCTTTTCAGTACTAACTACCAATAGATATCTTCACAAAACAATATCCCCCAATGACTGATAGCCTTTTCTGCCACAGACTATCAACATTCTCTGTTTAATATGAATCACTAGAATACTCTTCGTACTTTGTTATTTTTTTGTACCTGTATCATACAGTATATAATGTGATTGTGAGTGCAAGAGAATCAAATCAAGTTCACGGTCTTCTAGTTCAACTGTCTTTGCTGTCCTTATTTTATAGCAAACATTCAAATAGAACAAGAATAGTTATCCTCGATGGCTATTCTGACAAACACAATGAAGACTTTAGGTTACGATTATTTCAGGGTCTATGGTACTCAGCTGATTCCAGGAAAAGAGTTTTCTCAGAAATGAAATTAAAAATGAGGTTATATTACTAACCATGGCCAATAAGACCTCAGTAAGCACCTAGAGATTAAACAGGCAAGAGACATGATGAATCAGCATAAACCAACCCAATATTTAAAACAAAATTTATTTCCAAAGATATTTCTAGTAGTATAGGATTGATTATCTGAGCAACTAATGATAGATTAAAAGTAATTTAATCATAAATCTAAGAGAACTTACAAAACCAGTGCATTTTCACTACCTGAATCTGAATGGTTAGGCTCAGCATGCAGCACCATATGGAACATTCAGCTGAGTAGAGAGAAGCGAATGTAGTGTAACAGCTTATCCAGGAGTATGCTAAAAAAAAAAAAAAAAAAGCTAACAGTGAAGACCAGACAATGGAGATTCCTAGAAACAGACATGAGAAGAATCTTGTGTTTATTTTAAAACCTGTTTCCCATGGGTTGCCAAAACCAAGAGGTTCTATCCTCTATACTTCTTAGCAGGAGTAATCTCTTTTTTTCAGTTACTGAGGACCCATATAAGAAATAATACAACGGAATCACGTGCATTTTGAAAACAAGTCTAAGACCTATTATCTTCTAGGCTGGATGAAGAGAGACAGTAACTGAAAGCTTTTAGAGGGAAAAGGAACATAGTATTTCAAAAAAAGAAATAAACAGAGAAAGACTTAGGAAGACAAAAAAATCAACAAATCCGGCCACATTTTATGCAGAAAAGACCAAGATAACTTGATTTTTTTAAATGTACAGTTTTAAAGTATTCCTGAATTTAGACCAGTATTTTAAGCAGCATCTGTTAATTCTTCAAAGACCATATAAAGAAAGGGATCTGTCAGCTCCACCACTGGTATTTATGAAGACCTCTCTAGCAAGACAATCCTGTCTAACTAGGTTTTTGATCTTGCAACAGAGTGACAGCCAGAAAAATTCTGACATTTTCCTACAAAATGGTGGCTTTCAGATAGATGGAGTTGCTGAAATGGAGTTCTCAATTACAGTTACATTTTTAATTGCCGTGAATCAGATATATGTTTTAAGCTGGATCTATGTACGACAATAATTGTACATTTGTCCTGTCTCTGTATGTCACTGATTAAATGATTAAAGCCAGAAAGAGCATGTGAATCTTCAGCTTCTACCCCCTATCACACAATCTCAGCAATACATTGTGAAACCATGACCAGCTGTACAATAAGGTGAGACACTTGGACTCCAGCTTTCTGTTTTAAACAGCTCTTCAAAAGTTAAACAATGATTAGGATCTTCCACATACTACAGTGACAGCATTGCTTCAAGCATTCTTTGAACAGATCTCAGCTAGCACAACTGCTTGGGACATTTGTTTCATTTTCCTTATCCACTTTCTGGACAAAACTTCTACTCCACAGGACAGTTGCAAAGGCCAGAGATCAAGTGTTCACTGATGTCATTGCCATAATTCATATGACTGGAGGCAACTACAGGATTAAAGAATGAAAACTTCCAGCAAGTATGAAATGAAGAAATTATCAAGTGCTTAGTCAGGAATCTGTAAAGAGAAGGTATTTTTATTTCCAAGGACTCTGAGTAAGCTTATCACGGACTCAATCTGCATAAATCCCTATCTATGCATGTCAGAGGCAGATAGAGTAAATGTATTATTTGCTCTAATAAGACTAAAAAATCAGGTCTTCCTGAAGCTGTAGATTTGACAATTGGTGGCAAATTAAAGTAATTTCATTGAAATGACTTGAAAATTATCTGGACCTTCCTTGAACAGGGAATTTTGTGCTACTTGTAAATGAAAATGAATCATTTGCAATAACATAAGATTCTTAAATTACAGGCTTTCAGCATAAGTCAGCAGCTGTCTGGCACATGCATGCTACTAGGTATTATTTCTTGAACAAAAAGACCATTGATTCTTAGATTATGTGCTAAATCCTGCTAAAGGATAGTAAGGATGAATCAAGAAACTCATAATATTCCAGAAAAATTCTTTTAGCTACAAGGAGCAGAGCTTACCTCTCTGGGCTGAAGAGGTATAAAAAGACATAAATTACCTGTCTCTGTCTTGGCCTCATTCCCTCCTTTGAGGGGGTGGAATTTAACGATGACTCGAACAATACAGTGGCTCACTGCTACCAAAAGGATGGTCATCTTATTTTTCATGCTGGTTCTGCTGCCCAGTGACTTGTTTGGGGACCACATTCAACCCACTAACACAGCAAAAAAGCCTTCTGAGTTTCCTATTCTGTCAGTGAATTGAACTGGCTTACTGCAAGTTCTGGTGATTGTCAGAGCTGGCGTGAGGTCGTGGAAATGTGCAGCCAGGAGGGATAAGGGAATCAGGGAATCCTTATGTCTCTTGTAATTCCCTCAAACTCTCAAATGTTGAGACACTCATCAAAGGTAGATAGTTTTTTAAGGGAAACTCAGTGCCCACCTATTTTTTCAGAGACAAGTAATGCTACTGATGTGAAATTACTCCACGTTTAGAGTGGTTGAAGTCTCTTCAAGACTATGGATGAGCAAGTCTTACAGTATTACACCTTACTCCTCCATCAGCATAGTGGATTTTGCAGTACATTTGGCACTGCAATGTTGCAAAGTAATAATTACAAGACAAGGCTTAGCCCTTAACTCAAAAGACATAACCTTAGACGGAAAACTGTGAAATGAACGCTTTTGAATTCTAGTACTACTCCTCTTGGATTATTTAGAATATAATTGAAATGTCAGCACAAAAAACTGTTTAGAAAACTGTTAGAACTGTTAGAAAAGTGCACTGAGTATAAGTAGTCAGTGTACATCTGCGGTATTCAGCACCAATATTCAAGCAACAACGCTCTAGTTTGTGTGTTTTCTTAGATTTTAGTATCTATTGGGAAATAACAGCATGGATAACACTATAACGAATGCAAAGTCTGCTCAGGTATGCTGTTGCATACTTTAAGACTTGTAAAGTCCTAATCTTCAAGAAGCCTACCGACCCTGCAAGCTTTCATAAATAGGAAATCAGCAAAACTTACTGAAATGTTCATGACTTTGTAGCTCGTATGATTTACCCTTCTTTGTGTTGGATATGAATATAAATCTTTACTCTGCATCTTTAAATCAGAGTTAGCAGGCTGCATCTTAGCTCAAATACAGCCCAACCACTTCCAACACAGGTATGATCTGGAGTTAAAGTCTGCCTTTCAAGTCTCATCTTTTATGCATAATAGAGCCCTTGGCTTGTTATGTGAGCTGGGAAAATTCTAATTTATCTTGTCAGGAAGGCCGGCTGCGGGCTGGGAAACCAGCCCCAAAGGAAGACCCCGGCATGTGAGCTCTCCTCCCAAGCTCCCTGGGCCCGGCCGGGTGACCTGGCCGCCGGCTGTGAGAGGGCCCCGCGCCCCCCTCCCTGCGAGGCCCGGGCGGGCGGCGGCCGGGCCCGGGGGCTCGGGGCTCGGGGCTCGGGGCTCGGGGCTCCGGGCTCGGGCGCCCCCTGGCCGCAGCAGCGGCTCCGGGCGAGCCCCGTGCCCGCTCCCCTGCCCCGGCGGCCGCCGCCGCCTCCTTTCGGGGCGGGCCCTGGAGCCGCCTGTAGGCGTTTGCGGGGGAGAAAGTAACATGGTGGCCGCTTCCTCCCCGGGCGGGAGCGGCGGCGGCGGGTCCGGCTGCTCCTGAGGCGGCAGGAGCGGGGCGAGGCTCCGCGACCCTCCGGGCGGCTGTGGGCAGGTGAGCGGCCGCGGGCGGCAGGGCCGGGCGGCGGGGAGGGAGGCAGGGGGCCTGACAGGCGGGGAGACGGAGCGGCACCGGACCCGGCGCCGTGTCCGCCTTCCACCGCCCGCTCCGCGGGGCGCGGCAGGAAGCCGGCACCGCAGCGGGGAGCGCCCCTTCCTGGCCCCGGCGCTGCAGCCCCTTCCCTCGCCCCTTTCTCTTAAGTTTTCCTCCTCGGCGGAGGGGAAGGAGGCGCGGAGCCTTCCCCCGGTCCCGGCGAGGGCTCGCCTCCCTCCTCCTGCCCCGGCAGCGCTTCTGCGCCGCGGCGAGCCATTGCACCGCGCAGGGTAGGGAGGGCGGGGGCGAGTTCTCAGCTCTCTCTCTCTCTCTTTTTTTTTTTCCTTTTAAAACCCTCGCTATTATCCCTAATTCCCGTGCTCCCCCTCGGACGGACGGCCGTCCCTCGGGGCCGTGCCCGGCCCTCGCCCCGGAGGGGCGGTGGCGCCGCGGTGAGGGCGCAGGTGGCCGTGCGCCGCAGGTGAGCCACCCGCGGACACCGCCCGCCCTCCCTTTTCCCCATTTTTTTTTCCCTGTTGCCGGCCGAGGCCCCTTCCCCGGGGAGCCTCCAGCTCTGTGCGAAGGGCCGAGCTGGAAGGAGGGCAGGGCAGCGGCGCGGGGGCTGCCCAGCGCCCCGTGTCCGGGCTGTGCCGCCCGACCCGCGCCGAAATGGAGACGGGCGGCGCCATGGCTGTCAGAAGGGCACGCGTAATGGCGGTGACGGGCTGCGGCCGCCCCGCCGCGTCCGGGTGGTCTGCCGGGGCAGCGGGGCTTCGCGGTACCTCAGCGCCTTCCTGGGGCAGCGGGGGAAGGCTGTCCGCAAAGGTGTCCGCAGGTTTCGACGTGATCCAGTCTCCTGTCAGTGCCAAGCGTCGCCTCCCGAAACGTTCAAGCACCGCTTCACATACTGTTGATGCGTCCGTCTCAGAAAGGGTTCAAAACCCGAACAGAATTACATTAACGCGCAGCGGGTGTTGGAACTAGGTGATCTTCGAGGGCCCTGCCAACCCAAGCCACTCTGTGATTAAATGCCTGGTCCGTGGGGATCTGCTGTTCTTTTGGCGCTATGGTCAAGCGTATCCCAACGCGGGCCGTTGTGCTGACTCCAAACTTAACGCCCCTGGCTAGACTTTTCGACCTGCTACAGGAGGGCTTAGCTTGTAAACAAACAGCGTGTTTGATTTGATCGTCTTTCTGTTTTTCCCTCTAAACTGCATCAGTGTGACTTCTGAGGGACTAGTATTTTCCTGTACTTGTAGTATTTTCTTGGCTTATTGTGGAGTATTTGACCAGTCTAAATTTGAGCCTGCAGATGTTGGTAAAAAGAAAACTATTTGCTTTTGATTACTTTTGATAGCTCTTTTCTTGTGTTTACCAAAATCAAGGTTAGTAAAAGTTTTTGCATCATTCTTTTTAATGTAGTATGCCAGAAGCTAAGGGAGTAAGCATTCTCTGTGTTTTAGGGGAGAAATAATGATGGAATGCAAATTACTTCGTACCTGTTTGGAAAATGACAATTTGGACTTTTTGTGAAAGCCACTATAACCAAACTTAAGTGACTAATGAGACTAGCGCATATATTTCAAATGCTTGTCTCAAAGAACACAATCCAAAAAAAAAAAAAACTACAAAAAAAACCCTGTTAGATAGCATGTACTTTTATTATGTATGATGACTGTAAGTCTTTTTTAATAAGTTCTTCAGTAGTTGGCTGGCTGGTTGTTTTTTACCATTCCAGTGGATCTGAAATGCTAATAATGCATTCTGTCTTGAGTAGTGCAGTGGAAGAATTCAGGAGGGAAACCAATACACGAGACTTCAGATTTCTATGTTAAAATGCTTACTAGGTTACATAGCAGTAATAGCTGTAAAAATAACAAAAAATACATTTTCTTTCAATTGGCTTATAAATTAAGACGAACATTTTTCTTAAATACATATGGATAAGGATAACATTACATTTGGCTGTTTCTTCTTAGGTTAAGGTTGGTTAAATTAACTGTAATGAGATCTTCTTGGGCTGTGCACATTTGTTTTCTTGTTTGAGTGTTTGAATAATCAAAGATTGTGTATTGGATTTCTTTCTGATTAACTGTTGCAATCTCATACGAGTAAAGATGTTTCCTTCTGTGCTAACCATCTAACTTGAGTAAAATTGGGATATCCAAATAATGATATGGATAGCATCCCTCTGATTCAACGTGTATGAATTCTCGTAGGGAGTAGCAGTGCCACATATTCCAAGCAGTGCTTGGAACAGAATCTGTATAAATGTGGTTCTTTCTTTGGTCTGTCTTTGACCAGTGGAGAAGTGTGTTTGGAGTTCAACCTTGGTATGCTTTAAGGACAAATAAGTTCCAGAGGTAGCTTTGATGTGCAGATCTGTGTTTGTTTAAATATAAAGACGGAATAAAGTCTTAGCAGAATGAGGTGGGAAAGGTATAATTGCCAAACATGCAAGAGGAAGTTAAGGTAGTCTTTTGACTGTCATGTAAAAGATCGCATCTCTTATTCGTTGAGCTTACAAATAAATTTCAGAGGCAACTACAAGCATAGAGCAGTCAGTATGTGTGAAGACTGTTTAATGTCTTTGGTAGTCTATATATTGTTCTCATGTTGCAGGGCCTCCTTTCCTGATGCAGTCTTCTGAGTGGAAAAAGGCAGCAAAAAGCATCTGTAACCTCTAATTTGGCTTCTTTTTTTGTTTAGAGGTAACTTGCGCTGTAGAAATTTGGCTGGTGGAACTTTTTTATGTTAATGTGTTTGCTTGTCAACCCGAAGCATGTCACTTTCTTGAATGATATTCAAGATACTCAAGGTCTTGGTGTGGGCAAACTCTAAAAATGGGGTTCACAATCATGTTATTAAATTGCCTCCCATGTGAATTGCCAAGTAGTTGTCCGTTACTGCTTATTCATATTTGTAAAATGAGAATCACTTTGCTACACTGCAGCACGAGACCTGCTTTCCTCATATAGTGCTTCTGTGAGACTGTAAACTGAAGTCTTTGGACTTTGATCTACTTCTTAGCTTCCGTCTTGCTACAAAAATCATCCCTCTTACAAACTCTGATACTCAAAATTCTTGTCCTTGGTTATATAAAAATGTGATGCTGCTTCTTTCCTGTGGGATAAAGAATTACTGTTGCTGGAAATAATCCATTTTTATGATGATAATGACCATGCTTTGTTTTTGCAAAGTCGTGGAGCTAAAGGCTGGCCGTGGCTTCTGTGCAAACAGTTGTTGGAACCTAAGAAGGTGAATTCAAGACAGTTTCTGGACTGCGAAATAGGTTCTGGTGGAGTGTGACTGCTTGTTGTGTAGTTGTTCTTGTGACTACCTCTATCATAAAATATGTGCATGCAAGCATATTCTCAAGTTTTAGGAATACAGTTATACTGGGCTATGCATTCCAAAGTGGAATAGAGCAGAAGGCTGAGGCTCGGTTAATATCTTGCTGTACTCCTGTGTTTCGCTTACGGGTTCTTCAAGGGTGTAACTGGGGTCCTGATGTTTACTGTTGGTTTTGGCGTACAGGAAACTTGGAGATGGTTTTCAGAGTACCAAAGATTATAATGCTATTCTCTGCTTATGCATGTGACTTGGTTTTCTTTTCTTTTTTTTTTTTGAAGAGTAAAAAGTAACAGTCTCAAGATTGTTGATACAGAGAACAAGAAAAATATACCTACAATTTCATGAATAAAGTTGGCTTGCATCTCATGAAACATTCCATTTACTTTGTTTCAGTTAGATATATTGAGGCAATTCTGTCAGATTCTTCTTTCCTCTGTCTTCATTTTGTGACATTACAGTTCCTTTCCTTTACTCTCAAAAACGTCTCTAAAGAGACTTGATGCTTTTCAAACATCAACCAAAAGCCTGTGCTTTTCTGTTTAAAAGATGTTACAAATAGTGTAAATCAGGGATTGACTTGCAAATTAAGCTGTTCAACTCTGGCAGCAAAAGCTGAGTTTACAATTACAAGTCTCCAAAGTAGTTGAAGCTTTCTACCTCTTGAAATGAAAGTGTTTTCCAGTTCTGAACGAATTGCAGCTCTACTACAAAAATTAGCTATTTTTCACTAGGGAGGCAAAGAACCCCATGTTTTTTGCTTTCTCCCCAGACTCACTCATTTCAGTGACAGCTTTTGCCTTTCTAATTAATTACAGTCTTTGATCAGTAACGCTTAAGCTGAAGTCCAGTCACTGATTCATTCTTCAGTGCTCCTCTTCCCCTTTGCGAGTCTTTCATGTTGGGGCATTGTGTTACTGGTGAAAGCAAAACTTCCCCCCTAACCCAGCGATGCTATTCCTGGTGTCACATAGCATGACTCTAGCCTTCTTTTTTGTTCTTTGGGGAAGAAACTAGATTCTCACCCAGATAAGAAACCTGATGTAGGTTGCAATCTTGCAAGTAAGGTGTCTTCCTGCCTTGTCTCTGTAATGTGGAAACTCTCTTTCTGCTTTAAGAAGATGTAAAAATGTGGTTGAATGTAGGAGAGGATACAACAACTAGAGAGCAGTTAGCTAGGAGCAGCATATGATGAAAAAGACATTCAAGCACTTAATGTTTCAGGAAAAGCAAGAAATCGAGGCAAACTATAGCTAGATATTTAAGCTTTGGAATTTCTACAGGATATCTGTCTCAGTCTAATAGAAAGTTATAGAAAGGAAACATAAGGCAAACTGCTGAGTCACAGCGACAGGTAATTCAGTCAGTTACTCTAATCATTGAATGGGACTATTGCAAAATCTGCGAACAGGTGTGGCCAGTTTTTTCAATAGTTGATCGACCAGCCATCCTTGGAAGTAACTGCAGCAGCTTGACTAGATCAGGGAATAATTTAGACCAATGTCTTTGTTTTCTTTACATTTTGAGTTCTTCCAGTTACATTTTGAGTAGTGAATGACCCTAATGAGAATATAAACTGACGGGTATCTGGATGTAAGTGGCGGAAAATTGTTGTGCTTGAAGGTAATGTGAACCCAGCTATACTGAGTTTTGTGTGTGTGTGTTTTGTTTTCTTTTTGAAAGCACAGATGATATCTTTTCCAAGATTCCTAAAGTGATTAAAAATATGCTGTGTGTTTACCAGATGAAATCCGTGCAAGGGTATGGATAGCCTGAGAAATGTTTAATGCACGTAAAGGATGTATCTTGCAACTGTTAAGTTTTTGAAGACACTGAGGATGTGACTAAAGAGAGGAATATTTAAAGACGTATATTTTAGCTTAGGGAGACCCATCTTTCTTGGCTCCCTTCTTCCTCTGCTGTTCACAGCTTACTTCTTAGGGAGCAATTTCCAGTAAAAGCCTCACTGTAGCTGCTCTGAATTACCCTTTGAAGCTTCTCTTTCCAGGTCCTGTAGAAGGAACTTTGGAAAGCTAACCATTTGAGGTCAGGTGTTCTTTTCTGAACAGGTCCCAGAAACATCTACAAATTAAAATTTGGATCTAGCAGGAGGAGGAAGAATAAAGTCACTTTCTTGTAAGCTTTCTAAATCATGAGCCACTGTGATGCACAGATGTGGTTTGTTAATGAACTGAGTAGAATTTTAAAATGTTTTACTGGTGCATTATGCCTCATCCAGGTTTGTTTGCAGTTCTGAATATTAGAGGGTAAGCAGGACATAAAAGGGAGAACTTCCTAACTGCATAGGTATATGACTGTTTTCTCAGAGTTCTGATTAAACCAGATAAAGAAAGTCTACCAGTCACCCATACAACATTAATTTGACTCTTGAAGTTGATTCTTGCAGTTAGACTCAGCAGTGAAAGACTAGACTTTTTTCTGACCTTAAAATTACGCATAACCTTGGGGATGCATTCTTACTTAACTCTTTATTTTTATTTTTTTACTTCCCCTCTTGGTTTTGCCTTAGGCTTGAAGGAGTCATTCTCACTATCTTTTTTTTGGTTTGTTCCCTGGACAAAATAGGAGAAGAGCATCACTAATGCTTTCTATACTAATGAACTACATAAGCAAACTGGAAGCCTCACTAGTATAAGAAAATCACAAGTCATAAACAGAAACAAGCTTTGCAAACAAAAAATTGGTTTTGCTGATGGTGGTGTACCTGCTCGGGGGCTTATACCATAATACCTGTATGTCTCTGAAAAGACTTCTTTTTTTTTCACTCCTGGCTATGCTGGTACAACTCTTCTAGGGAAAAACTAAGCCATTAACATTATGCTTAGTAAACAAAGGAGAAAGTTGTGCAGGAATAGGTAAACCAAAGAGATAGTTTCTGTTTCAAAAAACACATAGTGTGTGTCTCTTGCTTTCCTTAAAAAGGCAGTGTCTTTTTCAAACTCTGGTATATATACTTCATTGCCTTTCTGTTTCTAACTTTTGCTGTAGATGTCATCTTGTAAGATAATTACATGTGAAGGCCTTAAGTTCCTTTGGATTATGATGACTCATTCACCATGAATGTAATGACTAATATGACATTTCAGTTTAATTTAAAGAAAACAGAACAAATGCTGCACATAGTCATCTTTATAGTTTTTATCCTTTCTTCTGTGAGATTCACAGTACACGTACATTGTTTGCACTGTTAACCTCAAAACCTTTGCTTCTTAATCTCTCTGAACTAACTGATTCTGGTTGGAGGAAAAAAAAAATCTATAAGTCGTTCCTCTAACTTTAGACTGCTTTCCTAGCTGTATAACCAGATGATGAACAAATCCAAGAAGGGAAATTGTGCTTTGAGCCTCAAACGCCTTTTGTCTCTTGAACCTTTTAAAAAATCTCATCCTTAACTGGTATGCTTGCTCAACAGAAGTGAAAATTCTTTTTTGGCATTGGAGATATTTTACCTGTGCTATAAATGCCCCAAAGCTTGAAACATGGCCTACAATATTTCAGGCAAATTTGGCAGATCATACTGCTGGTGATCTATCTATCTGTATATTTATTTATTTTTCCCCTTCACTGTTTTTTTTTTTTTTTAAAAAAAAAAAAGCTATGGTGTTATTCAGTAGTGTATTTTGTTCGGTTGTTACTGACTTTGTAATGAACAGAAAGCTCTTCTGAGTTGCAGAAGAAAACATTTTTCAGGTTTTGCTGTGAACATTTAGTCATCCTACCCAGCTTTTTTAATCCTTGAAGAGTTTTCACACCTCTATTCTGTGTGTTGACTTTCCTCAAAGGGAAGAAGACTGGATTGAACATCTGCGTTAAAGTACTTCGCTTTTGAGTTGTCCAGGTTGGTAAGCTCAAAGTTATTGCAGATGACTCTGTTTGCGTTCCTAGTCTTTTTGTCAGTGCTCAGTGTTGGTGCTGCCCTCACCCTGTCAACAAATGACAGAGCGAGAAGAGAAAAAAAATCTCAGAATTGAAGGCATTAAAACGGTGTTACAGAGGTCTGTGTGATTTCCTTTCTTTTGAGCGGGGACTGAAATGCTCTCACTATGTAACTGTTGGCCAACCTGCATCTTACTGCAGACAGCAGCATGTTAGGTAACTGCATGGTGGAGCAGTATCAGTGGAGGAGAAAGAGCATGTTCCACTGCTGTATGCAGTTGTATACAACAGGGAATGGGTTGCGACAGCTGGCATACTTTTTTTTTTTTTGCAAAGTGAGAAATTTTGAATTTCAGTCCACCCTGAATGTAGCCTCATACTTGTGTGTATGCCACTGCAACTAGGCATTGGCTTTAGTGATGGGTCTGTGCTGTTGTGTAAGTTGTGCAGGGAAACAAATCTTGGGAAAGGTTGTCTGTTTGAATTTTTTAACAGCCTTGAGAAAAACAAGAAGGAGATCAGTCCTCTAAATTGAATTTGACCCTTCCTAGATGATTTAGTTAGAAATAGCGCTAGCAATAGTAAATTACATCCACAATTGCCATAGCCTTCTTTAAGGAACAAAACAGATATTTTTTTTCTAAGGGGACATACTTCCTTTCTTTTTAATGAGTTACTAAAGCAGTTACTAACTACATAAAAACATGCATGAACAGCATTTTAAATAGGAGTGCATATGTTAACATAAGCACTTTAAAGACAAGTTCGTATGCTAAACTTTGACAGAAATAGCTATTTCAAATAGGGTAATAACAATAGGATGAGGGGCACAACAGGATTAAACAGTAAATCCACGCTGTGCACAATAGAGTATGATTTAATACTCAACTTTGCTTTCAGAATGCTTTCAGAATCCTATCGTATGTAACTTCTAGGTTCTCTGAATGGATATTTTCCAGATTTTTAGGCAGATATGTTGGATACTGCTTGTAATGTTGGCTGATTTTTTTAAAGATAAGCTTTTCTTCCCTGATTTTTGTGTGTGTTGGTATGTTCTTTGTAAGATCTGACTTAAGCAATCTTACTTTTTTAAAGTCTGTATATAATCACTTTCCTGTAGATGTCTTGCCTGAGAACTCCACCACTGAGTCATACAGCATAGATATTTTGAGTGTTAGATGATAATATTATAAGGAAAGTCAAAATATGTGTAATCAACCTACACATTTACTTGCCATTTGGTGAATGATAGGATTTAATGACAGAAAGAATCTCAGGTTTGCTGTTCTTCAACAGCTTTTTTTTTTTTAATTGCTTGAGGAAAATATTTACTGATACATTCATCTGTGCAAGTAGTAGTATCTTTCTAATATATAATCTTTCATGACTGTTTTCTTCAGGAGTTTGTATAATAAACAATGTCATTTCAGTACTCTAATAATCTCGCATTTGCCATACACTCAGGCTTTAGAGGATTCAAATACTCAGTTCTCCTGAGTAAATGTTCAGGTATATAAGTGAGCACAACAAGAAACAAGGATTGGTAACTAAGGGCTTTCAAGAGATGGAAGGGTAAGTTTATTAAAATATATTGTGGAATTCAGAAAGGGGGAAAAGATTTTTTGGTTTCGTGATGAGTTTGTGGTAAAAATGAGATGTTTTTGTTGCCTCACGTGTGACTGATCGTTTTAGCATTAAAAAAATGAGAAAATATACATTGGATTTTCCATAGAATATAGCCTATGAATAAAAATTACTTTTGTCAGAACAAACTTTGGCAATATTTTCATGTTTATTCTGGAGGAAGAGTTATAGTCATAATGAAGAGTTTGAGTCACTTCTAATGTATGCTTTGAAGGTACACATTTTACTTGATGACTTATTTGTAGACATTTTTCTATTTCCATACTTTTAATATCGAGATCCCTTTCATATCTGCTGGGTGGTTTTGGTCCCTTTCATCTGGCCTTTGGAGTTTTGGAGTGCGGGTGCATGGGTATTCTTGTGAATATCCTTTAAAATAAGTTAGAAAAAGCATGGGAGGCAATTCTTGGCTGTTACTGTACATCCTGAGATTGCTGTGATCCGTTTTTTTATTATCATTTATCTAGGAACGGGAAGAACACGTTAAATATTAAACAAAGGGCTTATCTTCAGAAGGTTTTGCTGTAACGTTTGACAATGCAGGAAGCAGTTCTGAAAACTGAAGGCACACAATTTCAGGCATTACGCGCCTGCCTAAGCTTTTTACGCTTGATTTGTGTTTGTAGTAACTTCATTACCTCAGCCACTTCACAGGTCGCCTTGCAGAAGAGTTACTCTGAGGCCTAGCTCATACTCTTTCCGCGTTTGCTGCAGATGTGCTAGTGCAAACCCTCACTGCAAAACCATGCTGCAGATCAAGATTGTGATATGGCTGGTGCTGCATGAAGAACAAAAAGACACTTCCTCCACTAGGCTCCTTACTGCTGAAACATAAAACAAAAGACATGAATATTCTAACTTCCATCAAGCATGTGGTTTGGGCCTTTTCAAGCCATCTTGGCAAAAGAGTGTCTCTTAATGAGAAATTGGCAAGAGGATTAAAAGACAGACTTTCTGAAGTGTTAATAAACTCCTGCCAAGCTTGAAAAGCAGCAGAGAATGAAAATGCTGACGTGAAACTGAGTGATTTGAGGCTGCTGTCATAGGCCAAATAGAAATGCGAGTCATCCTCTTGATAACTGGGGGTGTTTAGTGGGGTGGGGATAGGCTCCGAAGCTCTGGAAGTGTGGACGAAGGAGCTTGTGTTTGATGCGATAAAGATGTCAGAGGAGAGATCTGAAGAGAAGAATGACAATCTGCAGCCTCCTGCACCATTTTTTCCCCAAAAGATAAAAATGAGGGAGTCAGTGTTCCTTCAAAGCCAGTGAAAGAGATACTCGAGGTCTGTGGAGCCCTGCTTACGGAGATTTCAAGAAGCATTTGGTTGATTGTGTTGTGGACCATTAACAGAAATGAAACTGAAGGATGATTCTGTGATCTCTTTAGATTCTGGCAAAATAGTTTCAATGCTAATACTTAACTTTCAAGTGCCTGGTAAACAGAACTTGTGGGTGACCTCTGAAGTGCATTTGAAACAGAACATCTTTTCCACTCTCCTTTCGATTTCTCAAAAACAAAACGCAGTCCAGCCATGCCCGCTCAAAAAAAAAAAAAAAAGGCCCAAGAAGCTACCAAAAAAACAGTCTAGGAGATTTTGGGCTCCCAGAGGGCATGTAACCACTGGACTATTGTCTCTTGACTTTTTCTTTACTGTTTTATTTTTGTTTCAGGCTACTATATTTGGCTTTGCTCCAACAGAGTTTCCAATTACAGAAAGCCTTCTCTAACAAAGAATGTTTCCAGGGCTGCAGATGTTTCAGTCATTACATAATACTGAGCA
The DNA here is from genome assembly GCF_964034855.1 of Anser brachyrhynchus. NCBI lineage: Eukaryota > Metazoa > Chordata > Aves > Anseriformes > Anatidae > Anser > Anser brachyrhynchus. The sequence continues at coordinate 31,933,424 of NC_137697.1, forward strand.
TGGCTAACCTTTAAAGCTTGCAACTGGGCAGTAAGTACATTTTATAATGTACTTTTTTTGCTCTGAGAATTAGTATTGTTATCTTTCTTATTAATCTTCTTATAATATTTTTATTATTAATTCTTTCTTTTGGACTCTTCCTGCCCAGTGTCTGGAGTAGTTATCTTCTGTTACATGAAAGAACAGTTTGGATACAACACCGATAAAACAAGATGAGACTAGTTTATTAAATGAGTATAGCTGAACTGCTTGCTGATTATCATTCTTCCCTTCTCACATCTTTTCCATTTCTGCTTTCTGTCCTTGGCAATAGAACTTCATTTACTGGTACCAAACTTGCTTTCATTGATTCCAGCTGTTTCTCTACCAGTCCCTGTAGGTCACTTCAGAATTTGTGTTTTGGCCTCACAGTCTGTAACCACTCCAATTTTTATACCACTGGACAACTTGGAATTACTATGCAATAGAAAAAACGAACTATAGAGTATGGCAGAGAGAGACTGGAGTAGGTTTTATTTCTTACTGCCCCAATCCCTTCAAAGTAAGATTTTCCTGAGTGGCATTTTCACACTCGTGACCATCCTGGATCACAGGGTATGTTAACCGAGTGTCATTTTCAGTCACTTGTAGTTCATAAATAGCTGTTCAAGCTGTTACTGCACAACTTCACTTCTGAAAGCATTGCTGTGTTTGACACAAGCTTATATATCATAATATCATTGGCTCACAGTTTTGCAGCAACAGTAACTCGTTTTGCTGGCAATCTCAAAAAAAAAAAATCTGTGCTCAAAAGCACAGTTAAAAAAAATGTGGTGTTTTCATTTCAAATATGATGTTTTCAGTAGTTTATTTTTGTCTTGACAGAATAATTCCAATTTATTAAAGCTGAAAACTTGTGACGTTTCCTCTCTTGCTTTGATTATTTTTGTTCAAGCAATCCAAGGAATTGCACAGAGGACAGGAAAATAAAAATCCAAGGAAAATTCAGGGTAATGAAGAACAATAATATATTTTGTTCACGGGTAAAATTATTTTTAAATGGCTTCTATTTATTCCTAGAACAGGCCAGAAAAGCTGTTAGACTTCTCAATAATAAAATTGATGCTTAAATGGCAGTGTGTGCATATATATATATATGCGCCTCGCAAAATTAGCGACTTAGGTAATTATCACTTATTACAATAGTGGATTTACAAAACTGAGTTCATTTCCTCACCATCCGTTCTTCATATGAAGCCCACCGTTCTGTCATTTCAAGCTGAGCTTGAAGCTGAAAAGGAAAACTACATTGGGAGAGTAGAGGCACCTGTTTCCCATTATACAAGTGGTGTATTTGTTAGTGGTGCTCATGAAAACGTCAATAATAGCCAGAGATACCAAATGCCTGCCCTAGTGAAGTTTTAAAGAATTCTTGATGTGTATAGCCATCTTAAATGTTATGAAAACTGAAAGTGTGGAAAAAAAAAAAAAAAGATACTATTTTCCCCACCTGTGGTGTTTTAGCCTTTGGTCTTTGGGTTTTAAGTATGTCTGCTAATTTGGTGCTGGGTTTTTGTGTTTCATCAAGTTGTAAAATGCAGGTTTTTTTCTAGTATTTCAGAAGCTTAACACAAAAGGGGTTTTGTTCTCAAACATCCACAGTTCGCAGAACTATGTTGCTTAACCGTCTCTTCTACAAGTGAGGGTGGGGAGGGAAGGCAAGTTTGATCTAATTGTTTCTAGGCTTGGTGCCTTTGTTTCCATAGGAATTTTTTACAAGAGGTGGTTTGATATGATTTTTCTGTTATCTTCTTACTGTAATGCCCTAATCTACTTTGAAGGCTTTAGAAAACTTCCCTGCCAAGTTCATTGCGTTCATTTTATGCCTGACTTTTATGCATGGGAAGCAATCAGGTACACAACCAGCTAGTACAGAGTTAACTTTTGTTCTCCTTTGAATATGTGCAAATTTCCAACAGTCTAGCATAAAAAGTCATTTTTTTATTATTTGCAGTACCAGGCCTTGACCCAGCTTGTTTTGTGGATGAAGTTCAATTACCTGATAAAAGGCCATGCCATAGGAATAATTCATTAAATAGACATGCCTTTTGTTTTCACCTTTTCCTTAAATTTGCTTTTCATTGTAATATAGACTTCTATGAGATAATCAGCTTGTAGCTTGTAAGGTCCTTCAGTTGTGCAACCACGGCATTCTCAAATGTTTACTTGAAAACTGTTATGAAGGAATGGTCCTCTATTTGCATATGTGCATGTTCAGACCCAGTCTCGGGTGACATGCTACCATTCTTGTTCCACAGCTGGTTCTGTTAAGACAGGTAGAAAGTGGGGCATTGCATGTCTATGAAGTTATTTTTGCAACTCTGGATTTTTAAATGATCTTGTGATTTAATCAAGAGACTGTAACTGCTGTTACATTTCATGATTTATGACAATGTATTATGCATTCCAAAAAGAGAGTCTTTAAATGCACATCTAGGAATTATTTTTCTTCTGTTGCAGATTGTATGCAGCTAATAAACAGTGGACTACATTTTTTTTCTGTTTTAGTCCTGGTCAGTATTAATGATACGCTACATTACTTTACCTTTTGTTGTTAATAGACGTGGTGTGTTCTTAACACGTAGTAAAGTGTGCTTTGAAGAACTCATGTAGACATGTCTATGCGATTTCCCTGTGTGTTACTAACGACACTTACGTGTTTGATAACTGCATCATTTAGGATGAACTAGTTCAACATTGTTGAATATTCCAATTTATAATGTTTTGCTTTGTAGTAGTTTTAAATCATCACCTGTGATGCATGTGTAAGGCCTGATTTATGTTGTTACACTTGTACCAAACTTGGATGTATGGGCTGGAGTTGTGTGCTTGTCCGAGTACAAATGGGCTTGCTTGGAAGGGCAATGTATGGAAAAGCATGCTGATGTGAGTGATATTAGTGAAGATATGTTGGGATGGACAAACAGCTGGAGCCCAAGCTCTTCCAGAACTTGTGTATGCTCCAGTACGTTCTGGTTCTTAAACTGCAGCATTGGTGACTATTTGCATACGCTGCTTACGCTTTAGGGCTTATGTGGGTACATCCATGTGCTAGAATCACATCTATATTTTGTGTTTAAAAAAAAAAAAAACAAAAAACACTCAAACAGGTTTTGATTGCCAAGTATAGTCCATGATTACGTTCCTGGTTGCTTTTCCAAGTGACTTCGATTATTAACTTATACCTCTTAAAATCCAGTTAAAGAAAGACTAAATCTGAGGCATATAAAACAAAAGCAATCATTCTCTTTTCTTGAATACAGTTAATAATAAGAACTGCCTTCACTGTGTGCTTCCTGGGGGTATGAAATACAACTAGGAAATAATTCAAAAAAATGAAGAAAGCAGTACTGTTGGTGCAATATTGTATTGTCAATGCAATATTGTTGATGCAATTCCACCTCTGTCAAGTTCTAAAAAATAAAAAATAAAATAATAATTTGTATTTATAGTCTTAGTACAAACTTTATAAGCAATAGTAGTTTCAGTCCTTTCACAACTGTATTGCATTTTTTTTTTATTTTTAATTTTTTTAATAGATGGCCCTAGAGATAAAACTCTTGGGTGTCCAACTCCACACTGGCGGTCAAACTTGCTAAGTTCAGGCCCTAAGGTTCTGCCTTCTCCTGTCCAAAGTAACTTCTTCACACGAATATTGTCAAGCCTTTATCTTTACAGCTGCTGTGAAATATTACTTAAAGACTTTGGCATTTGAAGTGGAAGGGCGGGGGCAAGCTGAAGGGTTAGTGTATCCTAGCTGTACTTCTTTGCTGTGTATGACAGTGATTTAGCTTCTTCAAAGACATTTATAAATCTTATTTTAACTTATTTCCATTTTCAGTTTTAGAGTAGCTGTTGCCACTTTATCTCAGGAAGAACAGTTGTCTTGCTGGTTACATATTTAAACTCCCTAATGTGTGTTTGTTGTGTAATGCTTTTAATGTGAATCAGAGACATTACCAAAGTGACTCTTTAAAAGGAATTCTGGACTAGTTGCTGTGGTGTAAAGCTGAAATTTAAGCAGCATCAGTGAAGATTCTTTTATACAAATGGGAAACAAACTGTTCTTCCTGTTCCATAACAACTAACATCGTTTACTCTCAGCACAACATAAAATAAATGTCTGTGTGAGTAAAGAAGAATAACCAGATCTCTCCCCTTTCTGTACTACGGCAAGGAGCATTTCTTTTTGAAAGTTCGTAAAGGTAAATAAACTTCCCATGTCTTTTCTCCCTACTGATTAGTTCATTGGAAATAATGGAGAAATTACAAGAATAAAGACTTGGTTACATAGCTTAAGTTCTATAATGGGGAATTGATTGTTTATGGTAGTCTTTGTGGGGTCTATGAAGTTTTGCCTAGCACACTGGTTGAAAAAGCATGCTAAATTTTCTCTGTTACTTGGATTGTAGCCAGCAAATTTTCCAAGTGTTGCAGATGACCTCCTGACACACTGCCTTGTATCCAACCACTAGAGTCTCTGTCTTTTAAATTAGTTTGGTGAATCCAGTATCTTTCCTGATCTTCAAGCCAGCTCATTTTAGGAATAAATCCAGAGGGTAGAATGCATGTACATTTTTCTTCTAACTTGTTTACTGCCAATAGCCAAGTATAATTCATTTACAAGACAGAGCATTTATGTAGAAGTCCTGAGTTGTGTTTAACATCTATGCTTAAAAGTCTTAATCGTGTAGGCTGGTTGCCTCCAAAATCTATCTTTCAACCACAGTCCACAAAAAATGCTGAAGTTATTCTTGAGTCTGGAATGAAACTTATTTCCTTTGCAGTCTTGTTACAAAAATATTTTCTGTTTTGAGAAAACTATGCCATCTTTTATAAGTTCTTCAGTCATTTACAATTGAGTAAATTGTAAATAGTAAGCAGTTTCTATTCTTTGTGATTCTTTGATACTGTTAGCGTCTGAAAAAGGATAGAAGTAAATTTAATAGATTGCAAAGTCATGCGTTAGTCATTTATCACTTGCAGAAATACCTTTAAGCTTTCAATTCTTTGACCATCGGTTCATCAGTATTTTCATTTAATTACATTTCTGGACTTTGATTATATTGAAAATAGGCTGAAAAGCTGTCGTTTTATTTTTGTGATTTAGAATCATAGAAGATGCTGAGTTGGAAGGGATCCACAGGGATCTTCGAGTCCAACTCCTGGCTTCACACAGGACCACCCCAAAATCAGACTGTGTCAAAGCGTTGTCCAGTTGCTTGTTGAACGCCGGCAGGCTCAGTGCTGTGACCGCTGCCCACTGGGAGCCTGTCCCAGTGCCTGACCACCCTCTCAGTGCAGAACCTTTCCCTAACACCTGTCTGAATGTCCCCTGATGCAGCTTCATGCTGTTTAGGGTCAAGAATATCACAGTTATGACTCTTCATGTGGGTGGTGAAAGGAAAGGTGGTAGGTTTTGGGAAAGATTTGGTCTATCTTACAAGTCTTCAGCTTTTTCAAGGACGTATTGTATAACATAATGTAATTACACTGCATTAGTAAGCAGTGAATTTAACTTTTTGGTTGCTGGAAGATTTGCATGTGCTTTTTCTCTAAAACTAAGTGATTTCTCTCAGATGTTAGGCTATTGCTAATCTGATTTCATTTATTCCTAGGGGACAATTGCTTTGAATTTTGAAACTGAGTTTTATAAAACAAAGTTCAACTTAATTTCACAGGCTTTTTACTGAGTACAAAGTAAACTTTGGAAGAACTTTTAAAATTCAATTTGTGTTTATTATACATAGTAATTTTTCTAGGGAGGTAGTAGTGTTCTCAGAATAGTAAATAAGGGTCTTTTAACACCACCTTGTTTTTTCCATGTAAAATTATTCTAGTCGGCCTAGTGAGTCTTACACTTTTTTTTTTGAGATCACTTCAGAACAAACTTTTTATATCTACACACTCTTGGCATAACTTCATTTTAGTCTTTGTGTGTGTTGAGATACCAACATTTGTGCCACTTATATGAATAAACTGGAGGGAACAAGCAATCACTGAAGGATTTGCCTGCACATAAGCAGAGGACAACTACCTCTGAACCCACTTCAGGAGTGGATATTCTTACTCTAAAGTGAGTGCATACACATACGTTTCCAAGAATAGCTTCTCCTTAGTAGTGTCGGGTATAAGTATTACATTTGTATGTAAATTATCAGATTTGTCCTTCTGACAAACATTTTTTTCGCTTGTTGCTGCTGTTTGCAGCTTTATATAGCTTGCTTCCTCTTTAAGTCTTCTTGACAAAAAGCTTTACTGTCTTTCCAGTCAAATTTTAGAGGATAATTCAGTACTAACATTTTAGGGTGAGGGTAGACCTGTACTAAGAATTCTGGACTTATGTCATTTTATTTCAAAGGAAGATCTTGTAAGTTATGTCATAAGTTGTGTCACTTTTTAGGAATGAAAAAATGCAAAAATGACCTCTTGTCTCTGCTAAGATGAAGGTTCCTGGAAAGTGGAGGACAATGTTTCACTTTTTCCACCACTTTTTTGAGCAGGTCTAAACTGTGCATTAGAGGTTGGCTTATAAACGCCCAAGTTTTTTGATTCTACACGATAGGCTCATGTGGCGTCAGGGCAGTGTGGTGGAGTAATAACAGTTTAATCCTGAAAATAAGATACCTGCAAACGTTCTGTTCATAGATCAAAAAGCACACCTTAGCTGGAGTGCAGTTAGTCTTTCATGGTTGTGTTGCTTCTTGTTCCTGAATTGACAGTGTATCTGCCTTGCACAATGCTATTTGGTATAAACTTGGGAGTTTGTTGTGTGGTTGTCCAAAGTGTATTTTATATGCTTTGTGAAATACTTTGAAAACTTTTGGGACAATAAGTGTGTCTCTGCCAGATGCCCCTCCTGGCATCATTACAAAGAACCTTTTAATAGTATGTTGTTTTCAAGAATAAATGAGGTGGCCTAAACTTTGGGTAAAGTTAATGGATCTTACATCTCTGATACTGTTTTCAGAAGGAATTTTACTTTCTATAAATGCTATTTTAAAATGAAACAAGGAAATAAAGGTTGAACTTGTAGTTTCTGAGTTTGCAAATAGATTTTAAAATGTTTGCACAAGTGTTGTTATTTTCTTTAGCAACTTTTTGACATGTAATAGAAAATAAATGAAAATTTCTAGGAAATCTTTTTCTTTTTTTTTGTATACTAAGTTTGCTGGTATTCCTTTTTACTCTGTTTCCTCACTTAAGATGAGCAGACATGCATTTGTCTGTAATCCCATGCTTGAGAAATTAAGTAGTGCTGACAGTGCTTATTTATGTGGAATTTTAAGTCCACTATTTATAGTCAACTAATCTTTGCACAGAGGTAAAGCAAATGATGTCATTAATGAGTTTATCCAAAGCAGTATTGGGAAAACAGTTGTGGATCCAACAGTGTTAAGGTAAATATTTGCTGTTACTGATATTATGACAGGTAGCTGAAGCAGCCTTCCACAAATCAATAGTAGTTAGAGAATTCTCTGTTTTCCATGTTTTTCAGGTAATACAGAATAAAACTTGAATATTTAAGAATAGAAGTCCTCAGCTGTGGTGATCTCTTTAAAAGAAGATTGAGAACTTTAAATCATATCTCCATTTTGAAATTGAAAAGCTTATTAAGTGTATGGTAAAAGCTATGAAATAGAATACATATGCAATACTTTTTTCATCTTCATTTCCTCATGGCTGCTTATAATAGGCTCTCACAAATTTTTGTCTTCACAAGAACAACACTTCTTGTTGTGGTTCTAGCTAGCTGTAAATAGAGGGAGTTGCCAATGAGTTATATTGAAAGAAAAATCTAACTGATGGTACACCATGGGGCAGTCAATAAACACTGAAGCAGTTTCTAATAATTTAGTAATTTTTTCATAATTGTTTGTGTTTTAGTGATCATTAGAATGGAAACTTTTCTCCAAAGGCAATTTCACTTTGAAATCTGTCTTTAAGGAAATGGTTATGACCTATTGAAGCTGATAGCTGAGTTTTTGTATCTTTGATAGAACATTATAGAAGTGCCACGAAAGTTACACTGCAGTTGTTAGAAAGACTTCTGTCTTTTTAGAAAGCTCAACCTTAAATGTACTGTGGGAGAAGAAGACCAGATCACTTTGCTATATTTCTGCATTTTAGTAGTGAAAAGAAGTGAATTTTTCACTCTTTTTTTTTTTGCTGAGTAGAAGTCTTGACTTACATGGAGCTTATTAAGTGCCTTTAAATGTCTGTGCAGGCTAGTATTGTTACTCAACTACAAAACCTACTGCTTCCAGTAGGAATTCCTTCAGGGGAAGCATGTGAATTTTAAAAGTAAATCTTCTATTATTAAGCTTTCTTATTTTATTTTATGGAAAAATAAATTTTTGGTCCTGAACTGTTCATAGCAAACTTTCCTGTTGTGGCCAATGAATGAACTGGGAAACTAACTTCACTTTAACCATTTCTCCGTAGTCCTTGTGGAGCTATACAGATACTGAGTTTTGTAATTCCTCAGACAGTATTGCTCACGTTCTTAAAGCAGAATTCCCAATTTTAATTTAAAAAATGTTTAATAGAATTATGTATATTTTAAATATTTTATATTGAAACTGGTGTCTCTTTGAATGGAATTGACCATAAGTATTTGTGTCCAGTTGACACCTCACAGGTTTCGTTCTTAGTGGCAGTTGGCTTTTGTTTCAGTATTACCTGCACTTTCATCATCCAACACCAAGATATCACCAAGGTATCAGTTTTTCCTTTTAGATTTTTTTTTTTTGGTATTTAGGTATTATTTTGTGGAGGAATGGGATGTTAGAATAAAAATGACTAGATTTTCTGGGTTACAAGTTTTCCTATTGGTCTTATATGAGTAAGTTTCTGTACGTCACAGTACTGATAGTGGACAGCATCTTTTGAAATTTCAGTGGGGAAAAGTTGTAATGATTCTACAAAATTTATGATGAAAGGTCCTTTGCAAGTATGTTTGTTTCCTTGTCAATTGAGAGTAATGTTCCTGCTAATTTTTGTGTGAAGTATTACAGAAATGCTGGAAAATAGCAGTGAATTCATCTTGCTGCCATACAAGTCATACTTTTTTTTTTTCCTGCCGTTCAGAAAGCAAAATATTCTCAGACTAACTGAAGCCTGCAGAAGATCTGTTTCTATTTGTTTTGGTGGCTATCTGGTAATTTGTAGCATAGTGTGTATTTACATTTATACAATCTTGCATTTAAGAAGATGGCCATGGCTTAATTAAGAGCTTCAAGGTCTCTTTTGAGAGATCTGTTGCTTTAAATCTCTCTGAAATAGGAGAATATGTTCTCGAAGAGCTGTGTTGTAGTGCTTACTTGAAACCTTACTTATCCTTGTGGAAAAGGAAGGGAACTGCTGTGAGCGTCTCAGAACATTTTGACAAACTCCCCCAGTGTTGTGCTGACAGACAAGGCTTGTGTGCCAAGTTTCTGAGCTGAATTGTCTGGTGACTGACTTCTACCTGCCGCATGTTACAGAGAGTTTCTATGAACTAAAACATAACTATGGCTAAGAGAAAAATATAAAATCCTACTGAGCTGTGTGAACTTGGAGTGGGTAGTAAAAGACTGGATCATTTTAACAACGATTTTGTTTTTAGTAAAACCCTTTAGATGATGCCAACCATTTTGCTATTTTTAGCATCATGTTCCAGTAATTTGGTATCACTTATGTCAAGTGCAACCAGTACTTTCCACAATATGAGATGTTCTGGCACGGGACTTGCCCTTCTTTTAAAGGGAGCAGGGAGAGGTTGGTTTATTTCCTTATTTATTTTTATAAATCTGTGAACAAGTCCAGGCATCTGAGAGGTAAACTGAAATATCTTAGACTGTGCAGTTTTACGATTAATCCAGTGCAAGTCAGTGCTGCTGCTGAAAGGGGCATTACACTGCTGTTTGTGCTGACACAGTGAATCACTGGAGAACTGCTTTGGTCGAACGCTAAGCAGTCTTTGCCAGGTTAGTGTTCAGCCAGAGTAGTTCTTGTTCCAGTTCATTTTTGGTTGCACAAACTCTGGTTCTGGTCGAAAGAAAAGGTGGGAGTGAGCAGTAGCAGTATAAGGAGAGATTTTTTTTTAATGGAAGCACTAATTTATATGAGATTAAATTGAAGCCATTAATCCCCGCATTTCATGATGATTTACTTACCTGTAAAGAGCTTTTTCATTAATTTAATGTTGTTTATGTTGGCAAGAAGGATAAACTGTTCTGAGTTGTTCAGCTGAAAGTCATTCAGAAGCTTAACAAGTAATTATGGCTTTTGAGTCATTGTATTGTTCTTCAGGAGATCCAGGCACAGAACAGTTGATGAGATAGAATACACTACATTGTTCCTGTTGATCAGGCATCCATATATTATATATGCATATGTGTCTATGTATTTATTTATTCATTGACCAGAAAACTCAGTCATGTTAGTGCTGTACCATGGCTTTCCTATTTTCAGGGCAGTCAAACACTTTTGTGTCTGTTCCCAGGATCTGTGTTTATGGATTATCCTGTAAAAGCTGTTAACCAAAGTGTTCAGAGAACACTGAGTCAATGTTGTGAAAATTACTGTGGGAAAATATTACAGAAGAGAAGTCTTCTAAGGGGTGTAGGCTTTCTTCTTCCAGATGGATTTGAAAAGTTGTAATTTCAATGTTAGAAAGCCAAAAATTGAGTTATTTACAGTATAGATGTACTTCAAATTTGCATGAATATGAATGTCTTATTCCCTCCCCCCCCCCCTTCATCTTGTTCTACAGCACCTTGCAATATAGTGGTTGGTGCCTTAGTTGTGTATTCTTATGCTAACATTTCTTAGTAATCATGCAGGATGAATAACTCATTGTGTTGGTTTTGTTTGTTTTTGTTTTTTTTTCTTCAGCTGTCCAATCAATGTTTTTGATAACAAGCTTTAGAAATCTTGTAAATTGTAAAGGGGGAAGATACCTTTCCTGTCCGACTTCAGTAAGAACAGAGTAAGAACTGGAGGAGAAGGCACGTTGCAGAGAATAGGTTTATACTCTTTTCCTCAAACCACCTTTCTGCTAATGGAGGCTAGTGTTTCTGCAATTATCAGGGCAGTAAGCATATTTTGAATGCTATGCTTCTCATTTTTGATGCACTTAATGAGTAATGTTCATGGACCACAACTCCTTGGTAGCTAGGACCTTGGAGTTGTGGCAGGCTTGTTTTCAAAGATGGAAGCCAAGACTTCTGGTCTTGTTTACCTATATAGATGGGATCCCCAGAAATCTGGTGAAAGAAATAGGGGCATCTAAAAGAAGGTGTCCCCTGCCTCACTGAAGGGGTATGACATTATTCAGGTTTTTGCTTGGTAGCTGTTGTTTAAATAATTCTCAGTTGGCTTTTAAAAGGATAGTTATTTTATGAAATCCAATACTTGTAATTGTATTTGTGAAATTTAAATATAGTCTGTCAGCCGCTTTTGCTGTTAAGAGAAAATTGCATTGCGTATTTTAAAATCAGATGTTTAGTGAACATCACTGGGTGTTGGGAGAACAACTCTTTCCAGATTTGGAATGTGCAGCTGAGCAATGATGTGTACAGCTTGATCAGCTGATGAAATGTGGGTTTGGATGTGTGATTTCTGTAAATGATTTCCAGATGTTATACTTGCCAGCTGAATGTCTCAAAACTGTGCTGTTAGGTCTAAAATATGAAACAAAATGGATGAAATGTGCAGATGATAAACTAGTGAGCATATACTTTGAGTTGTTCTGTCTTCTGAAGGGGAGGAAAAAAAAGGCAAGATTCTGTAGTCAAATTACTCACAAAGTAATGCCAGAAAAATAGAGATGCTTTTAGTTAGGGGTATCTGAATTAATTTAAGGCATGTGAAGAGCTTGAATGGTCTAACAGGTAATGCCAATTAATTTTCTGTGTAGCTGCTGTGTTAGGAACTTTGAAGGAAGAAACTTAGGAATTTAATGTTATTCTTGCCAAAACATTTCTATTATGGCACTAGAACTGGAATCTAATAAATTACAAAGTTATCTTTTTGAGCAGCATAAAGTAAAGTTTGTTTTGGATTTCCCTAGAATTTTCTTGAAATCTCTGAAGCCTACATGGAATTTTTTGATTTGCTGAACCTTCTTCAAATGTTTCAAATTTTGATACATGTTTAGGGAAGGGATTTATCTTGAAAGCAGACTGTTTGATTTCTTTCTCTTTATTTTCTCCAGGAAGTACTAGCATAACCATGATAGAAGACAAAGGTCCACGAGTGGCTGACTATTTTGTAGTGGCAGGACTCACTGATACAGATACTGCAACCCTCCTGGACCAAGAAATAAGCCGCCAGGAAACAAAGTCAACTGGTCCAAAGGCTCCAATTACTGACATCGCTGTGATCATTAAATCAGCTGGTGAAACTGTCCCAGAGGGATACACCTGTGTTGAAGCTACCCCTACAGCCCTTCAAGCCAACCTAAACTATGGAAGTCTTAAGAGCCCTGAACTTTTTCTCTGCTACAAGAGAGGCCGAGACAAACCACCTCTTACTGACATTGGGTGAGACTTTTGTAACTATACTTCAATAATGTAACTACTCCTTCAGTAATGATCAAATCTTACTCTTCACAGACAATGCTGAAAACAGATGTGAGAAAGCTTCTGAAAGCATATGCACTTTGAATATATACTGTTTATTGTGTTTATATCCATGTAGCATTTTCATTTTGAAATAAGTTCAAAAAACATGTCAGTCTTCTAGTGAAGTTGCCTTTTTAGAAGGAATTACAATGTTTTAGATTAAAATTATATGATATTGTTTTAGCTTAAAAAGATATTATGGAGCAAATCAAATATGAGAAATTCCCTGCTGCAGTTTTATGAAAGGTAAGGAAACAGTACAAAATTGATGTATAGAAATAGTATAGTTCAAACCCAAACTGTAATGTTTCATCTGGAAATGATGACTTGAGAAGACAACTAAAATACTATCATGTGAAATACACTTCAAGCTGATAGATACCACTTAAAAATGGTAGAACACTGAAATAAAGTTCTAAAAATAATCCATTTACCAAGGATCTTGTAGCCTGCATTACTGTCAGATCGCAGTATTTTTGAGGTTGCTTACAAGTTCTGACATGATTGTCTGCAAACACTTGATTGATTATGTAGTCTCTTGACAACTCTAATCAGACTTGTATTCCAAAAAACACACTTTTTTTTGTCTGATGCTTAAGTTTCTGAAGAGTTACTAGTACTGTGTTTGAAAACCTGAAGTATATTTTACTGTATTGCAACAACATGTCTATGGTATTTATAAATTCCATGAAATTACTTAATATTTTCTTGTGATTACCTGCAATAATTCTTAATGATTATACTCTCATAACCAATAAATCAAAACCTTTTTGTTCTTCTCTAGAAATGTGAACATTTTTTTCCATGAAGTCTAAATCAGAACTTATGGTTTAATTTGGTAAACTTTCAGTGCGGACTTTCAGAGTGGAGAAATCTGTGGAGAAATCTGTTTGTTACTTATCTCCAAAACTTCTTTAATTCTGAAATTGCAGTCTTTTATGCCCATTTCTAGAGTGTCTGAGACTGCTTTTTGCAACTTAAAAAAAATCATCTCTTCAGCTTTTGTAAGATTCAGTCTTTACAGTATAAAGCTATTTTTTTTCCCCGTGGAATTTGGTAACTCTTAACTCTGAAATCAGTACTAGCAGTAGAGCTGATCTGAATATCAGTTTTCTGTTTCTTGTTTTCCTGAGATGTCAACAATTTTCTGTATTATCTTACATGTGTGCTTGGCTGCAAGTTGCTGCTGCAATTGCTTTTGGCAAAGTAAGTTTGGGAACATCTGTGTCTCTGTAAATAGTTTTGGAGGTATATAGCTTAATAAACAAATATTTGTTGAAGTCAGATGAATATACTTGAGGTTTTATCAAATTAATATATCTATATAGTTTCTCTACTGAAAAAAGTGAGAATTTAGACTGGTAAGCTGTAGAGAAGGAAAAAAGCAGAGTGGACGTGACTGAGTGGTGTGGTTGGTCATTAAGAGTACTGGAAGTTTAGTGCCTAATAAATGACGGAGGACAGTGAAGCTCTGAACTGATTTTATTACTTACAGAATACTGGGTTAAGTATGAATATTCAGGAGCAAGATCAAAAAATCCCCCAAAGTCTTGAGGTGCTGAAGGTTATACTTTGTGATACTAGCATCTTGAGGTAATTCTCCATCTATAACAACTCATGAAGCACTGCAGTATTGTCTGACCTGTTTATATAGAACCATTACTTCTCTGGATTGGATAAGGATGATGAGAATTGCTGGATAAAAAGAAAACAGAAGATGGGGGAGGGAGGGATCATCACTGCTACAGTTGTGGTAGACTAAGAAAGGTGTGTGGTTTTCCTTATTAAATAAGCACTGAAAAGTAAAGTAAAGAATGTGTCTGTACCAAACCTGTAAGTTTAGTTAATTTCATTTGTAAGTTTAAGCACGTCAAGCACAACGCCTACGTGCTCTGCTTTTGACCTCCAGTATATGAGTGCCAGTTGACAAGTACAGTCCAGTCTGGAAAAAACTGGTAGTGAAATCTTAGTAATGAGATAAGTTATGTGACAAGATCTGTGATCTAAGGATCGTAGTTCAAGTTGTACAATTAACCTTGTATATTCCAATTTCATTTCATCTTGGCTATCTAAGGTGTGTTCTAATACTTTTCAGTGAAACAGTGATTTTAAAATAGTTGTTTTCCATGTGTGTGACTGAAACTGCAAGATAACTGTTATAATGAGATTTGAACGCGTAGAGTTTCAGCATGCTATTATGAACTTTGTCATATAATTCAAAGTTTTAGCAAGAGGAAAAATTAGTAGAGGGGGTAATTCCTAAAAGTGATATTTAAACCGGTAGTCTCCAGCATATGCCTTTATGGAAGGGACTCTGCTAGTACATGTGTATTTTCATGTCCCCCTTAACTTTACAATGGATGCTGGAATTGGTTTCACAGGGAATATCTGATAAGCAAAACAGGGAAATAGTTGACTGACTATGAGCTTCCTGGGCAGATACTCTGTTTTAAATGATGGGTGGAAAACTATTGTGTTTGGCAAGTAGCATTTATTCTATATTTTGTTTTACACAGATCTAGTTAGAGTGTTATACCTAACAAATAATGGCAGGCTTTTCTCTCTGAGCAGTGATGCATATGAATGTTTTCCCCTTGCTGCTCCTGCTGTTTTGCAACTACATTCAAGAGATGGTTAGAGCAAACTTTTTTTTTTGTAAATTTCAGTATGTTCAAATAAATGTGGAGTTTGGGCAAGAGAGGTAGTATAAGCAAGTCAAATGTACGGTCTGAAGGCTAATTTCTTCTGTTCTCTAATATATTTTTTTTAGTTAAAAAAAAGTGTGAAATAATGTTTTAGCATTGAGCCTTAAGTATCTGTTAATTCAGCTGACATGCTGAATGGATGTAGTAAGTAGAGGAAGATTATATCCCTTAGAAGGGTCAAATCCATGGTTAGATGCTGTTTATATATATACACATATATCATAGAATGGTTTGGATTCAAAGAGACCTTAGTGAAGCCATGTTGGCTGTCACCAATCACCTCCTTATTTTCCACGTGCCTTTGCAGAGTTTCCAGGAGGATCTGCTCCATGATTTTGCCAGGCACAGAGGTGAGACTGACTGGCCTATATATGTATATATACAAACAACTTCTATGTAAATGTTACATATACTACTTTAATACAACTGCTTATAAAATAACATAAATATAAAATAAATGTAAATACATTAAATCTACAGTTATGGTATTATATAGCAAATATACTATTTAGGGTTGTAAATAAATGTGTTTATAGGTTAATATATATCTTTAAAGCAGAGTTATCATGCAGTTTGAGTATTCAAATAATTATTGATAAATATATGTATATATATTTCTTTCAGGGTTATTTTTAGGGAAACAGGTTAAACAAATGCTGTTTAGAGGAAGGGGGGAGATGAGGGTGTTCTCCACTGATTCTCTGCCATTTTCCTTGTGTTCTGTGTTTCAGTGCCTTCTACCCTCTTTCACTCCTATCCTCAGACCTTCCTATTCTTCTACTGGCTCTTAAGCTGAAGGATCTGTAAGCTGGTAGTGAGTTCCTGTTGCAGCTGCTCACTTGCACACAGTTAAACCATTTACCATTCCTCTGAATGTTGCATTTGCTGCGGTTGTTTTTAGTTGGAAGAATAAAGGTTTGATCCTAGAATAATGATCCCCATTAGATCCTTTTCATATATATAGCTCTAAAATTCAGTACTTTAAGCTTATATGACTGTAAATAATTCAGCTGCTAGTCATTCTGTTGCTTTTTTTCCAAATAATTGTTGCCTCTTCTGGAATGTCAGGAAAAATGAGATTTGAGATTTGCTTCAGTTTAAGTGCAGTGGGACTTCGCAACAAGATCTCTCCTCATTGAGTGTCAGTTATTAGGAATGGGGGAGAGTTCCAGAACTTGTTTCTTAAATGGAAGAAAACTTGACAGAAAAATGCTTTAAAAAGTCTAAGTAATTTTGCTGTTTGTAACACTTACTATGGAAGAGAATAAGGAGAGAGTCTTCGATTTGTTGTCTAATGCAGAGGTTCTTCTCTTACTGAATAAGGTTAAAGTTAGGTACCTTCCACTGTGTAAATTAAGAAATACTAGATTTCTTAATTAGATAGTTAGTGGTTCTGTGCCATGGATGCATCTCATTCTGTGTAACTGTTTTCTGAAAGTGTTTACAGTAATATTGATTGAGCAAATGCTTTTCTTCACTAGAGATATATTTTAGAAACAAAAGTGAACCTGAAGTTCAGGGAGCATAAGAGAAAACGGAGGATGTTCTCAGTAGCCATCATCTTTCATTGTTCCTTAAACTCACTCGTGTGGCAACTGCAGTAGGGCATTTGGAACAGCCTAGGATAATAAAGAGGAAACTAATCACTTGTATGTTAAGATAAATAATAATAGTGGTGGCAGTAGGAATAGAAAATAGAACTCAATCTTTTTCCTCTGTTTGATCCAACCTCTGACACTCCTACTGCCTAGTGTATTCATTTTAGCTCCTTTATTATCTAACATTAGTGCACTGCCTTCTCTTAAATGAGATAAGAGTTGTTGTAAAGAGTTATAGAGCATAAGGAATCTAAAAGGCAGAAATGTAGTTAGAACGCAAGGAGGAGTCAAGCTGAAGAGCAGGCCCATACTATGCAATTTTGCAACAGTGTGCCTATTTTGAAATAATTTTCCAGAAGCCCAGTTTCTGTGGATTATGGCTTTTAACTGATCTGCAAGAAGGTCTTATCCAAGCATTGTTACCTGATACCAGGTGACAAGATTTTAAATCAGCAAAACTGGTCAGAGAGAGAACTTATGCTTGCAACATTACACACACAGCCTTACAAAGAGATAACAGAGTTCTTGGTCTTACTTAGAAATAAAAGACCTAACATCTAGAGGAAACTGTAGGTGACATTTTGCTTGGAATGGAACTTTACTGATAGAGCATGTTGTAGAATAGAAGTTGATAAAATAATGTAGTAAGGTGCACTTAGGATGAGGGCAAAAGCTGAAACAGGAAACAAATCTTATCCCAATTAATACTAATTAACCTGAAGGGAGACATTGGGAAGCTGAAACAAGTAGATGCAAACTTATTCTCGTATTGAGGACTTTGTATGTATACAGTGTCATGTTAAATATTTCATGCATCACTCCGAATGTTTTGATCTGAATCATTAAAAACATTGTTTATTTTGAATGATCCATGGGTGTTGGATCATGGGTGTTCTGTTTGTTTTTCTTAAACTCCCTACTATGTGTGAGGTCAGGAAATGGTATGTTTTTAATACTTCTGTTGGCGTATGTGTAGAGATGAGGGCTGCTTTTTTTTTTTTATTCTTGCTTTTGAGAGGAGGTGATTCCACTGCTGCAGCCTTTAAAACTGGTCAGCCCCCTTAGCTTTTAGAAGTATTTGCACAAATGAAATTCTACAGTCTTTAAACATCTTTCTGAGAGTACTTGTAAACCTTTTAAACTGAACTGCTGGAATTGTCTAATTGATATGGTGTTCCTTCTCAAAAGCTGTCAGCTTTCAAATGGATCTGGAATACCTTTAAATTATTGAGTTTTAATCGGTTTTATTTAGATTTAATGTGTTTTAACTGAAGCTGACATTGGAGACTGGTCTGTTAATATGCTTTCGTCATTAATGTGAGGCAGTGATGTGAAGTGATTACGTAAACTGTTTATGCAGACACCTGAATGAAGGTGACCTGACAGCTGCACGTGGCTTTGTTTCTTTGTTTGTTTTTGTTTTTTGTTTATCTTGCTAAAGTAGGCAGCCCAATAAGAAGAGCAAAATACATCTTTTTTCCAGATAAGTATGTGGCTTAGAAGTCATTTGGATAACATGTACTTTCTGTAAATGTATTGCAAACCAGTGGAGTAGTATATTAAAACTAATGTTGTAGTTCAGGAACACTTAACTCAGGTTCAAAAAGATCATACTGTTTACACATTGTTTTAAATGTAGCAAAAATGTTTGGAGAAGAATCTACAACTGAAAAAATTGTTGAAGGTGAAGGGTATTGTCCCGCATTAACTAGCTGACTAAATTTATATGGCAGCCTGATAGGTACCAACCTGTGTGATTCCTCTTGCTTTATTAAAGAGTTCTAGGGCTGTAGCCAACATATGTCCTCAATACTATGACAAGATACATGTTTGTTCTCTGAAATCACGTTTTTATATTCTAGTTTAAAGATGGTCAATAATCTTCAAGGGGTTTTTAAAAGCTTTGTGGTGTATTACTTTGAAAATTCTGAGGATTGCTGGATCTGTATAAGCTAAAAAAAGTTTTTTTGATTAAACATGATAGGACAAGGGGTTATGGTTTTAAACTAAAAGAAGGGAGATTTAAATTAGATGTTAGGAAGAAATCCTTCACTATGGGGGTGGTGAGCCACTGGCACAAGCTGTCCAGAGAAGCTGTGGGTGCCCCATACCTCAAATATAGAGATCTAATCTAGTGATCTGGCCAAAAAAATCCAGATAACATGTAAATGGTGCAGAACGGGCATTTATCATGTATTCTGGTTTCCAGGAATACAGGAATAACTGTAGTTATTATTTCTTTCTTTTCTACAGTCCAAAATGTTATTTTTTGTGTCTGTTTTTTTATTTATTTTTTGTTATAGACTAAGAAATGTTAGCCAAACTACGAACGTAAATCCTTACTGGTTTTCCTTTTCCCTGATTAGTTTAGTTTAAAATTGATGTGGGAAGCAGACTTTTATATTTTGTTGTTTTTTCTTTAATTTTATTATTATTGTTGTTGCCTTTTTAAATTTTTTTTTTAAGTGATGGAAATGCTCAGATCTGTTGTGCTAGGCAATTGCCACCGAGTGGACTATTTCTGTACATTTGCCTAAATAATTTCATATGTACCTGAATGTGTGTAATATTTTGCTTCCTTCCTGTCTGCAGAGTTCTGTATGAAGGCAAGGAACGTATCATTTCAGGCTGTGAGGTGATTCAAGCTACTCCTTATGGTCGTTGTGCTAATGTTAATAATAGTTCAACGTCTTCTCAGAGGATCTTTATCACATATCGAAGGGCTCCTCCAATACGACCTCAAAATTCATTGGCAGTGACAGATATCTGTGTTATTGTTACCAGCAAAGGAGAAACCCCTCCTCATACATTCTGCAAAGTTGATAAGAATTTAAATTGTGGTATGGTGAGTATTTAAGTGTTAAGTATTTTTACCTTTTTTTTTTTTAATTGCAAACAAACAAACAAAAAAAGAGGAGGAGGAACACTTTGAACTTTTCCCAGCACTGTTAAGATGGTGTTCTATGGCTGCATCATAATTGTTTCATTCTATATACCTCGTGTGAGACTTCAATTTTGTATTGTGTTACACTGATTTTTTCCTTTTGTGTTAGGAATTTCCTTCAAAAGTGATTACTACTTTAGTTTGCATATTCATGTCTGGGTACTCTTTAGGATTTTTGTTTGTTTGGTGATGCTGATACTCCTAGGATGAAACAAAATTTTTTTTCTTTGTTATTATTAAGACCATGTTACAAAGATATGTAAGAACGATAATTAGTGCTTACACTTTTTTTTTAATGTTTCCTTGTATTTAGTCTGGTTTGTGTTTATTTCTTTCGGGCTGAAGTATATGATTTTTTTCAAATGGTAGGCAAACTGCAAAAAGACTATGCAAGTAGGCAGTTTCTGGAAGTATGTTAAAGGCTTCCAGTGAATTAAATAATTAATTAAACACTGGAGGTGTTTAGAATTTCACTACCCATGAGTGTCTCATTTTGTATAACCGAGAAAATGTAATGTGTGAAAGCTGCAAATAATCTGCTTCACTTTTCCCTGTTCTTACATGGAAATAAGTCAAAGAACAGTGTGGTGGTATGATTATTTTATGTAAATCTGTAATCTCTAAGAATGCGGAAAGGGTGAATTCTACATTCCTTGAGTTAAATGCACTCAGCAGCCAAACAGTAATTTTATTCTGTAACATATTTTAGTTAAATTTCTGCTGTGTTTGTAAGTGGGAGTATATTCAAATGCTTATACTTGATTTCTGTGGTGCCTGTTGTTGTCTTTTTTTGCTCCAAGATGAAATTTGTGTCTTCCAGTGGGGTTCCAGTGTATACCTTTGTTATAAGAAGTCTGTGCCAGCTTCTAACTCCATAGCATATAAAGCTGGTAAGTAATTTTAGAAGCAGACCGTCTAAGCATGTTAACATAAAGATTCAGATACCTTCTTGAATTCAAATAAAAATTTTAAAAGGTGAGTGTTGTCTGTCAAAATTCTTTTCATAGAGCATGTCAATTGAAATTGAAATTTTGCTTTCCTCAATTTTTCCAGGAAAAACAAACGAACAAAAAGCTTTAATAGAAACAGCATTGTTTTGTATTAACTCAGTGTGTATCATGACAGGTTAGGTGGCTTAGGAGTTTAAATGAAAAGTCTAGCAGGCATTTCATATGTAACAAATGACTTCATAGTTTGTGTCTTGTGTTGGTGGTGAAGGAGAAGGAAGAGTAATTGAAAATTCCAATCAACCTTATTCATATTTCCTTCCATGCCTCACAGTTAATGCAGTGTCTTTAATTGGAAATTTAAATGTGTTCATTTATTTCAGCTCCAGAGCTATTCACTCCTTTCTTATTAAAGGAATGTGAAAATACTTTGAGCAATAAATGAGAAAGACATAAAGGAAAAGAAAGATTTTAAAAAATTTTAATGCATTGCCACAGATTTTTTTCCTCCAGAAGTCAAGAAAAACTTCCAAAAGTTTCTACTGAGCGTTAAATGCAATAAGTTCCTTTTAGAGTAAACTATTAAGTAGAAGCGAAACACACAGAATAACAAAGTCAGTGTACCATTAAAAAAGTTGGTTGAACAGCAGAAGTAAACTGATGATTGTGGACTCATTTTCTACAAGGAAGACTTAAATATACTTCTGAAAATGGGGTAACAATTTGTTTAGATTGAACACATTAACTCAGCAGAAAATACAGACCTAATTCATCCTCTTTTCAGTGGAGATACTTGTACTGCTATCCCAATAGATAATTAGCTCTTTCTTCATAGGAATTTCTTTGTAATAAAATCTGTTTCAATGGCACATTTAAATAGGACAAGTTCCTGACTGATTTAAAGTCAAAATCTTCAGTAATAAGCTTTAACTATGTACTGGTAATTGAGCTGTTATTGAAAGGAAATGTTAAGCATTCACATACAATTTCTAAATGATTGTTACATGGATGATTTAGTCTCACTGTTAAATTAGAGACTTTCTTCTTCTGTGGATGCAATCTTAAGTTATTAAGTCCAGATAAGCAACAGACGTATCTCTGTATTGTGGAAAATATATAGCTTACATTATTTAGGGCTTCCAGAGCAAATTCACTAACTTTTACTTCTCCCATAACAAAGGCTTAATTTTCAGATACCCTCAAGAGAACTATGAGTCATTCCCATTGTCAGAATCTGTACCTCTCTTCTGCCTTCCTATGGGAGCTACTATTGAATGCTGGGACCCTCAAACCAAATATCCGCTACCAGTGTTCTCAACGTTTGTACTGACCTGTTCTTCTGCAGAAAAGGTATGGCTGCACATTGTGACTGTTCTTTGCTTTTAATTTAAATGTCTGATAAGGAGATAAAATAGGCATCATCTCTTCTGTATTTGATAAATAGTACTAAAGAAATTGTTAAATATTTCACTTTTAAAACTGTATGTCTTAAGTGTTCTTATGAGGTAGAGGTAAACCAAAGCAGGAAGTAGATGGAAGAGTTTGTGCTGTGTAGACCCATATAAGCAGAACTATATGCTTAGCAAACCTAAAATCACAAGGCATGGATTTCTCTGTTCTTTCAAGAAAACTTTCCAGCAACTGAAATGTAGCCTACATGTGAAGGTGAAGTTCACTTACCCTGTGTTAGAAATGTTGAAGTAGTTGTGCTTTTCCCATGATCACATCAAAAGCTGGTTCTGTGTGAATCTGTATGAATTGGCTGTGCAGGTGTCTGTGTGTATGGGCAGGAAGATGGTTATCAGAAAACAAGAGAAGAGCAGAAATCTACATGCTGAGAGGCAGTATGTGAAAGGTGGTCAGGAACTGGTGATCTCCTGCAACTAATGGTGCTGTCTGAATTCACATGAACTGATAAACTTAGAACACCAACAGTCCGTGGAATCTTTACAAAGCCCAGCAGCACCCACAGGCAACAAAAATGTGCTGCATGACTCAGCCCACGTGTAAGAAGTTAGTGTCTGCTATATGCAGACAAAGACTCCAGGATTAACACTACCTGATAAAAACAAGGGAGTGCTTTTTGGAGGTTGGTCTCTCAGCTGTTGCTTCAGCTTGCCAACTGTGCACTTGTGTGTGAACTACAAAAGGGAGTAAGTGATTGTAGTATGTGGTTAGCTGTCTGTGACCAAGAAACAATAGTTTGGCCTCGTTAATGATGACAACTTAACTTTCACTCTGTCTCAGTCCCCCATCAGAGAAGTTTATATACTTCTCTATGGCCAAACAAGAAAAAGTGTTTCTCCAAGGTATTAATAATTCATTTGCAAGGGTGAATACAGTAGCTGCCAGTATTTTTCACAGAAATAACATATGCTCTGGTATCCATCTCTTTCTGCTCTCCTTTTGCTGAACTTGCTAGAATAATTCAGTCAGTTATGAAACTTATGCAAGAAAGAAAAGAATATTAGAAACGATTGGTCCCTGTTTAGTTTGATTAAAATAGAGTCAAAACTAAAATAATTTTTATTGTTTAGCGTGGTAAAGATAAGAGAATGTTACGGCATACAGTCATTTTGTGAAGTGATTTTTTGACCAGTAACAGTTAATAGGTAGGGTTTTGTTATGGAATGCGGTTTGGTTCCTTCCCTTTCATTTTACTGAGTATAAATACTTTGAGTGCCATGACAAAAAGGAAGAGAGGCACAAGAGTCCAAAATATTTAACATTTCCTTTATAAGGATGCTTAGTGTATGTTATATAAATGAAAAATAGTTTTCACAAGCTACTAAGAAAACCACTGTACTATGTGTGCAGACACCAATGACTTATGAATAGTTCAAAAATTGTAACCCAAACTGCTGTTAAATACTGAGTCTGCTCAGTTGTGTTTCTTCATCTTTTAGGTTTATGGTGCTGCTATTCAGTTTTATGAGCCTTATCCCCGGGAGCTGCTAACAGAAAAGCAACAATTGCAGCTGGGTCTCTTGACAGCTGTAGAGAGGAAAGTGGTTACTTCCAAGTCCATCAATTCTAATAAATGTATCTGCCTTCTCTCACATTGGCCTTTCTTTGAAGCATTTCGAAAATTCCTTATGTTCATCTACAAACTGTCTGTCTCTGGACCTCATCCTCTTCCCATTGAAAAGTACGTAAAACATTTTTCAAGCTAACGTGTAAAGATGGTTATATCAGCTCAAGTGGTCATCTTATATATATGTCACACTTTCATAAGTGCTGCATTTCCACCATTATCTTGGTTGCCCTGTACAGCTTACATTGTTACTGGTTGCACTGAGAGAAATCGTAGTTTCTTCTGTTTAATGAGTAGCTTTTGCAGATTTTTACCATTGCTTTTTTGTTAAAATTTTTCAAGCCTGTGTAATTTTCTTTTATACTTGTCAGACACGAAAAATGGTTGAGCTGTAAGAGACATGCCAGTACTTGCAGTCCTGTATTTTAGGTTATTAAATGTAAGCTCAGGGACTCTTTGCATTAGCAGTGTGTATGTGTCTATATTGAAGCTCTGCAACTACTGCAGATGAATTCTGTTTCTCTCCCTCTTCCTTCTGCTCCCTTACCCCTTTCCCCTCCCTGCTCCCCCACCCCATATATATGTATGTATAAAAATATGAAACTTTATAGAGGATGCTTTTCATTGTATGGGATTCAAAAAAAAAAAAAAATTCACTGAAAACTTGTTATCTTCAAAATTGCATTGGCTTCTGGTAGTGAAGCATATACTTTCTCGTGGCTAAGCCTGATGAGAAACTCTGTAACATGAAGAGATTTTTACAGTCTACCAGAGATTTTTACATGGTTTGCCTAAAGGCCAGTGTGTTCTTAACTTTTGCACGCACATATGAAGCTGCCACTATTAATTTTCACTCATGAAATGTGAGTGAGTGAGGCTTCTTTCTTCAGTTTGTGTAAATAGGCTCCTAAACTTATCAAAACAGTAAATAAATTGTAACTGTACTTCTATAACGTATGGTACATACAAAATCCAAAATGTGACATTGTTTTCAGTCCCTGTTTAGTCCTCAATGCTGTTTTTCTAACATCTTATCTTCTTTTCAGGCACATATCCCATTTTATGCACAATATACCTTTCCCTTCACCACAAAGGCCAAGAATTCTTGTGCAGGTAGGCAAAACATTTACTTTCATTTTTAATTATCATAATACTCCATTTTGCCTTTGAAAGTCTGGATTCTTCTTTTAGGCTTTTTACTCAGCTTTGAATATCCAACTGCTGGAAGGGAGATGGGAGGAGATGGGTGAAATAGCCTTCTCTTACGTTGTTATAAACCTGGGGTAACCTTGCAAAGTAAGCTATTTCAGATTTTGGGTGGTACAGACTGCAGCAGCGTCCTAATTGCATTTTTGAAATTTCTGCCATATATTGGTCTTTCATTTTATAGACATCATTCGCACTGTGCCATTGGGGGTTGTTTGTTTTCTATCTTTCTTTCACTTGTCCACTAAGTACTGTGGTTCATATGTTAGTCCCCTGGGGCGCTCTCTCTTGTGATCTCTGCTTAATCACCTAGCAGTAGCTACATGTTCAACAATGAGTCATAAACTGTTTCTTGTAACTTCTGAGAATTATTTTGGTGACTAATACAAGCTCTGTTGACTTAGTGAACAAAAGCTCCAAACGTTTTTGATTCACATTTCTTGCATGACATTGTGACTCTGTCCGCCAGGAGTTTTATTATATTATGGATATGTAGTTACATTGGAATATTTTACTTCACTAACTTTGGAATTGTTCTTGCCAATCATGAACTATTTTGTGTTTCAGCTTTCTGCCCATGATGCATTAATATTGTCTCAGCCAGTTTCTACACCATTACCACTAAGGTACCATTATCAATGTTTTAAACATATTGTACTCGAGCCATCGCAAGGCAAATAGAAATGAAGCATAGAAGAAAGCCAAACACTATTTCAATACTATTAGATCTTATAAACAGAAAGCTCAATACGTATTTGAAATATTAGACAGTGTTGTTTTTATGACATAGACCTGTCCCTTATGAAAGAACAGTGTTACTGATTATCCTGAAGAAAGAGGCTGTAAGGAAATAATACATGTATTTAAGTATCTTACATCTTTAGAATATAAGTAGTAAACACTTTTTTTAAAATACCATAGATAGACTTTTTGTTATCTTGATCTATTTATCCCTTTTTGGTTCCAAGGGAGACATATATGTTAAGCAATTATGTGAAATCAAT
This sequence comes from Anser brachyrhynchus, assembly GCF_964034855.1. NCBI lineage: Eukaryota > Metazoa > Chordata > Aves > Anseriformes > Anatidae > Anser > Anser brachyrhynchus. The sequence continues at coordinate 31,959,509 of NC_137697.1, forward strand.
AAATGCCCAAGTGCACAAACATTTTGAAAATTCAAAATTATAACTTAATATTTGTGATTGAGGCTTGATGCAATCTCTGTGGATAACACCTTCAGGGCTAGAGTTCCCTATGAATATGACATGATTTTTTGTTTGTTTGCTTTGGTTTTGTTTTTAATTGAAAAAAAAAAAAGAAAATTCACCCTTTTTTACATTTTTTTCCTTAAATGTTATATATAATATTGTATATGCAGAAGGATCCCATGTTTAAATCACAGCTGTTACACAGCCACTTAAGGGAAAAATTGCAGCTAGCCACCAAATTACAAAGTAACATGTAATTACTTTTTTAAGGACAGATTTTACACCCCTCTACTACTCTTACAGATGTCATTAAAATTCCTAAATGCCTGTATAGTGTCCAAAGAAATGAAATGGAGGTTAAACTGTAGAAACTAAATGCATATTGGTATCAGAATGCTGGATTTATTTATTTATTTTCTACTTGACTAGTGTTAGAATTTAATATAGTGATACTAAGATTAGATACTGTAATTCATTATTCTTGAAGTAACTCATCCTATGAAACTAATAGTATTGTTTTGTGCTTGGATTAGCTGGTAACTAGTTAGATCTGTGTTACTGTTAGGAAGACGAGGTACCCGTGCATATATGAGAGAGCCATAAACCACATAGTTAGCAGTAGCATATTATGGCATATGTTTCTGTAACAGTAATTTTGAATTTAGGTTTTTCTGTTGCAGTACAAGTCTCCTACTGAGGTAGTAGCTATTAAATACTGTTATTACCGCACGTAAAATATCTAAGAATTATTCAACTTTTTGAATTTAATCTAAGAATTATTCAACAAGTGCCTCACTCTCACTTTTAATGTTTAAATCCTGTAACATTCTTTCCCCCTCCCTCCTTTCCACCCGCCCCTTAGTGGAGCAGACTTCAGTACTCTACTCATGAATCTTGGACCAGAAAACTGTGCCACCCTGCTACTCTTTGTATTATTAGAAGGCAAGATTCTCCTTCATTCTCTTAGACCAGCTGTATTGACAGGAGTTGCTGAAGCTGTAGTAGCTGTAAGTACAAAGGGTTCTGTACAGCAGCAAGGGAAATTGTTGGAAACACCGTAATTACTATGAGGCATTTGTACGTTAAAATGATTGATGCATTAAATCATCATTTTTTCCTAGCAATAGCATTTAGTTAAATCACTCTAGCATGTCTAATTATTGTAATTGTTGAAATGATCAATGCTTTTGCATAGATAAGTAAGAAATGTACTGTAAACAAGTGATCAAAGTTGAAGATGCTTTTTTGACAGTAACAGGGTTCCTAGCAATTTAGTTTCAACATGCTGCATGTAACAAATTCACCTGTTTCATACTGTACAAGGTCTGTTGTCCTGTTTTAATGAGTTGATTTCATTTCATTTTTCCTTCAGATGATATTTCCATTTCAGTGGCAATGTCCATATATCCCCCTATGTCCTTTGTCTCTGGCCACCGTACTCAGTGCACCTGTTCCATTTATTGTTGGAGTTGATTCACGGTATTTTGATCTGTATGATCCACCACAGGACATTGTGTGCATTGACTTAGACACAAACATGGTGTACATGTAAGTTCTATGGGGTTTTTACATCTATCTATAGATGGAGAAATTGCTGAACTACTTGAGAGAGAGCAAACTTTATTTAAAAACTGTTTCGTTGAATATGGCTTTGTTTCTGCCTATCCTCTGTTCTTCATCTTGCTTCTAATGCTTCATAGAGACTTGAAATTTACTAAGTCAAGGGTCAGCATTTGGGGCTGCCAATAAAATTAAAAAATAAATAATGTGCTGAAGATATTGCTTGAAATGATAATGCGTGTTTGTTTTCTTTTTCCTTCACTTCTCATACTGATTATTAGGGAAATGGGACAAAAGCTAGAATAGAGGAAGAACGGTTTATTTTTATTGTGCCACCATTTTATGCATTTTCACCTTGCTCCACCACTTCAGAATTTGATTTGCCTGTGTTCACTGAATATTGGGTTGGAACATGAGAGTTTCAGGACCCTTCATGAAGCTTTTGAAGCTGTCTTAAATTCAGGACATTTTTTGTCAGTGTAATGAAATAAAAAATAATTTCTTAAGTTACAAGATCTGACTTCTCAGTCAGATCAAGCAAGCAAAACATTTTTTATTGCCTATGTTTGTTTTAAAATATTTTCACTTAATTATGTTTTGAATGCTTGTCTTAAATAAATTTGAGTGTTGCATGAAGGGTTTCTTTACAACTTCTGTAGGAGAGGCTAATCTAGAATAAATTTCTTCTGAAATAAATCGAAATGGGATTGTAAATACCTGATTTGCAAATGATTTATTAAATTCATAAATTATCTTTTCCTTTTAGAGTAATTAGATCAAAATTAGAGGGATGTAAGCTATATGAGGGTAAACATCACCAAATAATGTGTGTCTTTTCTGTGTGAAAATATAGTCTTACATCATCTCGTGTCACTTTAACTCTTGATTTTCATTTTCACTAGCTTGAATCAAAATAAGTCATTTGATCTATGGGTCAGTTGAAAGCTTTCATGCTTTTCATTGCATAAGAAGGACCCTTCCTGTGATGCTCTACTGAAACACTTCCTTTAAGTTATTGAAATGCATTGTGTTATTAATAGCATCAAAGAAAAGAGTAAACAACAGAGTAGATTGTATTCATATTTTTTGTCTTTTTTCTTCTTCTCTTGGGTCCCCAATAAAAACACTGCAAAAAAACATTTTCAACATTGTATATAAATATTATGCCATCAAATGAATAATTATAACAGGTGTGAAAGAAATGCAAGGAAGATAACTTGTTTATGTGAAGATATCCTTTGCAGTGAAAAATCTTTCTTTTTTTCCATAAGAAGAATGGAAATTGATGGCTGGGTTGAAAAAAAAAAAAAAAAAACGAAGTAGATAAAAACAGTACATTTAGTAGAGAGAGAAGACTGTAAAGATTCTGTTGGAATGAGTCATAGAAAGATAAAGTTGGGTACTAGTTACTGAACTAAAAATCTACCAGTGGCTGATGTCTTATTTATCTACAACTGAAAAGATTCTGGCACCTTTTCCTTTAGTGTCTTTTAAGTCCTTTTCTTTTTCGGTGGCTAACTGATCTTTTTGTCTTTTGCTGTCCATTTTGGACGCATTTCATCTATACTACTTACTTGACTTTAAGAGGAATTGAACTTCTTTAACATTTGACTTCAAGTAAATGAGATATGTTGGTACCTGCATTATAAAACTTCTTTTAACCTGGAAAGGAGGATATTTCTCCATTTTGGAGATATATAGGTAAAATCAAATCTCCATAAAGCAATTTGTGTTGAAGATCATATAGAATATTAATCTTTACTAATAATGTAGTATTTTAGAATTCTGTTTTATTTATGCAAAGCTATTTTTGCCCATCTCTATTTCTATGGCAATGTTATATTTTTAAGGTGTTAAAGCATTTAATAGCACTGTTGCTGACTGTGAAAGACTGCATAGTAGAAGAATAACATTTGAAAAAATCAGTGTTTTCTAGTACGTCAGTCTGTCTGACTGGCATCTTTCTAGGGCAAGTTTGCTGGTATCTTCCTTATGATAGACTGAAACTTCATTTACTGCCAGAACAACTGAATGTCTTTTATTCATTCAGCATCTTCCTTAAAGTCTTTTCTTGGATGTTTTCAACCATCTCTGTGAAAGTAACATCAAAAGCTGATTAAGGAAAGTAGCCTTTTTGGGTGCAAATTTGAGAGGTGGTTTTATTTTTATAATAGTGTGTTTCTTGCATTTTTGGAACAGTACTGCTTATATTGTTCATTGGCATGCTGTTGTGGTGGGGAAGAAAAAGGAGATGATATCCGCAAGCATGCATTTTTTTAAAATTATTATTTTTAATTCATTAATTCATTTTATTTTTTAATACTTTAAATGTATGCTTCCTCCTTAAGAAAACTACGTGTCTGCCAACTGAGCAAACAGTTCCACTGATGCTAAGTGCAATGTGACAGTGACAGCATCAGCTCAAATAGTAATAACTCATTAGGTCTTGTGGCATCAAAGTTTGCTGTACACCACATTAGGGAATTTCTGTTCCACTTTCTGTCTCCCACAAAGAAGCTTAGGAGTTCTTGTGATTCTCTCCCTTCTGTCTCTATATTCATCTGTTAAATGAGGTCTGGCAGTGTATCTTTTGTTCCTCTGACAAAGATGAGCATACCTTCAGACCAGTTTATCCCATTGCTTAATCAACCACATAATTTCCAAATTATAAACTGAATTTCCAAACTTTCTAGTCCCTGGTAGCCTTTGATTGAAGCTGGAATTGGGAACTTAATTGTCATAGACATGTGACAGTGACTATAAAGCATATGAGCACAGAGCTACCTGACTGGTCTTCCGGCATTTTACAGGAATTTAAGTTCATGTGGTATTCCAAACTGCCTTTATTTGTGTCAGTAGCAGTACAGCAAGCTTACAATAGTATAAACTAGTAATCATATACAGATTAGTGTGCTCAGATTATATTATTGAGACTGGTACAGATTCTGAAAGGAAAGACAGCAACGTGAAACTTCAACCAAAAAGTCTAAATTAGATCTCAGTACAGGTCCTCCTTCCAGATTGGAGAAAACTACCCACAACTCAATTTATACTGCTCTTTTCTGAGGAAATGAAGTGCTGAGTTAATGTCACCCCATTTTATTGTTTTTATTATTTATGACAAATAGGGACAGTGACAAGATTTCTTTTCAAAATGATTGCCTTTTTCTGAAAATGAATTAACTTAGGCCAGTGGAAGCTATTCTTTTCTATATGGTCTGTATTTTATATATCCTTTTATCCTCCCCTGTGTTTTAGATCAGATGATAAGAAGAGCACAAACTGGAAGCAGTTTCCTAAGAAGCCATGTAAAAGTCTGCTCAGCACCTTAAAGAAACTGCACCCACAGCTGGCAGCAGGTGAAATATCTAAAATAAATGGGAAGGGATAAGAACAGAAACTGCCTAAAGCAGGGAAAGTAAATATTAAAAGAAAACTACTAAATTTTCTGATACACATCTACAGGTCTTAAATTATAAGTAGCATATAAATGTAAGGACTTCTTTGTAACATGTGGTGTAGATCTTTTTAGACTTTTTTATTTGTTGTCACTTCCTCAAATTTGGGAATTTTCAGCCTTTAGTAATGATTAAGTTATATTTAAACAAGGATTCAACAGAAACACATTTTGGATCTCAGCATAAACAATGTTCATAGTTCTGATCAAAAATAATAAAGGAAATGAGTGTTTGAGTAAGATACTGCACAATACTTCAGGTATCGTGCAGATACAGTTGAATATCTCAGATACTGACTTTTCTACAAAAATAATCAAGTAGCAAAATGTTGAAAGTATTTTCAAAAGGAAGAGGAAAAACTGACCATCATACTAATGACTTGGAAAGGTAAGAACAAAGTTGTAACTAAAATATTCTGCAGGTATATCTTCTATCTGTCTGTAGACAGGATCTTTAAGACAATCTTGTGCTGAGTATGTTCAGTTGTGTTGTTATAGAGGAGACAACGATAGCTTCATGGGTATATAACAGATATAAAAAAAAAGTTGGTAAACTATGAAAATAGAAAATGTATTAATTAGGCGTTGGGCTTTCTTGCCTCAATTTCCTTTCTTTCTTTCTTACTTTTTTTTTCTCCAGATTGCCTTTACTTAGTCTGTTAGAAAACCTCAGCTTTTTTTTGTTTTGTTTTGTTTTTTTGGTTTTATCAGCCAGGCATGATACTCTACTTCATACGTAAATGCTGCAGACTGAATTCCAATTTTAACTGTATTATTTTATATTATTATTTACATTTATATTATAACAAAAATCTGGAACTATGTGTTCAAAGGTAGCAGTACCTGATAGTTTTTTTTTGTTGTTTTTTAAGAGGCCAAGAATAAACTCTTTATGTCATCTGCTTCCTTCCATCCTTTGGTATACAAAAATGTTAAAATTTTCACTGGAAAAATATTTTAAAGCACTGTTTTTTCCTTGATGTGCAATCTTAGGTAATCAGCAGAACAGGGAAAACAGAATCCTTTGTGTTGATGCATTACTGAAAGACAACGTCTAGTTGGGAATGTGATAGCAGAATCTCAGTTAAGTTAATGCTCGTTTTCTCAGGTCACAGAGGCCTTGATAAGTTAGAAAAACACATAAGCAACTCCTGAAATAACTACCCTTTATATGGGTCAGATCAACTCGAAAGTAATAACAGGACAAGAAGAGAATGTATTTACAGTGTTAGTAATTTCTAAATGTGGGAAATAAAAACGAAAAAAAAATCATATTCAACATCTTGCAAATGTTGTCTATCCAACTATGCTGCATTTTAATACAGGATTGTATATGTTGCTGTTTGCTAGTTCACAAGAAAACTCCAGAAGGCTCAGCCGTGGAGATGACTCCTATTGAGGCAGATTTCTCCTGGCAGAAGAAGATGACAGAACTTGAGATGGAGATCCAGGAAGCTTTCCTACGTTTCATGGCATCTATTTTAAAGGGTTACAGAACGTTCCTCAAACCAATCACCCAGGCACCTTCAAATAAAGCAACTGCTGCTGATTCCTTGTTTGATCATCAAGGTGAGGTTGAGACAAATAAACTGCTGATAGCATTGGAGTTAACCCAAATTTTCCTTTGGTTATGCAACTCTTGGCAATATTTGGAATTGCAGTTATATAAAATCAAGCTGTTTGAAGTTGATTAATATTGATACACACAAATAGAATCCTGTTTTGTAACAAGTCTGACATTAGAAAAGTTGCCTTTCAATAGGGGGATGCCCTGTTTTCTTGTCACATTCCGTAAGGGCACCTCTTGGGAATTAAAGAATATTTCTCAATTTGTATGGAGCAAAAATGCCAGAAGCCCAATGAAGAAGAGCAAAGTAATGTTTTTGATATACATGGGAAAATAAAAGAGTACTGGGCAGCGTTCAGAAACATAACAAAATGATAGTTGGCAAAGGCCATCTTATTCTTTTTTCACCTTATCACTCACCGTATCACCTTGACTTCTTCATATCTGTTCATCAGTTGAGTGTCAGAATGTCACTGTTGGCTTGTCTTCTTTTGTTTTTGTCTGATTGTTTGTTTGCTTTTTTCTTTTTTGTGGGTGGGTGGTTTTTTGTGTTTTTTTTTTTTGGGGGGGGGGAGGTTTGTTTTTGTTGGTGGTGTTTTTTTGGTTTTGTTTTAAATTAGCTAGAAGAGAGATTTGAGATGGGATTCTTATTTCAACACTTGGAAGTCATAAATGTTTACCTTCTAGGATAGTGGAAAGGGATTTTTTTTATTACTGTCTAAAATGCTTCTGCTTTTGGATGAGGTCACATTCTCCTTTTTTGTGCATAAAAAGTTAACAAATCAGCAAACAGATTATGTGATAACATGGGGGCGACTGCATGCCATGTATTGTTAACTGTGTGGAAGAAGTCATACAAAAAAAAGTTATTTTAATCTTCTGAATGCAAGTGATGATAAGTAGTTGTTTATACTAATAAAGCCAATATTTTATATATTAACACTTTATATTTTAGTTTCTTATGGAACTTGTGACTAGTATTTACTTCTGTTTCTTTTCTAACCAGGATTTTTAAAAAGTAGAGACCGTGCCTATACGAAGTTCTACACACATCTCACCAAAACGCAGATATTCAGCAGCTTTATTGAAGAGTGCAGTTTTGTGAGTGACAAGGATACTGGCTTGGCATTTTTTGATGACTGCATAGAAAAGGTGAAAAACATACTAAATTAAATCATGCTTCTATTTGTTTTGGTTTTTTTATTGTTGTCCTGCCTTTTACTCGTAAAGGCAGGTGCCCATGGTAACAAGTGTGAGAGACGGGAATTCTTGGTTGTTATTGCTGAATCATTTTCTTCCTTCGTCTTCTTGCATGGTCATCATTTTCTGTGTTAATATAGGAGTCTGTCATTAAAGCCCTATAGGATGTCAAGCTGTAAGAGAATGTGAGAAATACCAGTTCATGACACTTTAACACAATGATATTTAAACGGTAATCTGCCTCACTCTAATTTAGAATTATCTACCACTGCCATCTCACAGAATCACAGAATCATCTAGGTTGGAAGAGACCTCCAAGATCACTGAGTCTAACCTCTGACCTAACACTAACAAGTCCTCCACTAAACCATATCACTAAGCTCTAAATCTAAACGTCTTTTAAAGACCTCCAGGGATGGTGACTCAACCACTTCCCTGGGCAGCCCATTCCAATGCCTAACAACCCTTTCAGTAAAGAAGTTCTTCCTAATATCCAACCTGAACCTCCCCTGGCGCAACTTTAGCCCATTCCCCTCGTCCTGTCACCAGGCACGTGGGAGGATAGACCAACCCCTACCTCGGTACAGCCTCTTTTAAGGTACCTGTAGAGAGCGATAAGGTCGCCCCTGAGACTCCTCTTTTCCAGACTGAACAACCCCAGCTCCCCCAGCCGCTCCTCGTAAGACTTGTTCTCCAGACCCCTCACCAGCTTCGTTGCCCTTCTCTGGACTCTCTCGAGCACCTCCATGTCCTTCTTGTAGCGAGGGGCCCAAAACTGAACACAGTACTCGAGGTGCGGCCTCACCAGAGCTGAGTACAGGGGGACAATCACTTCCCTAGCCCTGCTGGCCACACTGCTTCTTATACAGGCCAGGATGCTGTTGGCCTTCTTGGCCACCTAAGCACTCTGCTGGCTCATATTCAGCTGCCTATCAACCAGTACTCCCAGGTCCTTCTCTGCCAGGCAGCTTTCCAACCACTCTTCTCCCAGCCTGTAGTGCTGCTTGGGGTTGTTGTGCCCCAGATGCAGGACCCGGCACTTGGCCTTGTTGAACTTCATACAGTTGGCCTCAGCCCATCGGTCCAGCCTATCCAGATCCTCCTGCAGAGCCCTCCTAGCCTTGAGCAGATTGACACACGCGCCTAACTTGGTGTCGTCATGACAAACTTCACATGACAAACTTTAAACATAAAAACATACCTAGTGCTCAGGCTTGTGGTCAGAACTGATTTATAAAGATAAGACCTCATTTCATTGTGTGTATTTTATATGAGAAAGATTGCTGTAATCCATTCGTGTTTTTTTGAAGCCAAGTCTCTTCAGCATGTTTCTAGGCTACATAAGTTATTAGGTTTATAACTTCATCTGCAAAATGACAGGTTCACAAGATAAAGTTTAGGAGCTAGAGGTTTTTATATACTTTTTATGTGCATATATATGATGCCTTCTGGACAGAACATTGATTTTTGCACTAAGCTGTTATTAGAATGACTCGTTGATTCAGTATCATTTCCAATCAAAATACCGCTTAAAACAGATCACAAAAAAAAAATGTTTCAAAGTATCCTTGCCTTTATTTTTCTTTCTGCCTAGTAGGGGGTGTGCATCTCCAGTATGTGTCTAGATTGTGCTCTGTTTAGTAATGTTGATAACTTAATATAATTGCAAGTTATTAATGTGTTGTATACTTAAATTGTCATAGTGAAAATATCTGCAAAAAACAGTTTCTTTCAACTAGGCTAAGTTAAAAGTTTTTTAATAGATTTAAGGTTTTGTATTTAGCCCATAATGTCAACAGATTGCAAGCATCCTGATAACTACCTCTTCTTGCTTTCAGCAAGGTAAGTATTTACTCTGGAAGCACTTTCTCTCTTTTTTAATGTGAAAACTTGGTATTACTCATTTAATATTTCAGTAAAACACATGGCTGTAATAGAATTATTTGGGATCTTTTTCTGTTGAGAATAAACTCTGATGCCTTTTTTTCTCTTTTCCTAGCTCTTTCCAGATAAAGGAACAGAAAAAGGAGACAAGGTACTTTGACCCTCAATATGTTCAGAGATAATTTACAGTGTAATAAAAGTGAAGAGACCGGGCCATAAAACTGATATTTGAGCATTGATAACAAATACAATACATTTTATGTATTGTGCTTATGCATAATGTATAAAATCAAGAACAGAAACAGTATATTTTTACATATATTTTAATATAGCTAATATTAAAATGTACATTTTATCCCAAAGCTAAACTCAGGACTCAGATTACAAACTCTGTTTCCAGGTTGACATAGATTCTGTTGAAGATGCACGGTTGATTGAGCTTGATGAGTCACAAAAAAGTGAACACACAGTGTTTATAATGCCACCAGAACCTCCCCCTGATGATGGACAAGACCGAGCACCAAAATACAGGTACAGTTCAATCAACTGATGTAGAGAAACTGGAGTACTTGAACACTTATGATGTTGAGCAGGGCAGATATTTCAGCTTGGCACAAGACTTACCTTAATAAAAGGTAAGGACATCTTTAAAAAGATGTGATCTGCCTGGACTCCAGTAAGTTTCTGAAGGCCTGGAAGTATTTTGTGTGGGCATGTTTGAGGGCAAGTACCTTTTGGTTGTAATTTTTAGTAACTACTTGCCAACTTTGTAGTTATGCTTTGCTACATGTATTTAATGTCTATCTTTCTTTGAGCCATTTATGTGGATTTTGTAGGAACTGTAGTACAGTCTATGTTCCAGTGTGGGAATGACAGGGGGTGGGTAATGGATTTGCCCAGTACTATTGATCTGCAACTGGTGAACCAAAAGAAAAAAACACCCTTTCCACTTTTCAGACTTCTTCCATTCAGTGTTTTTCAGCCCTATGCAGGAAATGTGGAGTTGCATGCACTGTGGTTATGCTTATTCCTCCTCTTTCTTGGAGGCAAAGAAGGTTCTGTTTCCAGCTGTTGTTACGAATTACCATCAGTGCTTCCCAGACCTACGTGGTGTGGATGGTGGTCTGGTTCTTATATCCATGGTCTACTGAGATTTAATGTCCAAGGCATCTTCTTTTTTGTGATATCTTTGTGAACAGAATTAAAAGTATCTTGTTATAAACATACATGTAAATCCCCTGGTTCCTTTATTTTCCTGTTTATCAGTTCTTTGCATGCAAGTTGTCTTTGTAAGGCTTTCCTGGTATCAGCAGATATATAAAAAGCTTTTTCCTTTTTTTTTTTTTAACTATCTATATAGCTATAAAAACTTTCCACGACTAGATTTCAAGCTCTTTGACAGGCCTCAGGAACTCACGCTGTCCTTCAGCAGACACCCAGCTGGAAGCAGCATTTCAAATAGTCCAGCACTCATGGCAAAGAGGACAAAACAGGTCAGATAAGTCTTACCATAATCACTGTGTGAACACTGAAAGATATTAAGCTTCTTTGATAAAATTACTGCTGCCTATTTATACTACAAATTACTTTGTTGGAGACTAGGTCTATGTGTAACTATTGGGAAGCAAAACTTGCCAGGAAAAGAAATGGAAAGCAACAAATTAGCATCTGAGATACAAGTTTATTGTCAGACTAGTCATTAAGCTTTAGGCCATGATATAAAACAAAACTAAATTAAAATGAATGCTTAAAATGAGGGGAAGGCGGGAGGGATTAATTCAGATCCTATTTTTTGTTTGTGGAGAACCTTCAAAAGAGGGTGCTAAGAATAGAATGGCAGTTTAGTGTTTGTCCACTGTTATTAAATGCCTACTTTTAATAGCTTAGTATCTGAGTTAGTAATGTTTTCTAGGCTCTGGTTGTTCCATCTTCGTCTTCTTTGTTTTTTCTCACCCTTACAGGAAATAAAAACAGCCCATAAGTTAGCCAAGAAATATTATGTAAGCCCCCCACAGTGGGCTAAATGTCTCTACAGTCACAGTTACAGCTTATGGTTTATTTGTCTGCCAGCCTACATCAGAGTTGCACATCCCAAGGTCAAAGCACTGCAGCAGGCATATGATGTTCTAATTAAAATGAGGAAAACTGATGTGGAACCACTAGATGAGGCAAGTCTGAATAAAATATCATTACCATGAGCACAGAGCAGACGACGAAGTGCAAATATAGGGTGTTTCACTGCCAACAGCAGGTTAAGCATTCTCACAGTTTGACCTGTTTTAAAGCTACATCAAAATGGTCTTACAGAAGTCTGCTTAACTAAGACAACTAGAAACGTTTCTTTTTTTATCATTGACATAGCATCAGCTTAATCATGTAATCCAACTTAGTGTTGCTCATCTTCTTCCAGACTTCTTCCAGAAGGCAGTTCTTGAATATCTCTGTTTTTAAAATGTGCTTTGAATTAATGCTCTGCAATCATACTGAAGTGAAGGAAGGGATAATGGATTTGTGTGCAGCATTCCATTCTTGCAGTAGTATACGCAGACACAAAGAAGCAAGTTATCCCACTTTTTTGCGTGGGTGTTTCCTTCCCTCCTTTATTTCGCAAACAGAAAAGCCAAGTGGGGAAAAAAAAATAAGCACTTGTCTGTGACTCCTGATGTTATTTCAGCTTGTGTAATTTCCTGTTTAATTTTTGCTCCCTCTTCTGGCTGTTGGTTGAGTAGCTGCTTTCACATGGCTTTCTATTTTACTTGTCTGAAATTTGGGAAGAGCTTAAGCTGTTTGAAAATCCTTGTCATCTGTTAATCTATGGACTTCTGTATCTTGTCAGGTGTGCTACAGAGTTGTGATGCAACTCTGTGGACTCTGGGGTCAGCCTGTTCAGGCCGTGAGAGTCCTCTTCGAAATGAAAAATGCTGGAATACAGCCAAATGCTATCACTTATGGCTATTACAATAAGGTAGGAGAAATTTTGGCAAAGGATACTGGACCAATGTCTCCCTTGCCTTTTTATTCCCTTTGTCCTATGGCATGATGTGAAGACTGTTTATTACAGCTCTTCACTTGAATTTGCTGTATCTGTTGGGCAAGCCAGCAGTTCAGACAAGTTTCCACTTGACTTGACCTACAACGTATGGTTTTACATTTTTTACTTTTACATTCCTGTGCTGTTTGTCTAACCAACAATTCTGTTGAAATACATTTATAGTGTTTCCATTTCCAAGGTTTGAACCTGTCTAGTTACTTCCATGTCACAGCCATCTCTTCCTAGGTGTATCCTTTAAGGTCGCAGGATCCATGACTGGTGAAGATTGGGATTAGGTTAGTTGAAGTAGCTGCCTCATGCTTTCCTTGCTTCCATGTTTCTGTAATTTTCTAATGGAAATTCACAGTAAACTATGCAAAGTAATTGCAGAAGAATCTCTACTATGGTCTTTTGTTCCTACCATACACTAATCGTATGAATAAGATCTGTCTCCTTTAATTAAGGAAAACTTGATCCATACTCAGTTGCCACTCAGCCAGTGTATCCACAGCAGTAGGATAAAAGGGAACAGCTAAAACTCTAATATTTGTCCTTCTTCACACTGTTGGCAGGAAATGTCCTTTGTTGAGTATGGAAAGAGAAGCTTCTCACTGTACTGTGTTTCTTAGTGTAAATTTGTTACTGTGTTGTTATTGCAATGTCTCTCTCTGTAGGCAGTCTTAGAGTCTCCTTGGCCTAGCAGTAACCGCAGTGGCATATTTCTGTGGACAAAGGTACGAAATGTAGTTCGCGGCACAGCACAATTTAGGCAGTGCCTAAAGAAAGCAACGCAGAGCCCACGAGTACCTGTGATCTCAGGTAATAAGTTAGGTGAAATGAATTTTTCTGCTGAACGAGAGCATGACTTGCTTTCTGAAGGACTGCACCTAACATTCTGGCTTTTACAAGTAGAACATCTTTCCTAAATGTATAAAAATTGATAATAGTCAATTTGATGCTTGATGCTGAGACTGTTTGTCTTACAATGTCTTTCCTACACTGAAGAATGAATTGTCTAAGTTCTATTGCTAGAATTTCATATTCGCATTTTATATGTGCAAGCTAAAGTATTTACTGTTGTCTGAAGAGGCTAGATGTATTTGAAGATCTGAAATTTTAAATCCTCTCTTACTAACCAGCTCTCATTCATGTCTTTAGCTCTGCGGAATACCACGGGTGGAAGTGATGGGGACATGGTGAGCCATGGTAGCGTGGATAGTTCTAATGATGCTAACAGTGGGGAGCACACTCTCTTCGTCAGTGACTTAGTCAGGCTTGATTCCAATGATAATCACTCTAGCACAGGTACTAGATTCTGCTGGGTTTCACTACTAACAGTCCCCCAAAAGGCAAAATTTTCTGTTTTCCTGTTGATTTCCCCTCCACTGCCACCATGTTCCCCTCTTGAGGCTGTAGAGAATGAAGCATGGAGTTGATCTATGTGAAGAAATACAGTCTCTACGTTACCACAGTTCATGCAGCTTCTGTAATTTAGAGTAAACTGTAGCAGAAGTACTCTTAAGCTAAATGTCTTGCTGTGGTCTCATGAACTTTACTTTTTGTGCTAATCATTATAAAAGGCATAAAGCCTCTGACATAAGTCTTCGATTTCTGCATATGATTATTTGTTCATAGAAATGAATAGTCTGTGTGAGTAAAACCTTCATCAGTGTTAGAGTGAAAGTTGCTGAGGTGATTAGAAGCTAATGTTTTGAAATGTTGCTCTTTGTTGATCATCCTTTGATCCAGGATGGTCTAATTTGCGTTTCTAGAATTAGCATGTTACATTCGGTCATAGTAAACCATGCTTTTAAGAGCCATATTCAGGCTTCTCACCAGTGTTTGCCTGATTTGAGAATAAATACAAAAATCATCAGAACCACATATAAGGCACCCTGTACGAATGGAAAGACAGTTGATAAGCTGGGGAAAAACTGAATTTGGCATGTACTCTTCTAGGCCAAACTGGAGTGAAAAGAGTGCACAGAAAGTTAACTACTTGAGATAGCAATACAAAATTCATGGTTCTTAGTGTCTGCCTTAGTACTGATTACATATTACCTGTGCACAGTCTCAACTAAGCTTCCTTTCTGTTTACCTCAACACTTACTGTACAAATGGTTCTTACACACTCTTCATGATATTTAATATCTCAAGTCCTCCTTTAAAGATAACTTTGAGTCTGATTCCTGTTCTTCATCTGATATGCCTGCCTAGATTACTGAACTTTCCTTCTTTCTGCTCTTTGTTGCTCTGCTTTTTGCTCTTTGCCGTCTCTCGGGTGCTGCATTTGTCCTTGACTATCATGGTGTGGGGTGCAGACTTTATATGGTGTGAAGCCGTGGATGCACGTGTGCATTAATTCTACCCTTGAATGTTACTTCTGCAGGTAATTTGCCCATTTATTGATAGGGTATTTTCACTTCAGTGCAAACCACAGAGACTAACATCACTGAATTGATGATAGGGAGAAATTAAGGACCAAAGAATGTCAGAGTGAATTCTGTGTATAAAAGGTTATCCTACACAGTAGACAAATTCATTAACTGATGACTGCTTAGACTTTTTAATTTAATTTTTCTACGTTTGCTCTACGTTGGTAAAAATAAGTAGTAATATATACTATAGATAAATAATGTCTGTCTTTCAAGTTTTACGGATCCTTCTAATACTTTTCATATAATACTCAGTAACTTACACTTCGATCTTTTTAAATACTGTCAGGTGTTGTAATAGGTACTCTGAGGGATGTTTTAACATCCTGCTGTGGGATATGTCCCTTATAGTAGTTGTGTATTTTTGCGTGTACAGCATCACTTATGATAAAAGTTAACAAAAAAAAGAGTGTTTTTTGATTTGTTTTCTTTGGTAGATTTTTTTTTGTTAAAAAAAAAGTTATTTACTTTTTTAAAGAATGTGTTATAGCTATCAAATGTAAATGCTATCATGGAGGAAAGCCTTTTTTAAAATACAGATTTTTGCTTTTTTTCTGTCACCTTCTATAGTTTGTACCTTAGCACAAAGATGTAGCACAATTTATAGTAGAATAATTTTCATGGATGTATTCATTGTTAGAAGCTGACTTGATTACTATTGTATATGTGTAACTTTCTTTTGTAGATCATGTTGAGAATTTAGCTTGCACAGCAATGAAATATTTGATGTTGATGAAAGGGGAAAGGGATGAAGGAAGATACACTGCAGGAAAATTAATCAGTCACTGTACTATTCTGGGGGGGATAACACATCACAATAATTTAATGTATATTAAAAAAGTAAGTTTGCATTGAAAACTAATTATCTCTGCTGTCAACATCACCAAGTAGATCTGTACACAGATGAGACATTTTGGTGATTCTTACTCTGAACTTTTGTGGCAAAACAGAATGAAAGAAATGAATTTCAGTAGAAATAAAAACTTATTTTCTTATTGAAAAATAAAAGATTTAGAAAGGAAGTTGGAGGCAAGTGTTTGTATTCCTTTGAACAGGTGGTCAGTCAGACCAGGGCTATGGATCCAAGGATGAACTTTTAAAGGATGACGGAGATAGTCTTCTTGCAACTGAAACACAAATGAAGAAAGACATTTCTTCTAAAGCTGAAGAGCTAATAGGAGGTTAAGTATGCATGTTTATATTGACGAAGACTTGTAAAATAAATTTACTTCATCCATTAGACTACCACAAATAACATAATGTTGTCAAGGTCAAAATTCAACATGATATAATCTGCTGGACTTCTGCTGTACGCTAGATAATATCAGTGGAACATATCTAGATAAAAATAGTCTTTTATTTGACCAACTTCATATAGATCAAAAAAATTGGAGATGCGCTAGGGCATACAGTATTTTATATTCCATTTGTCTAATTTGTATATTTAAACACCTGAACATTTTTAAAGTTGTACCAGTTAGCCTAATAAGAGGCACTACTTAGTCCTACAAGCTCTTCCCCACTGTAGAAAATATGATCATCTCCTGTCTTCTTTCCAGATTTTGTCCTTAGTTCTTCTGTATTTTGTATTTCATTACTGACTCCGTTTCATATCTGTTACTAGGCCCTTAATGTCAATTAGGGCCTCTGATGCTATCATTAAACAAATAGCCCTGCATAAAAAAAATAAAAATGAGAACTGCTGTTACTGCTCTACTTTGCTTAGCTAAAAATATACCGAAGGATGAAGCTGGCACACACTGTAACCTTGTGAACAGCTATGCACTCTCTCTGTAATACTAACTACTGTCATCTCCTGAGATACTACTTCCAGGAAATGCTGGAAGTATTTGGTAGGACTGATTCTTTAGGTTGTAACTGGGTAAGGGAACAGTGTTTGATTATTTGTTTTCCATAACAGTGTAAATATAGTTATTTAGTTACATTAACTGAAGTTCACATTTTCTTTATTTTAGACGTTTGCATTGAGGAATGTGATGAAAATAAACAGCTGAATATAGAGACTCATAGTCCAACAGACACACCTGCCTGGGGTAACAGTATCGTCAAAGTTCCATCTGGCATTTTTGATAGCATTGGAAGGAAAAACAGTGGTGGTGAGTCACTGGGTGAAGCAGAACTTCCTGAAGCTTTGAGCTTGTGCTACAATGTTTTGTAACCTCTTGGATTCTATTTAATCAAAAAAAACAACACTTCTGTCAGAGGTGCAAATGTCTTACAAAACATGTGCTTTCCACCATTATCCTTTTTTTTTTTCCCACCATTATCATTTTAGGTGACTTAAAAAGTACCTGTGGATTCTAAGGTTGAAGATTAGTAGTGTTGAGTAGATTGAAATCAAGATTTTCCTTGTCCCATACTGAGTGTATTTCGGTAATATACTAGAAAAACAGGAGAATTAGGGTCTCTACTCTTGAATTCTGGTCACCTAAACCTCATTGATCTTGGAAAGGTCGTATATGTCTATGATTCTATTATATATCCAGTGGCCCTTGCCGCCAATGTATAATCTGGGAACAGTACACATCTTCTTTGTGACATATGAAATTTATTTACATCTCTGGATCTTTATGATGAGGAAGACAAGGATATATGAGATCCAAATATTGGGGCACGTATTTTTTTTCCCTACCTTTGTGCTTGTCCTTGACTAAGGTAATGTAGTCCAGCTTCAGTGATTAGGGACAAAACAGCAGGGACTTTTAAGAGGGCAGTTGGCATGTACTTTGATGGCAAGGCATTGAGTCTCAGACAGGAACTTGCTCAGAACCTTTCTGACCATTATGAAAACTAATGACTAGTCAAGAAGCGTCATCAATACTAGATTCAAACACTCTCAAGCAGTGGATATGGTGCATTTGGTCCTCTGTTGGCATCCTCATATAATAGTACAATTACCTTCCTTACAGAGATAATTAAAGTCAGCATTTTTGCCTGGATAACACAGTTTTCTAGGCATATATTGCCCCAGGGAAATGGGAACATCTATAGGATTAGTTAAATTCAGCATTTATAAAATATTATGTTCTTTCACATACGTATATGTCATAAGCAAAACTATGCTTCTGTGTTGTGCAGACACATGATGCTTATGTTCAGAACCAGAATGAACTATGAAGTTTGATGTATACATCTGTGAATGTAGCTCTGGGAGAGAGAAAAAATAAAGTATATCTTTAATTATAATTGTACTTTCTCTTCATTTATGGATGTAGTACCTACTTTCTGGTCTGAGGTGGCATGTGGAAGGGAGGTAGAAGCCAGAAAACTTTGCATTCAGGGAATCAAAAAGAGTAGATGACTTTTGATCTGCTGAATGCCTTTGCAGCCAGTAAAATAACTTGATAATATCAGTGTTAAACTTTTTAATGGATACATTGAGATTTGTGGCGCCCCCAATCTTCTCAGTGATAAGGAGGCCACATAACTTCAGAAAAGAAACAGTCTTGATGGCTATGTATACCATATGTAATGCCTTTTCTCTTCTAGAAACTGGTTCAAGCCCGCTGTTCATAACTCAGGATTCAGTTGAAGATGTGGTCTTTGGTGACGTTTCTCCAAAGAAAATAAGTGAAAAAGGACAGAAGAGGCAGAAGCTGTTTTCAGAGAGAAGCTGCAGTTTCAGCAGTGAAAGCAGGGCAGGAATGCTGCTGAAAAAAGGGAGCTTGGACTTGCATTCCAGAGAAATAGCGATAATGATGGGAGCAGATGCCAAGATTTTAACAGCAGCTTTATCTGGGGCCCAAACTTCACCTTGTTATATGAATAAATCCCATAGTTTTGATAGTGCTGTTGACCAGCAGGTCTCTGGCAAAGGTGGCTCTTGGAGTCGTGTGACTGATAGTGATTGGGAATTGGAGCACAGAACTTCACCAGTGCTGGAAGAACCTGGGGAAGGGCAGGAGCATTTTGAGAACGGAAGAGATGAAAATGCATCCAACGTGGAAGAAATGAACATTGAACAGTTAGCTGAGTCCAAAGACCAGAAAACAGAATCCAAAGATACAGCTCCTAAAAGGAATAGCTTTTATGGAGTGGTTAAGCCTATCGAAAGGGAAGATGTTGAAGTAGGCTTGGATCCTTTGTCTTTGCTGGCTACGGACAGCATCCAACCAAGACTCCCTGAACCAGAGGAAAAGCTGGTGTCACCAGTTGCAGCACGCAATTTGGCAGATGAAATAGAGAGCTATATGAATCTCAAGAACCCACTGGGCAGTAAGTTTCCCAGCATGGAACTGCACAAGCCAGGTAGGGAAGCAGAAGCCCCTGGTACACCTGCTCACTCCCAGGAACGGAGGTCAAGCCTGCCTTTGGATTCCATCCCACCATCGTCTGAGTCCTATGAAAATCGCAGAAGTCCTTCTGTCTCCAGATCCAAAACATTTACTGGGCGACCAAAACAACAAATGCATCCACGGATTCAAAAAGAGCGTTCTTCATCTTTGACAGGACTGGGTCGTTCTTCTCCACATGGCTCCTTAGGATCAGTTGTAACGACTTTATCCAATCTGAAGTTAGACAATATACTGTCTGGACCAAAAATAGATGTTCTGAAATCAGGC
Source organism: Anser brachyrhynchus (assembly GCF_964034855.1). Lineage (NCBI taxonomy): Eukaryota > Metazoa > Chordata > Aves > Anseriformes > Anatidae > Anser > Anser brachyrhynchus. Next base: position 31,979,289 of record NC_137697.1, read on the forward strand.
ATGAAACAGGCTGCCAATGTGGCCAGTAAGATGTGGGGAGTTGTAACTTCAGTGTATAACTACTCAGATGATGAGGCAAGTATTTTTCAATACAAAAAATTAGGGTAGGCAAAGTTAGAGTGCTACTACCTAAGTAGTATTAAAGCTGAAAGAAGTAAAGGACAGCATGAGCTCTAGAAAATAGTCTTCAGGTATTTGGAAATAAAATGTTGCAGTACCTGTGTAAGCACACTTGATGTGTGTGTTTGTTGTTTGTTTTTTTTTAATCTGGATCTGAAAGTCCTTAAAAACAAATGTTTTTAGTATAAAACACTTTAGAGTATAGTGACATAAATGCAAGAGGAGATAAATGTCATAACTTTTGACTTTCCGTAACACATCTTGTTATTGTGCCTTCAAATTTACTTTTCTCTCTTTAGAAAGGCCTTTGATCTGATTAACCCCTTTATCTGGTGTTTTGCTCTCTAAGGGTTTGTCTTCTCTCTTCAGGCTGTTTAGCCAGCTTCTTATTTCCTTTTTCAAATTCTTCCTATTTTCCCTATCTCCATAAGAGGTGAGAAGAGATGAAACAGCTGTTTAGCTTTGTTTCTACTTTAAACAGATTTAACTGATGTTACTAATTCTATCTTTTCTAGTAAATATAGAAAAGATTTTTCTTCCATTTTTTTTGCTTATGACAATGAAAACTCATTGTTGTAGTGTAATGGTGTACTTTCTTTTATTATTTTTTTCCCCGTGAGCTAGGTTTTCCTGGATATCTTTTGTTATATTGATCTGTTCCTTAGAATTTTCTTTAAGGGCTCATCATAATCCCCTTAATTTATTTTTTTTAATTTTTATTAATTTATTTTTTCTTTCTTACCCATTTCCACAACCTCCTGTTTTTTTAATATCTTCATTGTTATATTTTATTGTTATATTTTATAGCTTCCTGTGTGTCTTAGTGACTGTGTCACTGTTGGATCATTCCTACTGAATGAATTCCTACTGATAGAAATTTCATTTCTATCTTAAGATCTTTCCTCAGAATGGAACTCAGACCTTTATTCTTTTCCTGATAATTCCTCTTCTTTTGTGAAGTGCCAGTCTTTCATATCACAATTTATACGTCATTCCCTTGTTTCTCCAGTCATGAAGAAGAAAACACATTTGTCACTGAATTTGATCATCAGCTGAGTATTCTAACTGTCAAAACCTTTTTCCAATATCCTTCTGTTTCGTCCAATATCTGCTCTTTCGGGGGGATTGCCTAAATGTATCTTATATGTAAAAAAAATCTTTACATCAAGATTTTGTCTTAATCTGCTGCTTTGATTTTTAATTATTAGAGTAAAGTGTGGAAGTAAAATAATGGATCTAGAAGTACTAAAAAAAAAAAAGCTATTTTTCTTCTTGTGTTAAAGGAAGAAAACAGTCGACCAGACTTTAACTTCCCTGCTGGTTTTGAGGATAATATTTTAGGAGATAATCTGTCATCAAGATCTGGAGTCCCAGGACTAATTGCGAATGAACTTGGCCAAAGCACTACTAGTCTTGGCAGTAGCAGTAGCAGTGGAGATGCAGGAAGACAGCATTACAGTGCAGGTGAGATTATTTTTTTCCTTTGTTTTTAGTTTATAAAGTAACAAACAGGTAAAATTGTTATGTCTGGAAAATATTCAATACAGTGGAAGGTGTGGTAATCTGAAATTAATTCAAGCCCTTAAGTATAATATTTTTATTTCTATTTTATAGATACTTTTCCAGTAGCAAATAACTAATGCGTCTCTTTGTTCAATGTATAAAGAGTTGATAAAAACTACAGGCATTTAACTGTAAAATACTTCCTTTGTGTTCAAGAACTGCAAATAGTTGTGTAAGTAATGGAGGTAGAACCAGATCTCCAAAAACAGCATATCAGCATTAATGTGGAATAGGAGTTACTGGATGCATACTTGATTTGAATTGATGAAGGTAAACAAATGATGAATATGTGACTGTATGCCAAACTGTCATCTGTGTTCCCAGCACTAAAACAGGTTGAAGCAGATCTATCATTTCCAGTGAGATTTGATCCATAATTTGAGAAAAATGTGTTGCAGGACCACCCTGAGTTTTGGTTTAACTGTCTTTGTAGCACTCTAATGATAGAACTATCATGAAGAAGCAAAATAACTTTCTTCATGATAGGAGGACTCTGTCAGTGGGTTTGAACAGGAAAGTTTGACTGTGATTGTCAGAGGAAGTAATGCTGATAGTTTTGCTTCCTGAAGCAGATTCCAACCATTTGCTTCTGGTATTCAAACTGTTTTTCCTCTTCTCCTGTGCTAAACTCATAACCCTAAATACCAGCCTTACGAAAGGTAAGTTATTTATTTTATGGCAACATAAGCCAGAGAGTACTTAACCACAGTAATGGTACATGTGTTACTGTGTGCCTCGCTCAGTGTTATCTTTGTTTGTTATTTACATATGGATACATCATTCAAGAAATCTTGAACAGCTTTTCTAGAGTATATATATTGAGCAATCTTACTGCTCTTTGCTGTTCTTTGTTCTTTCTTTGTATTTTCAGATTTTATTCACTGGTGCTTTTTTCCTTTTACCAGTCTGTTGCATACTTTAGACAAAAATAGATTTGGAATGTTAGTCGCAAAAATGATATCTTTATATTATGTAATATCAATGAAGATAAAGAGTTACATATGTCTCTTGAGATCTTCTGGTACTGTTTTCTGTCTTGATTGAAAAAAAAATAAATCTGTTATTTTGGATTTCTTTTGGAATGTTCTTTCCTTGAATGAAGACCTGAACTATTTTTTTCTATGCAGGTGAAGCTGCATTCCCAAGAAGTATGAAAGTTCCAGATTCTGAGAAGTCAGAGCTCAGCTCTTCTCATAATACTAGTTTATCCAGCATTTTCCAGAACTATGCAATGGAGGTAAGATTAATAAATTCATAAGTGAAATATATAATTACTTGATTTGTCTGTGTGGACTAATTATGTTTAGTTGGACTGTGGTTTGATTTTTCATAATAAAAATTTTACATTTTTCTGCTGCAGAGAGGCTTGATACTTTTATCCACAGGTGTGACAGTAGCTGTAAAAAAGAAGAGTGTTTCAAATGTTTTTATGTATCTCAGAGACGAGGCAATTTAGGGAAAGCGTAAAACTTAAGGTGCAGCAGAAGTTGAGGAGAAAACAAGATTTTTCTCCTTTCAAGATTTTTTTCCCCTTAGGAAAATTATGGATTGTTACCAGGTAACTTGGTAGATTGACCCCACATACTAGCTAAGTTCCCCACCATGTTATTCACTCATTCCACCTTACCAGGATAGAGGAGAGAAATGGAAGGGCAGAGGCAAGGAAAAAGGCTTGAGAGTCAAGATGAAGACAATTTAATAAGTAATACTATTTCTCAAATGAATTGAGGAGAGGAAAAAAGAAAAACAAAACAAAAAACAAGTAATACAAACTCAGTTACTCACCATCAGCAGATGGTGAGTGCTCCCTAGGCTACAGCTGCCTGGAAAAACTACCCACTCCATCCCACCCATTTTTTATTGGTGATCATGACATTATACAGTCTGGAAAGTCTCCTGCTCTGTCCCCTCTGAACCTCTTGCCTACTTGCTGGGGTGGCAGAGTAGGGGGATGGGGAATGCCTTGGTGTTTTTTGAGCACTTGTCAGCAACAGCTAAAATGTTGTTGCGTTAACAACATTGTGTTGTTCACCAGTATAAAACAGTACCATAAAGGCTGCTATGAAAAAGAACAATTCTATACCAGTCAAACACAGTACAATGACTCAGTGTCAGTATAATGACTCTGTTTCAGTTGTTGCTTGTAGATGCTTTCAAACTTAGAAAAAAACAAAGGGGATGGTCACTTAATTTGCTTTGATCACTCTCCATAGTGTTATTTTGGTTATGTCCCATGTAATTTTATTTTATGTTTAATCTTCAGATTTAGACTTGTCAAACTTCTGCGCTACCTTATATAAGGGATATCGGATTGTGAAAGGAGTGTTGCTGTTGGTCTAAAACATTGCCATTGTATTTTTTGTGGTGCTTTTTGTTGTTTACTATGAGAATGAAACAGTGAAGTAAAAGAAAGTTTAAAGATAATAAACCATTTCTCAGCTACTACAGTGTTATTTCAGAGCGCCTTTTCTCTAGTTCTTAATCTAGTTTAGTAATGAGACTTTTACGAGGTAAGAACTAACTTTCTCTCTTTTCCACTATTAAAGCTTTCTTTTTAACTTCTTTTGCAGAAAAGTAGACAGTCATTTACTTAAACAATTTCTGTATGCTGCACACTTCACAGCACCAAGCAATTGCAAGTGGTAAATTCTTCTTCCAGCTCTCAGAACACCTAACCAAAAAAGATTAGTGTTAGCCTTTCATAGTGAAAGTTATGAGGAAAAGGTAACTCTTGAGTATGATGAGTAAGCAGTGATAAATTCACATCTCCAGACTGGCATTCTGATACTCAACCTTTTAAACTCCTGTAGATATTAAGCCTGTAAAGCCAGTTTTAAAGGAATCCTAAAACAAGACTGATAGCATTCATTATTTGCTGGTTTTAGGTATTGATGTCAAGCTGCTCTCAATGTAGAGCTTGTGGTGCTTTGGTTTATGATGAAGAAATCATGGCTGGATGGACACCAGATGATTCAAACTTGAACACTACCTGTCCTTTCTGTAAAAGTACCTTCCTACCTTTACTTAATGTTGAATTTAAAGATCTACGTGGCTCTGCAAGGTTAGTGGGTTTTGCAGATCTTCTCTCTCAACCTTCGCATTTGTACATGGTTGTATTCTTTCAAGAATTTCAAGACAGTACAGTCTTTTCTTTATTCTTAGTTATATATCCCAGTATTTTTGTCCGGATGTTCTTAAGATTGTAACTGTGCAACACTTGTGATTACACTGAAAGAAATTATAAATAGGGTAAGCTGTTGAGTTTCATAATAAAATAGCCAAAAGACAACAGTGGTTGCATTTCTTTACCACTCTTTTCATATTTTCTTTGTTAAGCATTACTGCACAGAAGGTATTAAGTCTGTTTTCTTTTCGTTTCTTTAACTCTGAAACAGAACATCAGTAGTGTGTGTACTCAAGTAAAAACAAACAAAAAACTCCCAAAACAAGATATGTTCCTGTTTTGTGTGTCAGTAATAGTCTCTAGTCTCTGTTACAATATAGATATTGATATATTGTTACTGATTAGAAACTGTTACAATCTAAGTTCCCTTGTAACTACATACCTCCAAAGTGGGTGTCCTTATTTTGTGGAACCAATCTCTATATGTGTTCATTTACTGTCCCTATGTAGGTTGCCATGGAGAGAATATGATGAAGTTTGTGTTCTGTTTTCAAGCTTTTAAATGCTGTGTTCCTTTATTTTTTCTGCTTTTTGAAAGTAACCGTAGAAAATACTAAATTAAATGAATCTATGCCTACATCTTAACCTACTTCCCCTCCTCTCCCATGCATGTTGTAACTTAGCTTCTTCCTGAAGCAAAGTACCTCAGGAGATAGTTTACAGAGTGGTAATACTCCATTAACCACGGATCCTCTGGAACAGAAATTGTTGTCCAGTCCAGCTGTTGCTGATTTGATCAGTTTTTCCGATCACCCACAGTCCAGCCATGCCATAGCTGAAGAAAACAGCCCTGCATCTGAGCAGAGGTAGGTAAAACAGGATTGTTAATTCTGTCAGAAATGTATCACCACTTAATATTTCTACTCTAGCCTAGAGTGATGGATGGCTTAAGCACTAAATATGTTGGAAAAATCCAATTGTAACTTGATGATTGTTGATGATTAAGCACCTGGAGGTGTTTAAGGCCAGGTTGGATGGGGTTTTGAGCAACTTGGTGTAGAGGGAGATGTCCCTGCCCATGGAAGGGGGTTGGAATTGGGTGGTCTTTAAGCTCCCTTCCAACCCAAACCATTCTGTGATTCTATGAAACTTAACAAGCCACACTTAATCTCTTGTGTCTCTGCAGATTATTTGGAAGCAGACACCTTTTGTTTCTCTTGTATTTTTTTTTTCTTCTGTATTTTAGTTAATTTTTTTAATGCACTGTTTCAGTTATGAGTGGCACAAAATGAACATTCTGCAGGTAGTTAGTTTGTATTGATGAAATTTGACAAGCCAGTAATAGGAGTTTTGCTTAAATTACCTTGTTGGAGGAGTTTGACAATGACAATTTTCTTTTTCTTTTATTTTGACTAACAAGTTATATCATCTCCTATAGCATCTTTGCTCTGTTAGTAACGTTCAGAGAAAATAAATATAAAGGAAAGAATGAGGTAAAAATAAACACAGAACAGGATTATATTTGTATATTAACAAAAATCTACATCTACTATTTTTCTAAGCACAGTAAGACTGTAGCAGAGAAATTGTACCTATATATATTAGTGCAGATTTTGCAGACTGACGTGTTAGGTTATACCCAGCTGCTTTTTTGGTGTGAGGGCCATGTTGATCTGAGAGGCATTTTGTTTTGTTTTTCCTAAACTGTGGAGCTAACTGAGCAAATAGAATTCCTTGTTGATAGAGAAACCTGCTTTGGTGTAGTTCTTTGGCAGGTGTTGTCTGCTTCCTTCCTGTTGCAGAAGGAATGCTGAATAGTTTCATATTAGCATATTCTTTTCTAAAATCCAAACAGTGATGTGGCAGAAGAACAGAGCAAAGATCCCGGAACGATGAAGACATCTACCAGTAATCCACCAAAAAGGGGAGTGTCTTTAACTCGGAGCCACAGTGTTGGAGGTCCACTGCAAAACATAGATCTTTCCCAGAGACCATCTCATGGCATTTCAACAGTTAGTCTTCCAAATAGTTTGCAAGAAGTTGTGGTAAGTTTGCACACTCAGTTGACAGCAAAATATTGAATACAATGAATAAAGTCATTCTACTAGCTTTGTCCCATATTTTGGGGACAGAAATTGTCAAGCCTAATTTTCAGATTCTTACAACAAAGAAATCGTGGGTGTCTTCTGGGTTCCTTTTGTCTAAAAGTTTCAAAGACTGCTTCTTTAGTACATGGTACAAACGTAGCTGCTTAATCTTAAGCATTCTCTGTGGCAGAACTGAGCTATTCTTTGTCTTTTTCTAAACTGGAAGTTTGTTTTAAAAACAACACAGTTTCTACAGCAGACTAAACGCCAAATAGTGTAGACAACAGACTGGTTCAATGAATGAAAGGTTGTTCCTTTTTCACATGTTTACTTATAGTTCTCCTCTAAATTCTAATAGGTTTACCTGTTGGGTTGGATGGGAGAAAGTAAGAGGACATATTGAGAATATTGCATTATTCATGCAAGTGAAATGGAGGTCCTCTTTTGTCTTAGAGCTTTTTATTGGCAAGAGGCTCTTTTAATATGTCATGTACTTGTGATTCAGTTCATAGATAATGTAATTGGATACTTTTTTGCTATATCTGTTGCTGCTGGCTTAGTACAGGTTTAGGTAGCTTCAAACTGTGTAGTCGGGGACAAGTTGCGTTTTCTCTTTTTCACCTAAGAGAGTGTTAGGTGAGCTTAGGTGATTGTTCTGTAAAGTTAAGAAACACCTCAGCAGTCAAAACTGCTGATGCTGTTAAAATTAATGTGTATTCAGTACTTCCAGAGGCTTATTCCAAATTTCAAAGAAATAGTGCAGTGGGGCATTTTCAAGAAGAATCTTTGATTTTGGAAAATAACATTTTTTCGTGTGTGTGTTGTTTTTTTTCTTTTTTTAGGATCCTTTAATAAAAAGACCTAACCCTCTGCCTGTATCTGTACCCTACTTGAGCCCTTTGGTACTGCGTAAGGAACTTGAATCACTACTGGAAAATGAGGGAGAGCAAGTAATTCATACATCCAAATTCATTAATCAGCATCCCATAATTTTCTGGAACCTAGTCTGGTATTTCCGACGGTTGGACCTACCTAGCAACTTACCTGGACTCATTCTAACATCTGAACATTGTAATGATGGAGTGCAGGTTAGTGACATTTTTGTATTAGAAGTGAACATATTACAGTAAGCTATATTTGAGGGTTTGGTTTTAAAAAATAGGTAAATGCCTTCTGAATAGCTTGGATTAAATAAGAAATGGTGTGTAACTGTTTTTTTAATATATTACTAGCAGATAAGCTTGTTTTCCACGAAGAATCTTGAAAGATAATGAAAACAGCACTCAAATTCTAGTCAAGCTATTCTTTAAAAAACAAAACAAAAAAGCCAGAGAAGATTCACTGAAGGAAACAAGATGCGTTTGTGGAGATATAACAGATTATAATATATTGTAATACACATGTTGTGGACTCCATACTTTGGTACATAAAATTTTAAAGTTCTTGGGCAAGATTCTTTGTTCTTTTCTGCGATTCAGGCTCCACTGAGATCCACTGCTATATAAATAGAATAAAATAATTAATGCTATCTTTTCATTATTTTGCCTTTCCTATTTTAAGGAACAGACGTTTTTCACATACCTATATGAATTGTGTATGTAAATCCCAAATTCCTTGAGTATTTATATTTGTCTCACGTGATAAGTAATTTCCTATCTACTTAATAAACACTCTAATTTTAAAATTGTCACTCAATTTACAAAAAAAAAAAACCTACTGTGGCGCGTGACATAGAATTTTCTAAGAAATGTGGCTGAAAACTGATACTGATAAAATCTAAAGCATATGGAAAAATACAATGCATTAGCAGCGAAAATACAAGATGGGACATGAAATTGTGATTACTACTTTAAATTCATACACTACTGGCATATTTTACTTGTCCACTGATTCTTATTGTATTAGTGATTCCAGTGGCACTTAACTTTATAAAATATAATTTTTTAGTATTTTTATAAAAAATGGAGCTATTGTTTTGAGTGACAGATATTTTATAATGGAAATAATGGTTCATATTAGTATGCAAATACAGCTTCTGTTTCAGCTGTTGGAAAGATGAGCACATATTTATGCATACCAAGTCTCACTCAAATCAGAACACTCTAAGACTGTAAAAAGTAGTACAAATTGAGCAATATGTTTAGTGCACAAAAAATGGTTCAGGATACATCATCAAATACTTTCTGCAGATACACATAGAAAACTGAGCAATCTTCATAGGTCAAGTTAAACTAGAAGAAGCTATTAAATGTTGCAGTGCATGTGGCTCTGCTCCTAGCAAATACGGTTTCCATTTGGAAGACATCAATTGTTCTTATTTGTTGTATTCAATATAAGTGAAGTAAAGCTATTTTTTTTTTGTTTTCAAAATGAGTATCAGAAAAGTTTTTTTGAACAATAAGGATGTACTGATGTTCTTAAAACTTCTTCCCTTTCCTCACGCTTTTAGCTTCCTTTGACATCTCTCGCTCAAGATAGCAAGCTAGTATACATTCATCTTCTGTGGGACAACATCAACCTCCACCAAGAGCCTGGGGAGCCTCTGTATATATCTTGGAGAAATCTCAGTAAGTAAAATAAGTGTTACAGATAAACAGAGTGAAGAGGTTATAGAAAGAAACTGCTTTTTTGTAGTGTCTGAAGGTACACCACCCACCTAGCTGGAAAGCTTTTTTAGTGTGTGAAGCATCTACAGTCTCTTAGGTACTTAACATTGTTTCAATGTCAAATTATTTGTTATGATATTTTCCTGATCTGTGTGAAAAGATATGTAACCTGTTCTTTATATGCCATACACTTATAAACAGGTTGGAAGCATTTGTTCTAGATTTGTTGTTAAAAAATCTTCACTCAGTTTGATTGTTTCACTGCGATATCTGAATGTATCTGTACAGACAGAAAGAAAAAGACTGTACTACAAAAGAGTATCTTGTATTTTTATAAATGAATGAAAGGTTGCAAGTCCCATTAATAAGTACATTTGACAGCCTACTTGGCTGTCATAAAATAATATCCAAGAAAGCCTTTGCCTAGTGTAGTTTGGTTTGGAAGGATGAAAAAGCATCATGTGGCAGACTGGTTCTGAGAACTTTTGAGAACTTTAAGATTCCTTTGCTTCTGATCAGCTAAAAGCACACAAACAAAAACAAACAACCTTTGACCTAACTTCTCAGTCTACATGTTAACTTTTAAAGTCAAGGCTAAAAATCAGTTCTTGCTCTAAGGAATTAAAAAAAGGGTTGTCCAAAGTGTCCTAAAAGTAAGCAGGCTGATCAGAAAATTACTCAAGAGCACAGAATAAGATGTATTTTCCTCAACTTCTATAGAAGCATATTAATTTGAGTATAATATATGAAAAGCTTCCCCAAAGCACTTAGACTTGAAAATGCATAAATATATGCATTTATATACATAGAGGAGCAAAAGGCTTGTTTTAAATGTGCTGGGAAAAGAAAAAAAAGGCGGTAGCATTGCAGAGAGGCTCTACAGAAAGTATTTGGAAAACCATAATGAATGACAGTTTTATGAAACTCTTAAGTCAGCATGATTAGGGTCCTGGCTAAGTCTACATTTCATTTACACATCATGTGCTTACTGCCTAATGTGTAGCTTTTTTTTTTTTGCCAGTAAATGGACTTTGTACCTTCATGAGGCATTGTTTTCTTAAAAAAAAAATAGTATTATTCTAGAACTAGGAATGCAGGCAACAAATCATGATGGTAAATGTTTTGATAATTTTCTTTCCCATTTGATGCAGCTGTGCTTTATTTCAATATGTAGCCCAAAGTTATCAATGAATTTGCAAGTGTCTTTCTGGAAAGGTTTTGATAAGAAATGTGCAAATGTTTGCTTCTTTCTTTTCTACTTTGTGTAAAAATTAATTAACTAATTAAAAGTTCATTCTAAGAAGGCTAAGTACAGTAATATATTTGAGCTAATAAAATATGACAGGCAACATCCAAAGCTGGAGTCTCCTCAGTCTCTTGTACTTCTGTGTCATGTGGGAGTACTTGATGCATTCTGTCACTTTTGTGGTGAAGTAAAGCAGACAAAGCCTTTCTGTGGTAACACGTTTCTGTAGATTAGAGGTTCTATATATATATAATCTCATTTTCTGAAAATGCCTTCTGCTTGTTGAAGTGAATTATGTTTGCTGATTTAAAAATCTAAACTTCTGTATTTACCAGATTCTTCTGAAAAGAGGCTGTCCACCGTGGCAGAAGATCAGCAGGCAGTGAACACTTTGTTGGAGAACATCAAACTAAGTATTCAACACAACAATGTTGTTAAGCCAATCCACCTCCTTCTACAGAACGTTAAACCAGATGTGAAACGACAAAGGTAAAGTGACAATCTCTTTTTTCTTGCTTCCCACTCAAAGTTAAATAAGATCAGACCATAATTCCATAAGGATCTCTGAGGAATACTCAGTTTCTTCTGCGTCTACCAAATAAGTGTTTATTTGTAAATATTTGTTACTCCCCATGTTTACAAAAAAAATGTGTTCTGTAGACAGATGCAAAATTCATCCAAATCAAATGGATAAATATGATCATTTAATCACCATGAGCATTTTAAAAATTAATTAAAAAAACATGGATACTGATTACGTAGACTGGGGTGTTGTTTCCACACCTAGCAGATTAAGTCCAAGTGTGCAGCATCCTGTTGCAGTACCTGGAATGTTCTCCAAACAACCTAAATACAGCTATGGATATTATACCAACCTGGAGTACTAGCTAATAAAAGTGGATACAACATGATCCACAAGCAAAGTGAGATTTGTAAATGATGCTGTACATTTTGCCATCTGCACAGTAATTCAAAAAGGTTTTCATACAAGAGGACGTAGTCTGGATTAAATTACCATAGATGCAAAGTTTGTTAAAGAGTCTGTCATGTAAAGTTAATCTTTGCTTCTGTGGTTTGTAGGTACTAAAAACTAAAAAAGGACTAATCTGCATAAAGAAGAATCTTTATCAGTTCCACAAGGAAAGGTTTAATATCCAGTTGTTTAGTAGTACCGATTCTGAGATAGATCTTGACCTTCTGAAACAAATAACAAAGTATGGCTGATCTCTGAAATAAGGCTGCTCTCTGTCCTTAACCCTCAGGCAGGAATTAGTTAATGAATGTGCTTAAAAAGTTAAAAAAAAAAAAAAAAAAAAAAAAAGTGCTATATTTTACATTTCTTGTTTTTCTGGAGGCTTTATGGTGTATTTGGCAGGGAGATTTCATAGTCATTGTAACTGCTGGGAGTTGGGGTTAATATAACTTCACATGTTACGGAAAATATTCAGGCATGAAAAAACTTTAAGCTACTGATCATTTAGATCAATTGCTTTCTCCACAAGCAAGATTAACAGTACAGTTACAGAAAGAGCATAACAGATGATCAACCTCTTGAACAGTGACTTTCTAAACTGAGAATAGTTATGTTTTCACTTATTTATCCTTCACAATATTTCCTAGGAGTTTTTACAGAGAAATCCTTTTCCTATCTCTGGTTTCTCTTGGAAGAGAGAACATTGACATTGGTAAGTAAAAATAATAATAAAAAAAATTATAATATATGTGGTATGTGTACAAAATATGTGTATACTTTGTATGAAAACTAGTGAAGAAATTCAGCACTTGATCCACGAGTAACTGTTCAATTGCTGCGTTTTTAGAGAAGAGGTCCATGCTGTCATAGGTTTTGCTTTTCTGAAAATCTAGTCCAGATGGGGACATTAATTTTCGCTTTGAAAGAAGTAATTATTTTAAACAAAGATTAAAAGCTTTAAGCTTTTAAAGCTTTGCCTTATGTCTGAAAACTTGCTCCCATTCTTGTCTGTCTTTCCCTGACCCATGTACCCTGTAGTATTGTTCTGTGTCTTCTAGACACCTGCTTGCCACTGCTTCCTGCTGTCCCCTACTCTAACATTTATTTGGCACTATGCAAACAAGGGAGACTCCCTTGTGGCATCTGATAGGAAGTATTCTAAAGGCAGGCAAGCCGCACAGTGCAGTTTGGGCCTCCACTGCAATGCTTTTTGACATTACAGCCTGAAAATGCTTTTCAAGTTTCCTGAGAGGTTGTATTTTTGGGGAAAAAAGCAAAACAAATCAGTACCTAGTTCAGTTAACTTAAGATAATCATTTTTTATTACATAAAAATAACCAAAAGTATTTTAATTAGTAACAGCAGTGTGCTCTGTACATGGTTTCTTAAATGACTTCAACAATGCTCTATTTCAGAGGTCTTTGATAGTGAATACAGACTTGCACATAAAAATCTACCAAAGGATGATCTTGAAAAGATGCAGAAAATAGATGCTCCACCAAGCAGCAGAGTTGAGTATTGCAGGAAGTACTTCGGAGCACCTTTTATATAAAAAAAGAGGAAAGCATATGCTAAACTTCTGCAAGACAAAAGTAGGTGAACAAACAAGGAGTATGGGGATATATATACTTTTGAATCCTAGAAGGTGATAACTGAGCAATTTGTCAGTGATTTCATCGATCTACAGCATATAACCTTGTCTTTCATCTCATGAGACAGTGTAAAGGATTTTAAAATGTTTTTAAAATATATTAATAGGATGAGTTGGTTTTAATGATTTATCTGCAATTTCTTTCCTGCATATATTTTTCCTCTTCCTTCCTCAAATCTTTCCCCCACAATCTCAAGTTGTTCAGAAAGGCAATAATTAAACAGGAGCCTATAGTTGGTGACTTTAAGGGCCTTCAATATTTGTGTATTTTAATGAAAGACCTTTCCTGTTGCAGAATGCTTAGGTTCTTTAGGTACGTCAGTACTTCTTTAGAATGACCTTTTGCATTGTTGTGCAGTATATATGTATGAATGTAAATATTTGAGTCCTTGTTTTGGAAATTGCAATGAAGTTGCCTTTTTCAGATCACAGTACCTAAACTTTCTACCCTTCTCCTGACCCTTGTCCCACTTAGTATTCAAAATGATCTTTGACTTGACTTTTTCGTAATGTGTGTCTACACTCATAAAATCTAGAAACTTGCATTCAGATTTCCTGTATTCTCTACCTGACAAATTGAAGATCCTGTGAACATACTGATGTTTTCTGCAAGAGAATTATAGGTTTCTCCGATTAGCCACTTGAAAGTGGATGGCTTTCTACAAGTTAGGTAGGAAGCTTAGACAACATTAGGATTCAGAGGTTTGTCAAACAGATGCTGTCTGAAAACATTATGCTTTATACTGTATGCATGTATGTTTTGAAAATGTCTTTTCCTTGATTTCTTTATGGCCCTCCCCCATGGTTTCATGCTAGCCTGTGGGTTAATTGTTTTGCACTGATAGTCCAAATTTAATATTTCAATTAAAGTGTATTTATAATTGTGGTCGTCAAGGTGTGACTTCACACAAATGAAGTGCTTGAATGAATGGTCTGAAGAGATGATTAATCCATCTTTAGGTTGCATCTTGTAAATTAGATACTTTCTCACCTCACATATTTAGCTTACAACAGTAGTTGTATCCTTGGCAAGAAGAGCCTGGACATGGGTCTACAGTTTAAATGTTTCTGTTACTTGAGAAGTATGACAAGATTTATTCCAGTTGTATTTTTTTTTTTTTGCTGAAATTTAACTGAGTGGCTTTTCTGATGGAGTGATTCTTGGAGAAAGAAGAGAGATTTGTAGCATGGTGAAGGAGCATAGCTCAAACTGTAATCCCATCTGAGTATGAATGTATTTACTTCATACTAACCTTTCTTAAAGATTTTTATTCTTGAAAATGATGAGGGATGAAGATCTGTCTGAAACAGCTTCCAGCTAAAACATCAAAAGCATCTTTTTTTATAACAATGAAACAAAGGATTTGCACTATTTGTGACAAAATATGTTTGCATAATAGACTGATTCCTTGCATTCATCTAAAAGTGCTGATCCTAAGTCAATATTGGGGATATTGCCTGGACAGATTCTTTCCTGATGAAAATACTGTGCTGTCTCAACAATTAAAGGCAAAGAACACAATGACTTTTTTTGTTCTTTATTCTTTGGGGTTTATGTGCATGGGTGCTTGCAGATATCAGACCTATATCACAATGAAAGGGTTGAGCCTGATTCGTCATATTTAATCTTCTTCTCCTATTATATAATTTACATGCACAGTTACATCCTTTTAAACAAAAAGTTTCTCTGAAGCATTCTTCCTATTTAATACCTCTACAAAGAAAAAGGGGCAAATTTCACTGTATAACCGTATACTGATATTAAATGTACAGCCATACAAGAATAATTTTGAGTGTTGAATGGATAAACAACTATATGATTGTGACTCAACTTACAAGAAATCAAGTTCTAGTGATCCTTAATTCTCCCAGCTCATTAAAAAGAAAAATATGTACAGCAAGTCCTGTTCTACATAACTGGTGATATTCAGACTGCTTTTACACCATGGTAGGTAATATAGAAATAAATAATAGTAATAAACCTTCATTTTAAAACAACCTTCTCACTTGTTGATGAAAATACTGATTAATTGGGCAGTAGTATGGTAGAAACAGAGTAGATTGTGTCACATCATCTAGTGCTAAACGTCAGGCTTTCTGTATGTATGTACTGTAAACTAGGAAAAAAAACAATATTACCTGAGGAAAAAGGATACCTGCATGATTTCAGGTCATCTTTGCAGATGATTGAACTTGCTTTGATTTGCTCCTGCATATTGATGTTTCTGTACACTACAAATTAGCTTCTATTCCTGTTGTACGTACCTCGATTTTAGAGTGGTAGAAGTCCTGCATGGAATTATTTGAAATCATGAAATGCCTACTGAAATTAACTCTTTTAATATAAAGGTAAAGCCAAAAGTGAGCACTTAGTCTTTTTAATTTCGATTGTTAACGCATAGTTTTCAATAGCTTACCATTCAGCTGGCTCTTGAATGAAATCCATAATTCAAGCAAAAAAGGAGAATTCTGAAGATGGTTTATTGAGTTATCTTTCAGATAAGGAGATTCTTTTTAAGAAAACAAAACAACAAAAACAAGACGTTCAAAAAAATTTGAAAGGAATGGGAACCAACTGTTTACTTCTTAAGTTGCTTTCTCTCCTTCCAAGTGTGTGATGGCAGTTCCTATTCCTCCATCTGACTCTTAGGTCTCCTACAAACAGGTGGAGACTGCAGGTTTTCCTAGACAGATTTCTGAGATGCAGACTTTCCTAATTCAAATGCTAAAAGGACTATGATCATGCCTAAGAAAAGTGCTGATCACGGCTCAATACCCATACACTCTAAAATCTGCTAAAACTAAAGAGGGGAAAAGCGTCCAAAAGCTTCATATGAGTTCATTGCAAACACTTCTGTCTTTCTGAAAAATGGGGCAGTAAAGGCCTAATACATTGTTCTCTGCAGTTAGTAACAGCATAAACTTTTTGGGCTTCGCAGGAATGATTTAGTTGCCTACGAATGTTCCTGATCCTGGTAATCCAAGTCTTAGTTATCTGAATCCGTAATGCATAAATGAGTTGGACAAGGGTACTGGGGAGGAGGGAGGTGGATAAACTTGGTGTTGATTCTGTTTTCCTCTTAACTGAAGCAGAAGTAGTAGCATTTTGCTCACTTAGAAAATCCTTGCCTCCAAATATTCTATAGCTACTTAGCAGCTAGTGTTCAAGGAGGAGATGGGTTTTTGAACGTGTTTTATAAACTTGAAGAAAATGGTCACAGATCAATATTCAATTCAAAACCTGTGATGTTTGCACAAAATGAGGGTGCAAACCAAACTGTTTACGTATGTGGGAGCAAACTCTTAATGAATTTTCAAGTAAGCCCAAGAAGTCAGAAGGTTTGTATTGGAATAACTGATATCACAGAGAAGCTTCCTAGAATTGTTGCCCTAAGAACGTTCAATTGCAGTCAGTTGTGCTGAGAAGATAATTATCTTGCACCTTTCCCCCAGCTATAAAACAGTTACGTACAACTTGTGTGCTTATATCAAACTACCTATTTTTTTTGTAGAATTAAAACAAAAAAAATAGGAGTCTTAAAAGTTTTAAAATCAGGATTCTGAAAGATTCTTTAGTATGAATATATTCTGGCACATTATCAACATATAATAACTTTGAAACCCCAGTGTGCATAGGGGACTGATATGGCTGCAGTATTGGCACAGTAACAGGTACCAGCTTTCACATGTTAATAGAAACGCCTGTATATTACTTACAGTCATATCCTGTCTTCACATTTTCTATAATTCAAGCTTAGAAAATAAAAGTTTGATGGAAAATATTGAAATCAGCATGTGTGTTTTAAACTCAGTTTGTTTTGCAAACAACTTAGTACTAGTGGAATTTCACATTGGTTAAGCTCAAGCTACATGGCACTTATTAATGAGTAATTTTAATTTTTAATTTTAAATTCCACTGTAACTGTGAATTAATGGCTTTTTGTATTGCTGCAGTTAGAAAAATACACCTTCCTTTGAATTTACAGCTTTCCTTGAATAACTGCAACATAGGTGCATATTTTCAAAGTGTATATTAAATTAGATCATAGAAATTGTATTTTTTAAACAAATTATTAAATACAAGTAACTGAAGAATCTACTCATTTTCTCTTTTTGAAGTTACTTCAGTGCAGATAACTTTATTTCATTAAATGGTAAGCTGGACACGTTGCAGAACTATACCACCTTTTCTTTCTTCTAACTAATGAAAACTTCACAGTGCCTTCTATGTTTCAGCTTTTCTTCATGGACCTTTAAAAAAATAAATAAATGAAACACCCTTGTAACTTCTAAATCTTGAAACTCAACTTTTGAATTGGACTGTAGTTCTGTTTCCTACTGTGCTGTATATCATTATGCATATGATAAAACGGATTGTTTTACCTTTTTGTTTTTCAGTCTGCATCAATCAGTGGTGCAAATTAAAGGGATTGTTCGATGTTTTTAGAAGCACATTAAACTCCTCCTAGGAGTTTATTTTAAACTGTAATGTAATGAGGATGAAAGGATGTGGTGTGAATAAATTATGAATTTATGGAGTTGGGGAATTTTCTATAATGCAATAAAATTTGCACTGGTTTAGAGGCTGTTTTGAGTTGTTGAAAAATGGCATCCATTTACTGTGCTTTAATTAACGAGTGTTTCTGTAATGTTTTTGTACATGTGACAAATGTTGCTTGAGATTAAAAGGGCACTCTGCATATTCTGAATTTTGTATAGATATTCTAGAGGAAGAAACATTTTTTATTGTATTTCACAAAATAAAGTATGTACAAATCCTTTGTGAAATTTCGTTTGTTCAGCTTCTTTTACCATTTGACCTTACCTGCTTGACATAATTTAATCTTAAATGCAAATTCAGCTTGTAGTTGGGCAAAACCAGAGACTTTCAACTGCCTCATTGGATTTTTTTGCAGAGCATCTCGGTAAATTGGTGGGAAAGAGCTGGAGCAGTTGAGGCAGGGCGGGGGAAAGACAAAAAGGACTCTCCTGGGCAGATTTTGTTCATGGGAGAGATTGGCTCTGAGGCACCCTAAGTGAGCCATACGTACACAGCAAGGCCAATAAAGGCAGAGAAAAATGAAAAACGGTCTGATGGAGGCAGAAACCTTGTCTGCAGGGAAGTCAAGGACCCTGGCTTCCTACTGATAGAGCTGCTGCTCTCTGCTGGCCAGGAAAGGCATCCCTGATCAGGTGGGTGGGAGCAGGTTTGTGGCTGTATGTTGCTTAACACCTGCTGGGAATTCTGTTTTTGTTTCAGTGACTTTGCAGTGGAGGAAATAGAGTTGTGCTTTCGCAGTGATGGACCCTCGCAGATTGCAAGAGATGCTGGTGCACCTCCTGCCTCAAAACATATTTGTACATTTTGGTTCTAAATGAAAGTAAATACATTTCAGGCTGAGATGAAATTTAAGCAGTAGAAATTGCCAGTTAACTGGCCAAGTGCTTCAGGCCTTCCTTCACAATTGAGTATCTTTCAGACTGTCTCATCTATGGCAATCACTCCATTAATCTCTTTGTAAAAATAAGAATACTAGACCCCTAAAGACCTTTCTGTTTGAAGAAACAGATATATAACAGAAGTGGCTTGTGGAGATGATTCATAACAATCTTTTAAGGTCTATTTCTAGTTAGGAGTTGCAGGAATAGTTTGTCTTTTGGACAGTTCTTTTATAACCTTGTTAACATCACCGTGACTTTGCTTATTTTGCTCTGTTATGCTTCGTTGTTTCTGTTTCTTCACAGGTCCTTTGCTGTCTCTTTAATAATGCTGCCTGCTAAACGTATTACACCTCCTTCCTACCATGCTGCCTTTACTTTGGCCTAGTGAAAGGAGGCTGAAGGAGGCCTTAACAAGAACTGAACTGAGACAGGTGCATTAATGGCAGGAATAAAAGCTTGTATTTGAGGAATTCCTGAAGCAGCATGGACACAGGCTTTGTGTTTGAAGCTACAGTGAGGAAGGACCTGTTCCCTCCTATGCCACAGTCAGATGGGAACCCTGAAGGACTGTGATGGTAGAAGGCAATAGCAGACAGAGCCAACTTCAGGGAGCTTTGTGCCTTCCTGTGCTCCGAGCCACCCTCAGAAAGCTCAAGAGCCGTCATTCTCCCTGGCAGAAGTTTGTGTCTACAAACTTCTTGTATCTACATTGAGGAGTACAGAAAATCAGATGGGCTCTGAGGGGAAACACCAGCACAGATGGGGAGTGGACTTGCTGGAGAGAGGCTTGGCAGGAAAGGGCCTAGGGTTCCAGGGGGATGCTGGCATGACCATGACTCAACTTATAGCAAAAAAAACAAACAAACAAAAAAAACCACGGTGTCCTGGGTTGAACTAGGCAGAACATGGCAAGCGGGTGGATGGGGGGGGGGTGGTCTTTCCCCACTGCTCAGTGCTTGTGAGATGTGTCTGGGTGCTGTGTCCAGGTCCCCAGTACAAGAAAGAGCAGGACATAGTAGAACAAGTCCAGTGATGGGCCGCACAGATGAAGGGCTTGAAATACGTCACGCAGGGGGAGGCTGAGAGCTAGACAGCTCAGGCTGGAGAAGATTCAGGGGGCCGGAGGGGGGAAGATCTCATCTTTGGTTTTAAACAGCTAATGAATGAGACAGCAAGGGAGTAGAGGAGACAGAGCCAAACTCTTCTTAAAAGTGCTCTGTTGTGGTTTCACAGTGATAGTCAGCAAAGCTCCATCACACTACTCTTTCACTCCCCCTCCTCAAAAGGGCATGGGAAGAAACTATGAAAGAAGGCTCATGGGTTGAGAGAAGGAGCAGTTTAATTACAGGGGAAAGAAGAAAATAAATAGCAGCGAAGGCCATGCACGCTCAGTGAGAAAGCAATCACTCTCTACTTCCCGTCAGCAGGCAACGTGCAGCCACATCTTGAGAAGCGGGGCTTCACCATGTGTAGCAGTTGCTCAGGACAGATGCTTTCATCGTGCCCCCCTTCCCCTTTCTCAACTTTTGTTGTTGAGCATGGTACCACACGGCACAGCGCACCCCTTAGGTCAGCTTAGGTCGGCTGCCCCCGCTGCGTCCCCTTCCCACCTCTTGCCCACCCCAGCCTGCTGACTTCTAGGGGATGTTGTAGGGCAGCCTTGGTGCTGCGCCCGCACAGCTCAGCAGTAACCCAAACGTTGGTGTGGCATCTGGGCTGCTTGAGCTGCACACGCAGGGCAGGGGCTGCTGGGGGGGAAAGCGAGCTCCACGCCAGTGAGAGCCAGTGCACCCGTGTGAGGGCAAGAAGCAACCAGCACGGGGTGAACCGCAGGGCAACCCACTCACTGAAGAAAACATTTTAACTGCAGGAGTGCTCCAACACTGCAACAGGTTGCCTGGAAAGGTTGTGGGATCCATCCTTTACCAACCGCTCATACCTGACTGGACTAGACATCCAGGGCTGCCCGCCAGCCTCAGGAGCTCTGACAGGGTGGGTGGCAGCCCATCCCTCCACCTGGTTACCAGAACAATACTCCTCCACACTTGTTCAAGTTTCCTTGGGCATCTTTTTTTTTTTTTTACATTTTATTTTGTAGGGTAATACTACCTGAACTTAGACTGTATCAGTTTTAAATGATTATATATGTTGATGTTATGTATAGCTGAGCTTCACCCTTTCTGAAGAACTTTGGCCTTGTACAATTGAAATCCTGCCAAAACTGCAACTAGGGTCAAGGGAAAGCTGCTGCTACCAGACAGCACTTCCTCTTTGTCATCTGTTTTGTATCATCACAGCTTTTGAACTGATGCTATCATGTTAGAAGACACCCACAGCTGCTGGCCTTGGAGAGTTTTAGTGCAGATCCTACTGTAGCAAAGTGGTCAAGTGCACGCAGATAGCATTCTGTCTCATTAACCTTTGAGCTGGTGATGGCCTAAAGAATGGTGCCTCTGCTTCTGCATTATAGGACTGGAATCTCCTGGCTCTGACAAGGCTATGAATCGTCAAACTGTCCTTGAGAAAGACAACCAGTATCCCACCACCTTTTTTCAGCCACTAACACAACTGGGGCAACAGTTGCTCTGGTTCAGAAGACCAAGAAGTAAATGACCCTTCCAACATGGCCTCCATAAAAAAAAAAACACCGAAGTTACCTGCTTCATTTTACATAAAATGGTAACTTCTAAGAACTTCACTTTATGAAACTAGCCAACATTCTTATTTAATTTACGCTTTAAACACTATTGTTAACCCTATTTACTTTGCATTTTCTACTTATATATTTCAAATTGCAAATCAACTATAGTCCATACAGTTCTTCCACCTGAGCAGTCAAGCTGTTAGAAAGGTTGACTGGCAGCTGGGATTAACTGCTTTCTGTAATTTCCTTGGTCTGAGACTTCAGTCACATGCATCTGTTTCATAGCAAATTTTACCCTCATCCAAGATTAGCAATTCTCATTTCATAGAGTCCAGATTCAACACTCAAGGTATTCAAAAATTGTTTCCAGTCAGGTGAGGTGATAACTTAAATATCCTTGCTGTGCACACAGGAAAATTTAAGCTTCTTAACTTCTATAGTGGAAATAGAAGCATGAATTTATTTGAACAAAGAACTGAGGTGGATCCTGATTACTATTTTAAGAGCACCTAGGATCTATTTAGACACAGCTTAATCCATTGCCAATACTTCATATATTCCTAAATCACAGAATTCCCACCAGACTAATAAATCTCCACAAAATGGGTTCTAAATACGTACAGGTTACTAGCATTTATCCTCAAGTGAAACTACTACAGCAAACCTTTTAGTAAATGGCTTACCGGTTCTCTGTATTCAGTATTAAGTGCAAGTATTTTACCATTCTGAAGTTAACTCTGCTATGAATCCCCAGAAGGCTTTAGACTTTTACCATCACATGCTCAGTACCAAAAATCTTCCTTCCTCATCTGGAAACACTGTCCTGTACTTAAGACTGAAAAAAAAAGAACCACTACTCAACCACAACACAGGATATTGCTGTTGCAGGTAAATTCTGCTTCTATGAATCAGGATGCATGTACAAAGTTATTACAAACTGGAATTTTTCATTAAAAGCATGAATAGGCATTCCAAGTTCTCAAAAGAGAAGAGATTCAAGACCAAGGATTGTGGTTCCATTTAGGTCTGGGCGATGCAGTTAGTCTGGACTACTATTCCTTCTAAGATATAGCCGGGAACAAGATGCACATGACTCTCACAGTTAAATTCAACCACAAAAAGGGTTTATTTTTAGTATCACATATATCTTTACTTCTGACTTGACTCAGATTTAGATGTAGAAGCTCTCAATGAAGAAAGCCGGCGCCTCTTAGCAATCTGCTCCTGGCGCTTTTCCTTGGCCTCCTGAAAAGCAAAGCAGCATGAAATAAGTAATCTTGGTGTCAGATGCTATCAACCACTTACTCTTACAGTCATTAAAGCAGAATCCAGCATCCCTTCTTCCCAGACCAAAGGAATTCTACAAGTACCCAAACCCACAGAGACACGTCTAACTAATAGAGATCGGTGTCCAAAACTGCAGTGAAAAAAATACTAATGCAGAGCTCAGAACACACAGGAGTTCTGTCTACCTTCCATTACAGTCCAGAAGTCACAAAACATTCAAGTACTGTGCTAAACACTGTAAAGTATTGCTTCTTCAGTCACTGCTGCTTTAGGTTCAAGTGCAAACTCATCCAAACAACTTCTTGCCAAGTTACCTTCCATCCAGGCCGGCTACTGCATCCAATTCCTCTACACAATCACTCAAATGCTTGCACACCCTAGCTGACCGAGAATTAACTTGAAGTATAACTGCCACCACACAAATGTTGTCGTTGTCACAGGCCATAAACTGTCCATTATTTTCTCCAAAATCAGCTCTCACAAACAGACCAGACCTATTAATTCAACTCTTCCAGGACTGGCAGAAATGAATAGCAACTCTCAAAAGATGTTTGACCAGGAACATTTACACTCACATTCAGGTATTCTTAGTCAAAATCAGCTAAGTACAGTACCATTTTAAGTGTACTGTCAGGTTTATCAAATCCCTTTAGTTTCCATAGTGCAAGATACTCTAAACAGTGAAGTTACGAGGGGTGCACGTACCTTCATCCTCTTTGCCAAGAGCTTGGCATATTCTGCTGCCTCCTCCTTGTTCTTCTGAGTGCGTTGCTTCTTCAGCGCAATACGCCTGCGCTTATGTTGCAGAACTCGAGGAGTCACCAGTCGCTGGATCTTAGGAGCCTTGGTCCTAGGTTTCTTGCCTGAAACAGAATTATGAGTCAGTAGAATCACAGAATGGCTCAGGTTGGAACCCAAAGATCATCCAGGTGGATGAGACCCCAAAAACTACCCAGTCCCAGCCCCCTGCCATGGTCAGGGACACCTCCCACCAGACCAGGTTGCTCAAGGCCCCCAACCAGGCTGGCCTTGAACACCTCCAGGGATGGGGCATCCACAGCTTCTCTGTCCCACTGCCTCATCACCTTCACAGTGAAGAATTTCCTCCTAACATCCTATCTACATCTCCCCTCTTTTAGTTCAAAACCATTACCCCTTGTCCTATCACTATCTGCCTGAAAAGAAAAAAAAATTACTCATCTTCTTAAAACACCCCCTTTAAATATTGAAAGGCTGCACCGAGGTCTTTCAGTAGAAAGGTAGAAGTGACAAACTTCCTCCCAAAGAGACCTTAAGCCTCCTCCCCTATCTACCTTGAAAGAGAACATTACTGTAACAGCAAGTGGAACCTAACGTAGCATACTACGTACACTGTAACTTAAACGGAGTTCAGCAGGAACAGGTTTTGCAAGAAATGATTCAGTTACTGTCAGACATTAAAACTGTTTTGTTAATGCTATGTAACTGATTATCATTAATGAAACGTTAAGTAATGCATTTGTAACTCCCTCCAGTTTTCTGAAGATTCCCTGCTTCTCAGCAAGTATGTCTTAAAACATTTCCCGTACTCCTAAAGTATTTAATGGATGTGGAAAGTCATCACTTAGCTTTCAGACCAAGCCATTGCATTTTCAGATTTAAAAAGCTCTTATAGTTCTACACAGACTTTCAAGTTTCATCTCCAGAAAACAAATCCACAAAGTCCGTAACAATCAAACAAGAATGCACACATCTATATAACTTCACTACTCAAGTGACAAGCAACTGTCTCCACCAGTCCACCAGGACCGCGTTCTTTAGTGGACAGTATAGTTCCTATGATGGAGAAAATTTCACTTTGCAGTCTTTCACCCAATAACCTTCCTTCGTGCCTGCATTTCACCATGATCTTTCTTTTCAAAATCCTCACCATTCATGTTGTTTGATCAAATGCAACAGAACCAGACATTAAACACCACAAGAAACATGCAGATAGCACAACACTGACCTCCCAAGAAAAGCTCATTTTGCAGACTGTCATAAAAGCATGGGGGAAAAGTCTTACCTATATCTGCTCTGTATTTTGTTTTCTATCTCCGCCTGATATAAATCTTTCAGTCTGGAGAAGAGGAGGCTCAGGGGAGACCTTATTGCTCTCTACAGCTACCTGAAAGGAAGCTGTGGGAGCTGGGGCCTGGCCTCTTCTCACAGGTAACTAGTGATAGGACTGGAGGGAATGGCCTCAAGTTGTGCCAGGGGAGGCTCAGGTTGGAAATGAGGAGACATTTCTTCTCAGAAAGAGCAGTCAGGTGTTGGAACAGGCTGCCCAGGGAGGTGGTGGAGTCACCGTCCCTGGGGGTGTTCAAGGAAAGGTTGGACCTGGTGCTTAGGGACGTGGTTTAGTGGGTGACATTGCTGGTAGGGGGTTGGTTAGACCAGATGATCTTGGAGGTATTTTCCAACTTTAATGATTCCACGATTCTATGAAACATTTCATAAACATTCTATCTCTGATTTATCCTCACTTTATTAGAATTATTCTTTGATTGTTCTTAGAACCAGCAATAACATCGGAGTATATAAAACAGTTAAAAATAAATCGTGCCAAGAGATTTAGAGTCAAATGGAGGGGGATAGAAACGTGGAAAACACAGAAGTGTCAACTTCTTATCCACAAATGACAGCTGTCAAAGCTTTAATACCAGGACAGTCAACTCTTTCATCTACTACAACAGCATAAAACACACACAGCATAGTGATAGTGTAAAATGCAGGAAACTTGATACCCCTCTGCTGAGAAGTGCCCGAAAGCAAGGCAAAAGTTATGAAATCTGAGTTCTTACCCTCTTTGTTCAGAGGCTTCCTCACAACATACTGGCGGACATCATCCTCCTTAGAGAGATTGAACAGCTTGCGGATTCTGCTAGCCCTCTTGGGACCAAGACGACGAGGCACGGTTGTGTCTGTCAGCCCAGGAATATCCTTTTCACCTTTGAGAGAATGAGTTTAAACATGCTAATTAATCCTGCATCTATCAACCACCTGTTAAATTTGTGAGCAGTCCTAAGATTAAAACGCATAAAAACCAAAATACTAGATAATCCTTGGGGTACGCCTGCAGTAGTGACAACCCTGACTATGCTTTGATAATTTAATGCAACAGTATTGCTGGCAGCAATGAAAATATTTCAAGTTACAATATAACAGAAGGAATTTCAAGATGC
Organism: Anser brachyrhynchus; assembly: GCF_964034855.1. Taxonomy (NCBI): domain Eukaryota; kingdom Metazoa; phylum Chordata; class Aves; order Anseriformes; family Anatidae; genus Anser; species Anser brachyrhynchus. Next base: position 32,005,235 of record NC_137697.1, read on the forward strand.
GTTTTCACTCTAAGACCATGAAAACATTTTCATTCTACAGAACTCTGCAGCCACCAGCAAACTGGCTCTCTCCTGGTGCCTGTTTCTAGGTTTTGATTGATTCACCCAGGCTCTTACCCTTTTTCACGATGACCAAGTTCAGAACGCTCAAGTTGGCATCAACAATGCAGCCCCGGACGGATTTGCGTTTTCTTTCTCCAGTTCTCCTGGGGCGGTAGCAGGAGTGGCCCTTGCTGAGCAGAAGGCGGACGCGTCCATGAGTGAGGACACCTTGCTTCATGGGGAAGCCTTGCTTGTCATTGCCACCACTGATTCGGACAACATAGCCCTGTGAAAACAGAGAAACACACCTCTTAGTTGCTTGTGTCTCTATTACTTCCAAAAGCCGTAGAGATGCCAACATACTGCTAAGGACAGCTGCTGTACCAGTGGTTCAGGAGAAGTCACTGCTACTGCAGACACCTAGAGCTTCTTTAACCAACACCCCACCAACAGTTCAAGATTTTTGTTTAACACAGACATGAAACATATCTTTGCAAACCATGACCTATATTTACTCTACTTCTCTTCAAACCCATATCCAAGAATGGAATTCTTATTACCAATTTTGTGCAAGATCCATTGGACTAAGTTTTGTCCATCACTGTCTTTTCTTCTTCTTAACACTAAACCTAACCAAAGCCTGTAAGCATCATGAACTAGAAATCTACATTCAACACAAGAGCATGGGTTACGAATACACATGTAAAAAGAGAAAAATAGCTTTTATTTCTTCTTCTGAGGAGACAACATCAGCAAAGATTACCTTATTAAGAAGAGCGCTAGCCTAATTACTGAATTCAGTATGTATTTTAAAAGAAGCTTTCAATAAACCCATCAAATCAGTACCATGCAAATACCCTAAAATATTACACCTGCACACTGCGAATAGCTCCGTACCTTAAGCAACTTGGCTACGGCTAGCACACCCTTCTGATCCTTACCTTCCACTCCTCACCAAGAGAATCAGCTGCGACCTCCGTTGCCATCCGTTTCTCATAGAACGTTCTGAGCTTGCGCTCATCGTCCACTTCAATAAGCTTCTGGCAGCCAGTGGCTGGGAAAGAGATGTTCAGCTAACAGAAGGGAAGAAACAATAAATAATGTTTCAGTTGAAAGGTCTCATACAACACATTTCATGCAAGTTTAGCCACAGATACTCATTTTACCTTAGCATTTAAAATCTAAAAGCAGCTACGTGTTTATTAGTGTTAGCTTATTAATGCTTTGCTCAGAGAACCAAACAGACCCATGCTCAATCAGATTAGCACAGCAGTAGCTCCTTAACCATTCGGAACACTACCTTTACCGCAGCAGGAACACTATCACCTCTGAGAGGGCTGCTGCCCAACGCAGCAGGATGCTGTGCCCCCCTCCTAACGCACACAACGCTAAACCAAACGCTTCAGCGCTCCGAGGCAGGGGCGCTAACCCCAGGCTAACACCCGAGCTTCCTAGGATCCGCAGCGGAGCCCCGAGCCTGGGGACCCCCCGGCACCTTCCCGGAGCCCAGCCCCGCGGCCCGGCCGGCGCCGTGCCCCGATGGCGGCCGCCATCCCCATCCCATCCCCACCCCGCCCCGCCGGCAATCCACCGCCATCCGGCCCCCGGCAGCGCCCCGCGCCCGCCGCCGCGTCCCATCGCGCCGTGCCCGTGTCCCGCCGGGCGGCGCCGGGCCCCTTTGCGTCGCGTTGCCGCGCGGGCCCGTCGCGCCCCGCCGCGCCGCCTTGCCTTCATCCTGCCCCCGCCGCGCCGCCGCCGGAAAAGGCCGCACTTCCGCTCGCCGCCCGCACATAACCCGCCAAGCCTCGCGAGAGCGCCGTGCGTCGCCGCGGGGAGCCAATGGCGAGCGGGGGTTCGCCCGTAAGGGGGCGGGGCAAAGGGGAGCTGGCAGCGCAGGAGGCAGCTTCCGGCCTGTCTGTGCCTCCTGGCGGACCCGCGCTCGGTGGTGACGCTGGGCCGGGGCCAACGTGGGCGTCCCGAGCCGTGTCCCAGGCACCAGGCCCAACCTCTCCTTGGCACCCCCAGGGACGGTGACTCCACCACCTCCCTGGGCAGCCCGTCCCAGTGCTTGACTGCTCTTTCTGAGAGGAAATGAGTGCTCATTTCCAACCTGAACCTCCCCTGGCACAACTTGAGGCCATTCCCTCTGTTCCTGTCGCTGGTTACCTGTGGGAAGAGGCCGGCCTCCAGCTCCTCACGCTGCGTGAGGAACCTGAGAAGTGTTCTAATAAATTGTCAGAGGAAAATCCTGCTTGCATCTATGACATATGATTAGGTTGTTAAAGTTTGCACAAAGCTTCTCAAAAGCTTTGCACCGACTCTTTAGGAAGGCTGTTCCTTCCAGTTTTACTTGAAGTAAGAAAAATTGCCTCTTTCACTTAAAGACAAACAGTGGCATCATAGAGACTCCTGGCTATATATCCATGCTAGAACTGAGCGTATCTGCAGTTGACATTGTTGAAGCACAAAGTGCCACTATTGTTTGCACTCGCGTTGTTTCACAGTTCCGGAGGAGAAGAGCAGGTGTTTCTGTAAATCGAGTAGCTTCCACTCAGGTAAACTTTCCTCGAATGGCAACAGAGGTCTTGGTAAATGTTGCCCTGGTTCCAGGAGTCTTTGCATGGTGGAACATGTGGCTTTCAATGGCAGCAGTTGGTAGCAGGGGTTTGTTCTCTTCTGCTGTGCTGTCCGTAACTGCTGGGAGAACAGAGGGACGGACAGACGGTCAGCTGGAAGTGTGCCTCCATCAGCCACCTCCGTGTGTGAGGTGTTTTACCTCTTGCGTAAGTAAAGAATGCAGGTTACCTGGAAGTGACCTTTCTCAGGAAGGTGATTGATGAAGTAAAAATATAACCTGAGCCTTTATATCTAAGCCTTTATATTTCACAGAGGATGTAATGCGCACCCAGCTGGCTCCCTCTTCAATACACCTGTTTATAGCTCGTGTAAAAGTCAGTACACATGCAAAGTGGGGTGAACACAGCAGCCCGCCCCCTGCGTTGCCTGCACAGGGGAACACGAGGAGCCGCCAGCTATTTTCGACCACATTTTCAGTGCATACGAAGGACGGAGGGGTGAGAGCAGGAAGGCAGGCGGCCGGGCGGGCTACATACACTGAGGAACACGCTCCTCGGAGCCGGCGAGGAAGCAGGACAGAATCTCTCCCGGAGCCCCGTGGGGGCAGGCAGCCCGGCCCCTGCCCGGAGAGCCGGCCCCGGGGGCAGGCGGCGGGGCGGGGGGGCGCGGCCCGGCCAAACCTCACGCAAGCCCGGGGCGCCGCCGGCCCCGCAGGCCGCGGGGGGGGGGCGGGGGCGGCTGGGGAAGCGGGGCGGGAGGAGGAGGAGATAGAGGAGGAGGAGGAGGGGATAAAGCAGGAGAAGGAGGCGATAAAGCAGGAGAAGGAGGCGATAAAGCAGGAGGAGGAGGCGGAGGAGCCGTCTCGCCGTGCCGCGGCGGGGAGCCATGGGCACGCTGTTGTGGTGGGACCAGCTGCGGGCCGGCAGCTCGGAGGTGGACTGGTGCGAGGACAACTACACCATCGTGCCCGCCATCGCCGAGTTCTACAACACGGTGCGCGGCCGGGGGGCTCGGGGGCCGGGGGGCAGCGCGTGGGTCCGGCACGCAGCCCGCCCGCCTCCTCACGCCGTGCCGCCCCGCCGGGTGCCGGCGGCTGGTACCGCCTTTGCGCGGGTGTGGGTCGCTCGGCAGTGGCGGGTCAGGGGCAGTAATGTAATTAGCGCTGCTTCTAATGAGCCGCGGTGCACCCCCGAACCCTCTCCTCCCAGCCCAGGAGCTCCCAGCCGCCGGGGAGGGATTGCAGGAGCTTATCCCCCCTAGCGGAGCCGGGCAGCCCTGTGGAGAGCATCTTGGAGGGGAGCGCCGCTCCTTGCGCCCTGTTTGTTTATCCGAGAGTTTGGCAAATTGGTCCGCCAGGGAGCGAGGTCATGCACCGGGCTTTCCGGGAGCTTGCCTTTCCGCGACGGGCAGATCAACAGGAGGGAGCCCTGCAAATGACGTGTCGGCATTGTTGCTCCGGGTTTTCTGCCCTGTGGTGGCTGGTGGGTGCACGGGTGGGAGCTGGGGCTTCTGCTTCGTCTGACTTTTGTATCAGAATGGTCTCTGAGTTTTTTTGCTTGTTTGTTTGTTTTCCAAATTTCATCTTTGTCTCAGCTCTCCTTCCCTTTCAAGCTGTTTTCCTTGACCGCCCACATCAGATGATAGTGCTGCGCTACAGCGAAGGAAAGAAAGAGATGCCTGGAGTGTGGCTCATGGGGAGTGCTGTGTGCTTAGAACAAGTAATTCCACTGTGCACAGTGCACACTGCTAACCTGTTGTTTCTTCTCATATTTCTGCGCCAAAGTCATCGGGGTAGCGTCTGGTCTGTGCTGCTGGAGGAGTTGGAGGGTGTGGGGGGAAACTGTCTGCTTTCTTTGTTTCTGATGTCACCATGCAAGAACCAAAAACAAAGGGAGGAAAAAGGTCAGGGTAAACAAGAAGTTTCTTGAAGAAAGTGACGCATTTCGGAGACCAGCTATGCAGGAGGATGGATATCCTTCTGACTGTGCGGAGCTGATTAGCTGTGGCAAAGAAGTTTGCAACATGCTAGGAGCTGCAGGCACGTCCAGGTGAATAACTGAGCTTCCAGACAGATTAGCAGAGACACATACTGAAAAGTTTGCCCTGAAGCCCCTCGTATTGCAGCAGCTGTGTACAAACCAGCAAGCTGTACACCGAAGGGGTGTGGTGGAAAGGCTGTGTTGAGGGTAAACATATTTCACTTCTCTTCAGTAGTGAAGTCATTGTGATGGACTGACTTGTGTGTTTGCAGATTCTGAAAATTAAGAGTGTTGGATTCGCAGTGAATTGATGGGCTTGGGTGACTGCATCCTGAAAAGACAGATGCTGGCAGGGGAGTAGGGAAGATTTCTCCTGCTCTGACAGGCACTCTAAGGGGAGCCTGAATTTTATTCCTTCTGAGATGGCTCAGTTCTGACCCAAAACCTTTTTAAGTTTCAGGTCGGACTCTTCAGCAGACATGAATCTGGTATCTGTGTCTTCAAGCTGTAGACTAAAACCTTGCTAATCCGCATTTTAAACTGTCACAGCTAAGGTCAGAGTTGTAGTTGTGGTCTCATGCAGTATACATGTAAGCATGGAACTGGAACAGCTTATTTGGAACGTATTTAGGAAGATCAATTTAATTATTCTTCTGGGTCCCAGTCTTAACATTTTGCATAAATTTAACATGATCTAGTTAAAAAGCAAATCAAAATGCTCATCAGGATTAAATCAGTGGGAGAATAGCTATTTGGAGGTTTTTTTACAAATTGATCATACCAATTTTTTAAAACGTACAGTAGTCTGATGTGATTTTATGTTACACGCTCTAAGTGAAGAGACCATGAAAATTTTCATAACTCAAAAGAATAGTTATAGGAAGACCTGTTTTTTTTTTATTAGTTTCAGAAAAAAAAATCCTGATGAAATGTAACCCTACTCTAAAACATGAACAACTGCCTCCATATGGTCAAAAGAAGCTAACACTTGTGGGGGTATTGCAAAAAAAAAAAAAAAAAGTATTGTTTGTGTTTTAAACACCTGAAAACTGTAACATTTTTCTGTTACCAGTGAAGCTCATACTTTGCAGTTCAGTTTGTTGCATTCAGTTGTGCATATTATACATATTTCTTGCCAAATTTCCATTTTAAGAGAAAATTTCCAGTGTTCTTATTCCTCTTCTGTTCCCTGCTAGTAAGGAGATAAATGTTTTTTCAAAAAAATACTAAACTGTCTTAGGAGTGTGAAAGCATTTTTATATTCTGGTGGCATTTTTTTAACTACAGAAGTCTTTCAGCACTTGTGAGTGGCGTGCTCTTGAGAAGCTGAAGATGCAAAGCCTCTAATCTCACTGCAGATTTGCTTTGTCTGTTTTTGCTTCCTTCTCACAGAGAGGTAGTGCTACATGTTGCCTTAGTGGCCGAATGATGCAGCTACTGGCTGGGAGTCTTACCAAATAGTAAATAATACTTAATCTTTGGTAGGACTGCGGAAAACATCACGAGTCAGGACTGTGGCCAGATGTGAGCAAAGTTATGTGGTCACGATCTGAGCTGGGCTCTGGCATTCCATCTGCGGCCTGTGTCCTATATTACTTTCATACAAGCAGATAGCTGAAAATTAAAACTAAAGGTCCAGAATTGTATAAAGGCAGAGGATGGACTTTTATTGATGGGCTACTTACCCTTTTTCCAGAACTGTAATTTTGAATTGTTGCCTTGTGCAGATCCTAAAAGAAATTGGCAGTACTCCAGTTCTTAGATTATCAAATAATCAAATCATCTTAGATTATCAAATCATACAGGCCAATCATGTGTTAGGTCAGAAATTTCATATGCAAAATGCTTTCTGAAACCAGAGACCAATGGATAAGTGCCTCACTGGCTTGGGAAGGATGGTGTTAATAGTTGTGTTATATCTAGGGGTGTAGTTCTTGTAGGGAGCTGGGCTGATACCAGGGAATGAAAAGCAGCAGGTCAGTTCTGATGTTGACCTATTTGGTTCTGAACTTAAGCTATATATTTCAGAAGTGTTCCAGAGCTCTGATTTGAATATAACTTGTGGAAATTACTACGTGTGGAATATAAGAAACAGAACTAAGCTATTGCATGAAAGAGAGACATGAGTATCATGGTTTTTTGTAAACTTATTAGGAAAGAGTTTCAGTTCCAGAATTATTTCATCTTTTACAACGATATGAAATATTCCTGGTGGCCACTGTAATGAATATAAATCACGGTCAAGTTCCAGGTTGGTGGGGTCTTGGATTTGCAGGCAGTACTTTAGCATGAACAGGAGGAGTTCAGTGCCAGAAGAGCATTGCTGTAGGGCAGAAGCATTCCTTTGTTATCTACTCAGTGATGTAAACCTGTGTTGTTACAGGTGTGGCAAGTAGTTGTATTTCCTTTGTTACCTTGTTTCTAGGCAGAATAAGGACTTTCTAGCCTAACTTTTATATGCTGTGATTGCCTAAGCTGATTTATTTCACTGGTTAGTTCAAGTTGTAGAGATGAAAAGTGTTTCTTTCACACTCCCTAGTTTGTAACTATCTTTTTAATTTTTTTTAATTTTTTTTTTTCTCTCGTTGATACTTCTCATTGACCTAACTGTGGCTAAAATCTGAAAATGTATAGAGCACTCTGAGGTCCCCAGAGGACTTGCTCGTATTATATCATCCCTGTTACCAGTCATTGTATATGTTTCTGACTTTTTACGGAGTAAGGAGAGCCCTCCCACTCCAAGCTTGTAAAAGCAGGTAAAACACCAGAATTCTGGTCTATGACTGTGTTCCAGATGTTGCTATAGGTCTCTGCTGCACAAAGGTGGGTAGTTTTTATGCGAACAGAAGATGCTTTGACTAATCTTTTGACTAACTTTTTGACTTTTGACTAAGCCTGATCAGTTGAATGTGTAGGTTTTATGTGACTTAAGCAGATTCATCCACCTCTTAAAATCTGCTTTAGAACATTTTTCTATAAATAACTCTTTGCTCTTTACCTTGTCTCCTCAGGGATATACTGTGTCCTGCGTTCTGGCATTGCCAGGTGCCTCCCACCTGGCAATTTGTTCACTTTAATTTGTGAACCACGAAGGCAGAAATTGCCACCTTGGTGGCTGAAGGATTTCTGTCAGAGGAGTCCTCGTATTGCTGCTGGGGAGGTGCTTGGTCTGTGGCACTGCTCATCAGTCAGTGCCCCGGCGGCTTTTTCCCGTCTGGTTTGTGAGGCTGATTTCCTGCTTCTTCAGCTGTCGGAAAGGGAGAGAGGATTCATCAGAGGACAGTTTGTGAAGAAGCTTGAAAGAATCTGGTAGGGCTCTGGCCTTCCCAGCAGCAGTGGGCAGCGTTTACCACAGGCTAGAGAAGTTGGAGAGGCAGGCGGACTAAGCCAGCTGTCCGAAGCTGAGCAGTGTGAATGCCCCCTGTGAAAACGTGTGGGTCTGTGAGGGGCCCCGTCTGTGACAAAACAAGCTGTAGGAGCTGGTAACTGGCAGAAGGATTTCACCTTTCCCTACGCTGGTTTAGAAGGGCAGCCCAGTGGCCACTGGAGTTTCCCCAGGCTGACTGGCAGCCCACCTGCAGGGAGCGTGGTGGCTTCTCCTCTTTGTGGCAGGCCTCGTGCCTGTTGCCTAGAAAAGCAGCCAAGATCTTTCTGTCCTCTTTCTGGCCATCCCCTCCCTTCTCTTGCCCTCGCCAGCAGCTGCCAGGCAACGAGGTGCTTGTAGCAGTGAAATTACCTGTGCACTTAATGCAGCATTAGGACACGCGCTGCTGTGGATGTGATTTTGTTGAAATGTCAAAAGAACAAGATGGTGGTTTCTGTTGACAGGAAAATTTCTCCCTGCTGTTTTTCTGGTGGCTTCTCTAGCTTTATTTTATGTAGAGAAGATGTAGGATTTTACAGCTCTAAACTGAGCATGATAGATGTTTCTAAGTATTTCATATTTCACTTGAATGAAATCTAGCCAAGAATTTTGAAGGAAATGCAGCTTGTCTATGAGGAGGTGTCTTTAGTGTGAGGGAAGGTGTCATGCATGAAGTAGGCAGCGCTGAGAAACTGCTCCTGTAGTTATTGTCATTTTGAGTGCCAGCTAGGAGTATGATTTGATGAGTCTCACAAATGTTAAATGAGACGTGTTGGTCTTAATCATTGCAGCCTCTGCTCTCACGCTGGCAGAGACAGTGTTGAGTGGTGGACAGTAGCTGAATGAACAAATGCCTTCTTTGTATGCCATTCATGAATGCTTTTGCATTAGATTTTTGTTAGTGTCAGTAAAAGTCTGTAAGTTTCTGAGAAAAGGGGATCTGTCCCAAAGGAGCGCTGTTATCTCAGAGTTGTTTTACGTGTCCATTTTAGGGGAATATTGCTGGGAACAATTTTGTCTTGTGCCTGGGATAGGTGTGGGGAATGTGAGGAAACCAAGGTTTGGGAGCTCATCCTTGTCTCCCTGTTCCGTTGTGAGGCAGCAGTACAGTCTTTCCATAGCTGCTTGGTTAAACTTGGGCCACGGCTGGCCCTCAGCACAGGCAGCCCTTTACCAAGAGAGCCACGTGATACTGCAGTGACAGCTCCTGCTAATCACAGGTAGAGTATTTTCTAACTAAAGAACAGTGCTTTGGCTTGTTGGTAAGCAAGAGGAAATATGTCTTTGTTCCAGTCTTACATATTAAATTTAAAAACAGTTAGCAGTGGTCTGAATTACCTCTTCACTTTCCTGTAACTTGTTTTCAGTCATATTCAGTTGTTTATGTAATGGAGAACCAAGAGAAAAAAACGAACTGTAAAAACATTTACAACTTCAGGCTTGCTTTACCCTACAAAATGAAGGTTCTAACTCTTTTAGCTTAACTTGGTATTTCAGACCTGCCAGACCATAGGTATTGTTCAGTGACTCGACTTCAATAAAACTTACTACCCCCTTTTTTGCATGCTGAATTTGACAACTGTTGAGAGGAGTGTTCACTTGCTAGAGTTCCCTGTTTACTGTTGTAGGCTTCATGAATTGCAACAGTCCAAGTATTTGTATATCCTCACTAAAATGGCTGTGGGAATAGACTGGAAAGGTGATTTAAAGATGTGACTAACCACACTTTACATTGTTTGTGGTTTTTATGCTATTTTTAGTTGAATGAAATTAAACAAAGTGTATTGATGCTTTGCAAAAACAGTTCATCTTTGACAGAAACTGAGGGCCATAATTTGTTGAGCTGTGGCATCATTGGATGACAGTATTTTTGTGGATGTCTTAGTCTGTAGATATTAAATATTTGCTAATTTTCTGTCTTTGTGGTACTCTTTTATTTTCCCAGATAAGCAACGTGTTGTTTTTTGTTTTACCACCCATATGTATGTGCTTATTCCGTCAATATGCAACCTGCTTCAACAGTGGAATATATTTAATATGGACTCTGCTAGTTGTGGTCGGTAAGTTGATTAGTCTCTGTTTGTCTGCGTGTGCACGAACTGAGAGGAAATTAGTTTTTCCTGCTTGCGCATGATTGTTGCTGCAAAACAAAGCAGTACTGACGTCTGCAGAGGAGTTCGCTTGTACTTGCTTGAAGCTAGAGCACATGTAGTTTCTGAAAGGAAAATGCTTTTTGCAGTTTGAGGTTGGAGGGTTCTTTGACCTTAGTTCTGTTCCCTTCCTGTCTTTCCTTTGCACAACTTCTTTTACTTGTATCTGGGCTTACTCTAGAGCAGTGCTGACCCTCCATTCTCTGATGCTGTTGAATAAAAGATTAATGAGAGTGCTCATCAAAACTGGAGAGGATAAAAGATCTTGCTATGTATCGAGACATTTTAATAGTAGACCCAAAGGTTTACCCATTTTGTATATGGGAAATTTTTAGGCCTTTTCAATTGTAAAGGCATTGGGAAGTTGTAAAGGGATACTCAAAGCCCTGTGGGGAAGTTTGCTACTTTCCACATGTAAACTTGTATCACAGAGTAGTCATCGCATGCTGCTTTCCACATTTGTGTTATCCTTTCTTGTGCTATTGAGAAAATTCAGAAGAAGCATTTGAATTTATTATTTCTTTCTTTGTTTTTGCATTTAACTTTACTACCTTTTTTTTTTTTTTTGCATGCATTTACTTTTCTAGCAGGATATGGCATCTGTAGCTTCTGCTTTTGTAATGCGTTTGTTTTGTAATTATTATGAGGTGCTGATGATTTGGATTGCTTTTCTAGGAAAGCTGGTGATTTTTTTTTTCCTTTTCTAGACCAAATGGTATCAACCATTTGCTATGCAGTCCTGATCATGAGCAGTGGCTTTCATTCTATACAGCACTGTAACTATTGATTGTAATTTTTGCCTGACTTTTCTAGGAATTGGATCCGTTTACTTTCATGCCACCCTCAGTTTCCTGGGCCAGATGCTGGATGAGCTGGCTATTCTCTGGGTGCTGATGTGTGCTCTTGCCATGTGGTTCCCTAGGAGATACCTACCAAGAGTTTTTCGGAATGACAGGTAATCATGTGATGTGGTACATATTCCTGTCTCTTGAAACATTTCACATAGTCCTCCGTGCCATGACACTGAGAGATCATCCAACCTTACCACTGCTGCCATTATCTTTTCTCACTCAATTTTCCTCCAGTTGCTTATATCTCATCTTATTTTGTTCTTTGGAAGTCCTGAGTCTATAGTTCTTGATGGTGGGTTTTATGCCATGTAACTTCAGATTCTGGAGTCCAGTGCCTCTGGAAGTGCCTGTCCTTTTAATTCTGGAAAGACACATTTGTATGATTAGTTTGTTATACTATTAGTTTGTTGTAGCTAAAAAATAAAGCAACAGAAACCCGCTTTCTCTCTTCCTTTTATATAGCCTAGAGTGTACATATGAGCGAACCTATGGAATTCAGCTTAATTTTCATCTGAACTTCTAAGCCAGTGGTTAAAAGTACTTTTTAAGTAAAGGCTGCACGTGGTGTTTGTTTAGAAGTCTCTTGTTGCTGCAAAGGGTTTTTTTCTTTATTGCAGAGTTAAAATAAAAAGCATTGTAGGCAGTTTAAAGAATCTGTTTGTGATTTGTTCCCCCCAAAAATGTATGCTGTAACCTTTGTACATACTGCTTTTCTATGCGTAAAGTAATTGAGGTTATGGAGAGGTTTGAATCACATCACCAATGTCCTGCTCTCTGAAAACTGCTAAGGCCTAAGGCTTCTACCTCTAGCATTCTCATACTATTGTTGTCTTCTTTTTTTTCTTTCCCTTCTCTTTTTCCTTGACATATACCCAGTTAGAAGTTGCTGGGGTCAGGGGTCAGTAGGGAAGGTTGGTGCCTGTATTGACTATTCTTTAAAATAACTTGCACTGAGAAAAGTATATGTTGAATTACAGTGCATAGACTATAGTCTAATGGTTTTGTCAAGTTAGTGTGAATTTAGTACTTCTGCATATTGCTATTTTAATGGTGTACAGTGCTATTACAGGACCCTCTCAGCTTAAGAGGCCAACAAGTTTTACTGGGGTTATTTGGTAGATAAAATATCTTTTACTTCAAATACTTCAAATAAAGGGCAGTTCTGTCTCTTGAAGAATTTTTCAGACTGCATGTAAATTATTCCTCAAAAGCCTAATGGAATTCTTGTATGTAATCTATCACTACTTTCTGCTAGTTTGCTTAGCAGATTTGTAGTATTGCCCACAAAGTTAAACTGTATTCTTTTTAAAGAAGGAATAGTAGCATTTCTGGGGTGAAATCCTGTTTCTGTTGAACTTGTTGGTAAAACTGTAAATAGTAATCTGCCAGGTTATAACAGACCCATAAAATACTGAGGTGCGATGAAGGATGTCTCTCATCCTAAATTTCTCAGAATAGTTCCTACCTAGAGTCTGCCAGGGAGGTTAAGGTCTTGATTCCTTTCTGAAGTGTACAGAGTTACTGGGGGGCAAAAAAGCCTAACCCAGAACAGGTCTGATTTACACACACACATGCACGCATATACGTATGCACACATATATGTATTTTTATATGTTTTGCTTTGCCTAACTTATTCTTCTAGAATTATACCTCTATTCTTCTAGAAATATACTAGTTCTCTGCTGTGGTCTTTACATTCTTCATCCTCATTGCACTCAGATTTTTAATGTTGAAAATGTTACCATCTACCACAACTGATTTGTGGCGTCTTCAGTCATTAAGGCACTTACATCAGATAAAAACTTCCTACTTAAGTAACTTTTTGCCTTCCAGTAAAAAGAAAATCCTTAAAGCAAAATGTACATGTAATGAGCTTGGTGAACATGAGGGTGATGACACTGGTGGCCAGGGAATTGTGCTGTACAAATATGCTGAGACCCTACTTGAAACTTAGAACTAAGGAGAGAAGAGCCATCCTTCAAATCAACTAGTTTGATACAGCTGTGGGACTGTAGTTCAGGGGCAGCATGATGAATCTCTGTCTGCCATAGTCCTGCCACAGTCTAGAAATGGGTTGTTTAAATTCCAAATTTGAAGTTTAAACAATTAATATATGTTTAATTTCAAAGTTGTCAGGCTGTCTATACATGGCCCAACTGTGATTTCGTTTATGCTAAGAATATACCAAACAGATTGCAACCTGTCTCTAGAAGCTGGGACATTAGTAATAATAATAATAAAAAATAATCTTAAAAATCAATGTTGAAAGCATGAAGAAGGATAACACAAAACTGCTTTGAGGAAGCACAGTGCTGGTACAGAGATTGTCTTGTTCTTGACTTCTTGCATGAGAAGGAAAATGGGAGTGGGATCTTAGTATTTTGAAACCAGTGATTAATGTGAGTCTCTGTGTGTGCATGTGTGTGTATACGTGTACATGGCTGCTTCAGAAGACTAGTCAGGAAAAGGTTTATCTATATCATTAACGCTGTATGCATACAAGCCAGCGCAGGATCCACATGCACCGTATGCAGTCATTGCACTTTCTGAACACACCTAAAGAAACCTAAGTTTTGTTACACTGCTAGAGTCATACTAAGATTTCTAGTTTTACTAATTAAAAGCTTGGAATTAAAAATACTTTCTCTCCCCCCCCCCCCCCCCCCCCCCAAAAAAAAAAAAAAAACCCTCTTCAGGAGCAGGTTTAAAGCTGCTGTGGGTGTCCTGTCTGGAGTTACTACCTGCCTTGCCTTCATTAAGCCTGCCATCAACAACATCTCACTAATGACTCTGGGTGTTCCCTGCACAGCTTTGCTCATTGCTGAGCTGAAGAGGTGAGTATGTTTCTCCTGCCTACAGTTTTGTCTTCAGAGATCCTTAGGCCACCATATGATGATAGAGTAGATCTGGCTTCGGTGCTTATGAGAGCAGAGCAGAAATGCTTCTCCCTCATAGAGATCTGGTATAAGCTTGCTCTGCCAGTTCAGACATTTTTGGCAAGGATTTTTTTTTTCCGTAGGTGAATATACTGGGTCGGATATTGTCTGTCTTCTTGCAGCATATCTCTTCCTTTGACCTGTTCTAACTCAAATTTGTTTATTGTGGAATCGTGGCAAGAGTTTTGCTCCAGTGACAGCTTTTCTGCTGTAAAGTCTGCATAGGGGTGAGATAATCACAGTCTGGGTACTGGAGGGAACATGGCTTGAGGCTCAAGCATGCATGGAAGATGTGCCAGCTCTCAAAGCTTATTGTGAGTCTTCAGTACTTTTTTTCTAACACAGGTAATATGATGGCGTCAGGCCAACAAAGATAAAGTTAATCACTAGGTTGCAGAGGATAGCTACCTGTCAGGGCTTTAGACATTATGAAACCAGAATGCAAATTGAGAAGAATCTGAGACTGGTCTTAAGGTTTGAAAGAGTCCTACGTACCATGATAACAGCACCAGGAGCTGCGTGTTTTTTGCATCTTCTGACCTGCTGCAAAAAGGACAAAGCAAAGATCAGGATATGAACTCCTCCTTTCCCACTCTTCTCCAGTCTGAGAAGGATTGCACAACTTAGGTTGGCTCTTAGATAGACATACAGCTAGACAAATATGTATTGTTGTAGGTGAAAATTGCCTTATCGCTCAGGCTAAAAGGGTTATAGTAAATGGGGTTACATCAGGCTGGCAGCCAGTCACTGGTGGTATTCTGCAGGGCTCCGTTATGGGGCCAGTTCTCTTCAATGTTTTCATAAATGACTTGGATGTAGGACTTGAAAGTACACTAAGTTTGCAGATGACACTAAATGGGGAAGAACTATTGATTACCTCAGGGTAGGGAGGCCTTTCAGAGAGGTCTTGACAAATTAGGGGGCTGCGCAGTCAACAACAATATAAAGTTTAACAACAGCAAGTGCTGATTTCTGTTCCTGGGACAGGGCAAGCCTGGTTGTGCGTACAGACTGGGGAACAAGAGACTGGAGAGCAGCCCCACAGAAAGGGATCCAGAGTTCTTGTTGGTGTCAAGTTGAACATGAGCCAGCAGTGTGCTGGGGCAGCCAGGAGGGCCAACTGTGCCCAGAGGTGCATCAGGCACGGCATCGCTAGCCGGTCGAGGGAAGGGACTGTCCTGCTCTGCTATGCGCTGGTGCAGCCTCACCTTGAGTACTGTGTGCAGTTTTGCGTGCCACAGTGTAATAAGGGCATAAAAGTATTAGAGAGTGTTCAAAGCAGTGCTGTGAAGATGGTGAAGGGTCTAGAGGGGAAGATGTGGGGAGCAGCTGGGGTCCCTTGGTTTGTTCATCCCAGAGCAGAGGAGGCTGAGGGGAGGCCTCATGGCAGCCTGCAGCTTCCTCAAAAGAGGAGTTGAGGGGCAGGTGCTGAGCTCTGCTCTCTGGGGACAGCAACAGGACCCTGTATTGGGTTTATGTGTCAAAGTTTTGGTAGCAGGGGGCTGCAGGGGTGGCCTCTGTGAGAAAAATCCAGCAGCTGCCCCACGTTAGATGAGAGCCTGTTCCAGGTGGCTCCAAAAGGGACCCGCCGCTGGCCAGAGCCAAGCCAAGAAGCGATGTTGTTTGCACCTCTGTGAGAGCAGATTGAAGAAAAGGAAAATAACCTGCTGCACAACAGCAGCTGGGAGAGAGGAGTGAGAGCCAGCCCTGCAGACTCCCAGGTCAGTGCAGCAGGAGGGCAGGAGGTGCTCCAGGCAGGCAGCAGCAGTTCCCCTGCGGCCTGTGGAGAGGCCCCTGGTGGAGCAGGCTGTCCCCCTGCAGCCCACACGGAGCAGATCTCCACGCTGCAGCCCGTGGAGGAGCCCCCGCTGGAGCAGGTGGATGTGGCCTGGAGGAGGCTGCGGCCCATGGAGAGCCCCCGCAGGAGCAGGCCCCGGGCCGGAGCTGCAGCCCGTGGAGAGGAGCCCACGCAGGAGCAGGGGTCTGGGGGGAGCTGCCGCCCGTGGGGGACCCGTGCTGGAGCAGTTTGCTCCTGGGGGACGGATGGACCCCGTGGTACGGAGCCGTGTGGGAGCAGGTCTTGAAGAGCTGCTGCCTGTGGGCAGCCCCCGCAGGCTCAGTTCGGGCAGGACGGCATCCCGTGGGAGGGACCCCACGGGGAGCAGGGGCAGAGAGGGACCGTGAAGGTGCGGTGGAGACGAAATGTCAGGGACTGACTGCAGCCCCCATTCCGCTGTGCTGCTCAAGGAGGGCGTAGGAGAGGGTAGATCTGGGAGGAAGGTGTTTTTATTTATTTTTTTTGAGTCACTACTCTAGCTTGTTAGTAATAGGTAATAAATTACATTAATCTTGCTTATGCTGAGTCTGTTTTGCCCCTGACAATAACTGTTGAGTGATCTTCCTGTCCTTATCTCAACCCTTGAGCCCTTTCAATCGTAAATGGGAATATACCCTTTCCCTTTGAGGAGGTGGAGTGAGAGAGTGGCCATGGTAGAGCATAGCTGCTCAGCTGAGTAAAAGTATCACAGACCTGAGGCAATGGCATGGAGCTGGGACAGGGGAGGGTCAGGCTGGGTGTTAGGAAAAGGTTCTGCACCCAGAGGGTGGTTGGGCACTGGGACAGGCTCCCCAGGAAGGTGATCATGGCACTGAGCCTGTTGGAGTTCAGGAAGCGTTTGGATGATGCTCAGACATATGGTCTGATTTTTGGGTGGTCCTGTGTGGATCCAGGAATTGGACTTGATGATCCTTGTGATTCCTGTAGGTCCCTTCCAACTTGGGATATTCTCTTACACACTGCATCTGTAAATGTCCATCGAAATAAATGAGTAGGACAAAATGCCTGCATTTTAACTGCTTCTGTTAGAGCAGGGAACTTTTCCTGTTTCCCACCTTTCCCTGTTCTGCCACTACTTCCCCATAGAGTGGAAGCCTCTGCTAGTAATGCTTTTTTGAAGTGTTCTTGAGTCTTTTCTTGTTAGATGTCCTGCTAAGCAGCAGCTATTTCTGTTGTCAGAGAAACCTGGGAAACAGCACAGAAGTTAGCTGTGGAGATGAAGAATGCTAGTGGAGGCATCTCATTTTGATGGAAGCACCAGGAAACCACTGACAGAGCAATAGGAGATTTGATTGTGTCAGTGAGCAATCTATGTGACCTCTCTACAGTCCAGTTTTTGAGGCGTGAGCTCCTGAGTAACTTGAGAGGATGAATGGTTAGTGTCTTATGGATTTAAATACTATTGGATTATATCTGGGAATTCACATGGCTATATGTACTTGCTTTTTGAAACTCTGTTGTTGAAACTCACTGACCTTGTGAAAGGTCATTATTCATTAAAATGTGTGGAGTTTACCTGTTCTTTTGAGAATTACGGACACAATCAAACCTTCTTCTGAAATGATGATTCAAAAGGGACCTAGAGTGACATATGGCCAATTGTGTATCAAGACGATGTAATACCTATGATGTTTCTTGATGAATTCCTAAATGTAAAAGGCAAATAATTATGTTTGACTGAGAACAGCCATGCTGTTCACTGGGAAATTTAAATGAGATAAATTCTTGCAAACCCAGAGGGATTGACTCATCTCTTTTTCAGAAAAAAAAGATAACATAAGTATTATGTAAAATGCCTGTGATTCTCCTGTTCTCCACTACCATAGATGGTAGGGGGCTACACACATGAATCCTGCAGACTACAGGGGGTCTTAGTCTGTGAAACAGGTATTCTGGGAAGGAAGGAGAAGAGCCTTTAAAGTAGTTTCTTCTGTTCCATGCTGAAGTTGGTGTTTTGCTCTAATACGTTGTGGTGTTCTCTTTCTAGGCTGCTGTAAATCTTGTACAGAATTTTGGTGAATCAAAAATACTTTGTTTTCAAATGAGAATTTTCTGCCTCTCATTCATCCTTGGTGAGGAGAGACTGTTGTCACTAAAGAGCATTATGCTCTTAAATGCAGAACTAGTAGGTTTGACACCCTGCTTGGAAGTACTGTGGGTGTGAGATGATGAAAACAGCAAAAGGTAGTTAAATGCGTACTTGCTCCTGAAAAACAAGGAAATTGTAAAACTTAATTCTTATTTCTGTCCAAAGCAATCCCTTCATGTGTTTCACAGAAAAAGATTGAGCTCTCTTAGGGGATGGGATAATAGAGAAAGCAGATGAGGATCCTGTTGTTTGCAGTTCCAAGCCAAGAACAATGGAGATTATAGTAATCATTAAATGAGTATGATTTAGTGGGTCATCATCAGGTGTGTAACTATCTCCCTGAGCAGATAGATGGTAAGGTATTGTTTCTCAGCTGACATCTGAATCTTGAGCAGTGAAGGCTCACCCTACCTTCAAGTCTGTCTGCTCACATTTGATTCTCCTACTAGATATCTAGATGTGGGGGAACCCTACTTCATTGTCACAGATTGCTCTAAGTTATCTTTTTCTCGATTAAAAGGTTAAACTTGTTAAAAGTTTAAAACACTTATTAGGGTGTAAAAGGAGATATCTGTGTCAAAATCAAGTTGTTAACATCCAGAAGCTGCACTGGTGTGAAGAAAAGCTGTTATGTTTTGTTGGGGATGCAATGACTTTGGAAGGTAATGCTGTTGGAAGTGTGTACCAGCACAGTCCCTCAAATAGCAAATGCCTGGGGTACACCAGTGTTTGAAGAGGCTCCTGTATCAAAATAGTGGCTGTTTGTGTTAAAACAGAGAACACCATGCATTGCGTAGGCAAAAGGGACTAACGAAAATGCAAGCTTTTGTGGTCTAGCTTCTTTTAGACTGAGCTAGGGTATGAGCATGTGACAGCAGGATGAACGGCACTTTTAGACCCCTAGCTGACGGTTTCCATTTCAGTGCTTCTTTTAATGGTCAGTGTAAGTGTCTATACAGAAGTAAAAGTGACTGGTTTTTGTCTTGCCAGTGTTCAGGTAGTGTTTGCAGTGCCTCTCTTCACTGTGGTAAAAACAGTGGCAGGTATGTAGCTTTGCAGTTCTCTTGTTGCCTTAGCGTGCATTTCCTCAGCACATAGGAAGTATGATTACAGCAGGAGCTGAAGAATCTACGATGGGTGATCACAGAAAACCCAGCAGTGTTGCACAGATTAACAGTCTGTGCTCGGCTAATTGTGATTGACTTTTTCTGCCTCAGAGTAGTGTTTTGCAGCACACCCTGCAGCGTCTAGTCTTAAGGTTATAAAAATAAACTGCGATTCCTGATGGTGGTACTAACCTGTCATTACAGTCTGTACCATTTCTATAGCTGATCTCGTGATAAGAAAGTTTCTTTCAATAAGCTTTCATTTTTCCTTTGCAACCTTGAACTCTTTGAACCATGCATGTTACTTGTTCTCTCTTCTTGGTATTCAAACTACTCAGATGTTGGCAGGCATGGTCACTGACTAAAGGAGCTGTCTATTTGAGGTCAAGCCTCTTATCTTAAATGGGATGCAAGTGCACGTGTTTGTTTATATCCTTCAGACAGGTCCAGGAAAGTCTACATATTCTCAGTACACATACCCTTTGCTCTGTCAGAATGCAGAAATGCCCAGAGTAGCAGTCTAGTTTTACTTTTTGAAAGGGAGGAGGATTAGTAAACTAGTATAATTTTACTTACAAAACTGTGCCAAATCGTGGGTATGTTTCTTAGTGGGTTGTCTCACAAGAGGAAGAATTCTTGTATCTATGCTCTGGAACTTGATACGCAACTCAAAAATCTCCTTATCCTTTTCTTCATGCTCTTTATAGCCTTTAAAGATTAAAGACACTATTTCAGAGGAGGGAGAAAGATACCTATTTTACTGTTTTCAGCACAGGCCATCTTGAAGCTATCGTGGGCCAGCCCTGTCTCCTCTGACGGTGTGGTTTTTGTTTGTCAAATGGATTGCAGAATTCAGTTCCAAGAAAAAAGTCACTTTGGTTTATATGCCATGTGAAATACTGGTTTTTTTTTTGTTGTTTTTTTTTTTTTTTTTTTATGGAAGCCATGTAGGTGTCTTTGTCATGGAAACAACTATTGTAATATCTATTTCTGGAGGAGATTAGAGTTTAGACAGTAGTTGAAGCTTTTTTCTTTTTTTTTTCCTTTTTTTCTAATAAATAAAGATAGGTGTGATGATTTTGAATGTGTCATTTTTTATAGATGGCTTAAGAAGGTAATGCCAGACCTTAAAGCCAGCTTGTGCATAAGAAGAAAATTAGCTTTTCAACATTACTAAGTAGCAGGTAGCTTTTTTGTTATTAATCCGATACCTAAAAAGGAGCCTCCCACTCACCCGTAGGAGTTTCTTAATCCCTAAGCCTGTTAAAATGTCAACTGAAACAGCATTTCGAGAGTGAAAAATATCCAATAGATTTGTGGGAAAAGCTGCAGATTTTTTTTAGCTTGCAATACATCGTAGCCATGTAGACTGCTGTACCGGCAGTGTATTCAGAGAAGTGTTCCTGGACAGCGTACTTCGTGTATGTTTCTGATTTTCCTGAATGCCTAGCTAGACTCCGTTAGCAAAGCCATGGCAGCAGTTGCAGTTCTGCTTTTCCACCACAGAGAGGCAGGAGGCATTATATATCGGTATCCTTGTTGCTGGTTGATACTACGTAATTAAGAGATCATCTCACACCTGAGGAAGGATGTAATGAAAAATTTTGTCTTGGGGACACAGTTGGCATTACTACTTCACTGACAGTGAGTATAGCCTGTAGCTTGTAAGCTGCATGCAGCCATAGAGACAATTAGCAGCTAATGTTGGAAAAAACAGAACTCTGTAAATGTATCAAACTAGAACAACAAATTTCAGACTGCCAAATGTTTGGTGTGGAAGAAAGAAGAACTAAAGAGCATTTTGGCTTGTGCTGCACTGTGTTATGAGAAGACTGCATTATTCATTTGTCAAGGACAGTTGTGTATAAAGATGATCAGGGACCATAAATAGCACGGCAGTGCACAGGATAAAGAAGTGCTTTCGTATTCCTACTCACTCCTCCAGAGGTACACATTTTGATTGTGATTGCTTCTGAGTGTCACAAGGTGAAGTGTTCCTTTATAGTATCAATTTGCCAGGCTTCGCTCATCTCCCACATGAGGTAAATCAGCATGGGAGAAGAAAGGTGATTTGGTGTCAAGTCTACTGGGGTGACAGGGTTGAAGTCTACAGAGCAGAGAGGAAGGCTGACTCTTGATCTGCTGAGGAGGAAAAAGCGTGGAAACATTCTCAATAACTTTTTGGAAGAGGTGTAAGAAGATGGATGTAGATACGAGGAGCCCCTCTTGAGGACCTTGGGACAGAGGATGGGGCTGTGGGGCACCTGGCATTGACTTATTTTCCTGTTAGGATGTAGAACAAGGCAGGGGCTTGTAACCCCCAATGAAGGCTGAATTTTCCTTATTGTTCTGCCTGGACAATTGGCTTGACTCTTGATATGTAGCTCAGACAATTAACTTTAGACAAATTACTTGGGTGGGGCTCGGGTGAGAGACTTCGCTAAGAAAGTCAAGCGCCTGGTACGGCCCACCAGCTACTACCTGCTACTGGTCTTTCAGGCTGGTAATGACGAGGTAGCAATGAGAAGCCTGAGAGTGATCAAAAGGGACTTTAGGGCTTTGGGGCGACTAAAAGGATCAGGGACACAGGTTGTGTTTGCCTCTGTCCTTCTGATAGGGGGGGATCGATGCTGACAAACAGACTCATCACATTAACACATGGGTTCAGAACTGGTGCAGCCGGCAGAATTTCAGGTTTTCGATCACGGGAAGGTCTACGTGACACCGGGCCTGCTGGCACCAGATGGGATGCGCCTCTCAGAGAGGGGTGAGGATTTTTGCTCAGGAGTTGGCAGGGCTGATAGATAGGGCTTTAAACTAGAGTCGAAGGGGGAAGGGGATAAAACCAGGCACGCTGGTGATGAGCTAAGGGATGGTGTGCTAGAATCAGAGGGACTGTGTGCTAGTGAGGCCCTTCGGTTGGCTACACAAGGTGCTGTGTGTAGGGAGGCACATTTGAAGTGCTTCTACACAACACACGCAGTATGAGGAATAAAATGGATGAGCTAGAAGTCTTGGCCCAGTCCTGCAGCTACGACATCATTGGCATAACTGAAACCTGGTGGGATGAGTCCTGTGGCTGGTGTGTTGCAATAGATGGTCACAGGCTCTTCAGGAGGGACAGGCAGGGTAGGCGAGGGGGCAGGGTGGCAATGTATGTGGAGCATGGGCTGGACTGTGTGGAACTTCAAGTTGGCGATGGCAAAATTGAGAGCCTCTGGGTAAGGATTAAGGGACAAACAAATAAAGGGGATGTCGTTGTGGGAGTCTATTACAGACCACCTGGCCAGGACGACAACGCTGATGAATTATTCTTTGCAGAACTAAGAGATGCCTCGAGATCGACTCTCCTTGTCCTAATGGGAGATTTCAACTTGCCAGACGTCAACTGGGATCATCACACAGTTGACACGAGCAAGTCCAGGAGGTTCATAAAGCACCTAGATGATAACTTCCTGGTGCAGGTGCTAAGTGAGCAAACTGGGAAAGGTGCCCTCCTAGATCTGTTGCTGGAGAACAGAGAGGGTCTTGTGGGAGATGTGGCAATTGGCAGCCACCTCGGTCATAGTGACCATGAAGCGGTTGAGTTTAGAATTTATGGTGACAGAAGGAAAACTGTCACCAAAACTTCAGCCCTGGATATGGGGAGAGCAGACTTCAGGCTGCTCAGGGAACTAGTCAGCAAGGTCCCCTGGGAAACTGCTTTTGAAGGCATTGGCGTCCATCAGTGCTGGTCAGTCTTTAAGCACTGCCTCCTAAAAGCACAAGATCAGGCGATTCCAAAATATCAGAAGTCAGGCAGGTGGGGCAGAAGGCCGGCCTGGCTGACCAGGGAACTTCTACTGGAGCTTAGGCAAAAAAAGAAAGTGTACGGCTGCTGGAAGGAGGGTCAGGCGACGAGGAAGGAATACATGGATGCTGTTCGTGTTTGTAGGGAGAAAATTTGTGTGGCCAAAGCCCAACTAGAGTTGAAGCTGGCCGTGTCTGTGGGAGACAATAAAAAAGGTTTTTTTAGATATGTGAACGGAAAAAGGAGAATCAAAGAAAACATAGGTCTTCTGCTAGATGGGTAGGGTCTCCTCATAGACAAAGACATGGGCAAAGCAGAGACGTTTAATGCCTTCTTCACCTCTGTCTTCAACACTGATGATAGGCTTCGGGACCCAGGGTACCCTGAGTTGGAGGACCATGATGGTGGGAATGACAAACTCCAAACCGACCCTGAACGTGTGCGGGATTTGCTGCTCCACCTGGATCCATGCAAATCCGTGGGTCCGGATGGGATTCATCCCAGGGTGCTTAAAGAGCTGGCAGACGTCATCGTAGGACCTCTCTCAATTATTTTTCAACGATCTTGGGAATCTGGAGAGGTCCCATTGGACTGGAAGCTGGCAAATGTTGTGCCAATTTTCAATAAGGGTAAGAAAGAAGACCCTAGCAATTACAGGCCTGTCAGTCTCATGTCAGTGCCTGGTAAAATTATGGAGAAGATGATCCTTGAAGTTATTGAAGCACACCTGGGGGACAGTGCAGTCATTGGTCCCAACAAACGTGGGTTCATGAGGGGTAGGTCCTGCCTAACAAATTTGATTTCCTTTTATGATAAGATCACCCATCCAGTCGATCAAGGGAAACCAGCTGATGTGATCTTTTTGGACTTCAGCAAAGCTTTTGACACGGTTTTCCATAGGATCCTACTGGACAAAATGTCCAGCATACAGCTAAACAAAAACATCATACGACGGGTGAGCAATTGGCTGACGGGCAGGGCTCAAAGGGTTGTGGTAAATGGGGCCACATCTGGCTGGTGGATGGTCACTAGTGGGGTCCCTCAAGGCTCCATTTTAGGGCCAGTCCTCTTCAATGTTTTTATAAATGATTTGGATGTAGGACTAGAAGGTGTTTTGAGCAAATTTGCCGACGACACCAAACTTGGAGGAGTTGTGGACTCGGATCAGGGTGGAAAGGCCTTGCAGAGAGATCTGGACAGATTGGAGAGCTGGGTGATCACCAACCACATGAATTTTTACAAAAGCAAGTGCCGGGTCCTGCACCTGGGACGGGGCAACCCTGGCTATACGTACAGACTGGGCAACGAGATGCTGGAGAGCAGCCCTGCAGAGAGGGATCTGGGGGTTGTGGTTGACAGCAAGTTGAATATGAGCCAGCAGTGTGCCCTGGCAGCCAGGAGGGCCAACCGCATCCTGGGGTGCATCAAGCACGGCATCGCTAGTCGGTCGAGGGAAGTGATCGTCCCGCTCTACTCTGCGCTGGTGCGGCCTCATCTCGAGTACTGTGCGCAGTTCTGGGCACCACAGTACAAAAAGGACATGAAACTGTTGGAGAGTGTCCAGAGGAGGGCGATGAAGATGGTGAAGGGCCTAGAGGAGAAGACGTAGGAGGAGCGGCTGAGGTCACTTGGCCTGTTCAGCCTGGAGAAGAGGAGGCTGAGGGGGGACCTCATCGCAGTCTACAATTTCCTCGCGAGGGGGAGTGGAGAGGCAGGTGACCTATTCTCTGTTATCACCAGTGACAGGACCCGCGGGAACGGTGTTAAGCTGAGGCAGGGGAAGTTTAGGCTGGACATCAGGAAGGGGTTCTTCACCGAGAGGGTGGTCGCACACTGGAACAGGCTCCCCAGTGAAGTAGTCACTGCACCAAGCCTGTCTGAATTGAAGAAGAGATTGGACTGTGCACTTAGTCACATGGTCTAAACTTTGGGCAGACCTGTGCGGTGCCAGGAGTTGGACTTGATGATCCTCATGGGTCCCTTCCAACTCGGGATATTCTATGATTCTGTACTCTGTCATGCGATTAGTAGGTTTGGGAGTGCTTACTGTATACATCACTGACATGAGAAGGGCAGTTCATTGAAGCACAAATTGTCTAGTAGCACTGGAAGGATCACAGATCCCTGGGAAAATCACTGAGAGTTTAACAATTAACTAAAATCAACAAACCAAACCAACAAGAAGCATGGGGAAAAATCCCAAATCATAGCTTTGTTCTTGCAGAAGGCAGGGAAGCTGAGCTGTGCCTTCCACAGCCACATAGTGCTTGTCATGTCCCAGTCTAGCTTTGCATTATAGATTTCGGTAACAGCAGAGCTGCATCTAGTGGAACCAAGAGGCCTAACGTCAAAATAGCAAGTGTAGGCAGAGGGCAGATTATTGACTTCAGTAGCATTTTGGAACTGGAAGATTATATGTATGCCTCCGTTTTCTTCTCATTTGATTTTTACTATTTGAGCAAAGCTGCACAGCTCTTAGGATAGTTCCAAGACGTGGGAAAGAACAAACCATCATATTGAGGAATTAAACTAAGTTTTTGCGTAGACCTGCAACACAGATACTGCTGTGCAAGTAGCCTTGCATCTGTCTTATTCAGTGATGATCAACAGCAGACCATGCTGTTTGTGACCACAGCAAGTGTCTGTGCTCTTTGTCTCCGTAGTGTGCCTCTGTGTGAACGGGTATGTTTTCTTGTGGAGGGAGAGCACTGCAGCTTAGGCAGTGTGAGGAATTCTGTGTGAGTTGTGGATGCTGGCACCATCTGATGAAGCATGCTTGTTTGGGTCCTCTGGGAAGAGGTTCCTATGCCATAGTTCTCTGGAACTGCTGCATAGTAGGGGGAAAAATTCAACAAACCAATTAAAAAAACCACCACCAACAAAACAAAAATTCATCCAGTTCTTTTATATTACCAATCTTATATAGTAATAATTCAATAGAAGATAGAACATGAACAAATCTGAGCACTTGCTGAGTAGCTGTTTGTTACCAGGCAGGATGTGTAACTAATCACTTGTCCTCTTACATTATCCACTTAGTGTGGGAATGCTTCAGTGTTTGCCCACCATTTGCCCATTGGCATTTAAGACAACGCCCAAAACACAGTTACTGATTAAAATGTTTTTGTGACCTCACCAGTGCCTTGTATCAGAGTCATATTTATTGCAAGTAAAGCAGCTCTCTTCACGATGTTTTTAGTGGAGCCATTTTAAAGGGGTGTGAGGCTTTATAAGTCCCGTTTCTGAAGTGCATACAGCCAAACAGCATCAGGCAAACTTTGTTTTGTTTTACAACAGCTTCTTTGCATTTTTCTCCTCAGGTGTGAAAACCTGCGCGTGTACAAACTGGGTCTGTTTTCAGGTCTTTGGTGGATGCTAGCACTTTTCTGCTGGATCAGTGACAAAGCTTTTTGTGAGATCTGGTCCTCATTTAACTTCCCCTATTTACACTGTGTATGGTAAGTGTTGTGCATAAACTCCACAGTTTGATTCATACGTGACAGGTCCTCAGCACTGCACCACTCTGTGCTGTGTGCGTAGGCTGCTGGTGGCTATTTCTGGTTAGCGCTAAACAGATTTACTGATAAAATTGTAAGCCAGGAGCAAGTCTCACGCTATCCAGGGTGGCAGATTTAGGAAGCTCTTTGGCCTGATCAGATTCTTCAGGCACTAAGTTGGTTAATTGCAACTGAACTCCTTGCCATATGGGTTGCTAAAAATCCCACAGCACTGCTCAGCTGGAGCACAGACTATAAAAGCTCAAACATCCACTGTTAGCAGCTAGATATGAAGTGGGAGCAGTGAACAGCTTTGATGCCTTTTCTCTTTTACCACCCAGCAAATTGTGGTCTCTTATCCAAAGTGCTGTATCTCAGCATTTCTAGCCAACTCTGTAAGGCGGAAAGAGACCAAAAAGCTGCAGTCAGTTTAGACTGAGGATAAGCTACGGTTTTGTAGTTTTCCTTATTCTCTGTATTCTTTGCCTACAGGCAAAGGGTTGACAGCAGCCCTGTGGGGGACTTGGGGAAGAAAGTGAAGGACAGACTGATTTTAAAGTTTACTGATGTGTTTGATAGCTTCACTGAAGTCATGTTACTGAACTTTTCTTTTTTTCTGCGGGGGGGTGTCTATTTCCAGGCACATCTTGATTTGCCTTGCGGCTTACCTAGGCTGTGTCTGTTTTGCTTACTTCGACGCTGCCTCCGAGATCCCCGAGCAGGGCCCTGTCATAAAGTTCTGGCCCAGTGAGAGATGGGCATTCATCGGCGTTCCCTACGTCACCCTCCTCTGCGCGCACAAGAAGTCACCTGTGAAGATCACATGAAGTTAGCCACGGAATGGGATGGATTTTCAACTTACATTCCAGCACAGACAGTATCTAAATAATGATAAATGAATAGGGTTGTATTTTATCCTCTTCTTCAGATATGCAGCACTTCCAGGTGTCATAGAAACACGTGGCAAGTGTGTTCTTTCCTCCTCTTTCTGGAGAGGAGGGAGACGGCAGGAAGTTGGAGGCTCTTGAACACTAAAGTAACAACTGTTTTCTCTGGTTGACTCTATTTTGCACTTTGTTTTCAATGTAGCATTTCACTTGACAAAAGTTAATTCCAAATATCAGGGTCAAGAAATGACGTTTCGATGTTTCTGCAGTAGGTCACTTCCGGTGCTTGATTTACTTTTGTTAACTCTTGGCTTGAGGCCTTCCTTGTAAAAGAAGTTTGTCAAAGATGCCTACGTGCCATCTTTGTGTCCTTCTCAGCTCTCATTTGGTTGTACTTGCACACGACCACAAGAGTGTGCTCAGAGCACATGTTCCTCCCAGCCAGGAGGGTAAGACAGGGAGGCTGGATGTGCATCAATTTGAATCACAGAGCATGTGGTTGTTTCCCTAAGTACAGCAGGAGACCTGTGCAAAGTGATTATCACTGGATATCTGGATCACTGCAGCTAGGCAGTGTAAAAGTGGAAATAGCTGACAGAATATTCAGTCCCTAAAACTAAATGGGAATTCAGGGGGTTTTAAAGTTTCTGTAATTCCACTGATCTGTGGACATTTGTATACTGCATATTTTCTTCTTACAGGAATGTTATGGAAATCCCTTCCTACCTCTGCAGACACATTTGGTCTTCAATTTGTCGTTGAAGCTCACACAGAAGTGTGAGGATTAACTTCAGTCAGAGCACAGGTCAGCAAGGACTGATAGTGTGGTTAAATTACAAAGATTCCTGTGTGCCTAGCTATGTGTCTAATTTGAGAGTTAACTTCTCACCAAAGTTTTGCAAAGTGACATGAACATAGTCCAGTGCTCTGCTAGTTATATTTAGGGAAAAGTAGGTAACGTAGATAACTTCTTAAAAACAAAGATAAAAATTAGATTTGAATAATCGAAGAAATGTGACATTCAGTCTTGCATTCCTACAAAGGAATAGTAGATTCAGGTTTTCTGTTTGTTTTCAGCTTGTTTTGTAAGGATAAGGGATGTTTAGATCAAGTTTTAAGATTGTACTTTGGGACTGAGGTTCAGGAATTGCTATGGTTCTTGCAAGCTATTAACGCTAGGTCTGATAACAAAATGATGCAAAGTGAAGGCATGTTTTTTTTTTTTAATCTTAGGAGTTGTAGCTGTAACAGCTGCAGTCTCGGAGAACATGGGGTCTGCTTACATTCCACCAAATATCAGAACCGTAAGCAGGTTAAGGATTTGGATGTACATCTCTAGTAAAGTGCTACTTCTTTTTTGAGTACTAGACCAGGAAATAATATTTCTTCTGTGCTTTGCTAGTAAGTCTCATGTTGTACTTATTTTTTTCTCAGTGTGAAAACATACTGTATACAGTATCATCTTTAGGAAAATGGCTTTTAACAAGAACTTTGGGGTCAATTAGCCTTTCAAGCATTGTGAAAACTTTCAGATAACTTTTGTATTCAAATTTATGCACAGAAAACAAGAGCTGAGGTGTATGCTCTTACACTTAAAACCAAGTTGTTAGTAAGAGATGACTTCTTGAGAACTTCAAAGCGGGTAAGTAGCCTACTCTCAGATTGATTAACGGATCACAAAAGCAGTCAAATCTGTTTACTTCACTGGAACAATGAACATTTATACCACTTGCTAGTAGATTTGTCTGGGAGAAATGTGTTTTTTGAACACACATTTTTTGTATGAAACAAACTTTGTAATAATTCACACAGTAATGTTTGCTACTCATTGAAAGACAGCTGCTTTTTTCCTTTTTAATTCCTCTCTCCGTAAATATGAAATGCTCAGTTTCAAACACTTCTCAGGTATTAATCTTATGATGAGAACCTTTATACAGATAGGCTTACTGGCTGGAACCCAGTTAAGGTTGCTGTTGCCTGACATGGCCCTACTTTGAGTAAGATTTCTGCAATATTGTTTATTAAATTATTATGTTACAATAAATAAGTTATTTTCAGTATTGTTTGGGGAATTAGTAACTGCAGATTTATGTACTGTTCAAAATGACTGGAGCCTTCCTACTTAATATTTTATCTGTAGGAAAACTGATTTAAAGGGTTCTAATCCACCTGCAAACAACTGCTGTTTTCTGCCCTTTAGTCTTACTGCTCACAAAGAAGTGATTTTATAACTTAAAAAATGGCAGTAGTGCATTCAGCTACTGCAGAAGTGAATGTATGCAGGTACAGGCCAAGAATCATCTCCTGCATATTTATTGACTAATCTCTAACCTTCGTATTGTTCATAGAGATTCTGTTAACAAACACCTCTATCTGTTATACAGAACTCCACTGTAGAACTGATTGGGAGTATTCCTCTTGTAACAGCAGTCCAGCATTTTTAGATACAGTTATTGCACTTTACCTTAAGTTAATATTAACTTAAATGTTCTGGCAAAAGCCACCTTTATTTCCAAAAAGAAAAAAAACATGCAGTTTTTACCAGATTCGCAGCTTTACAGATTATATTTTGGACTAAGGCTCCAATTCAGGATAACATCAGTACCCAAAGAAGTATGTGATTGGCACACTAAGGGTTTGTGCACTGTCCTGATCATACAGATGAATAGACAAGCGCACAAGTAGCCATATTGTACTGGAGTATGAAGTGATGTATATGCACCCTCAGCTTTTAAAATCCAGGAATGCTTTCTTCCATTGCTGGTAGGAAGTGACTGGGTTCCTGGATCATAGGTTCAATTAGTATTTTAGTTTAACTAGTGGGATGCAGTAATGTGTTGGGCATAATGTAGGTTGTTTATATCGGTGTGTGATATCCATCATTCCTTGAATGTTAAGCTTTAAGAGTATTTAAGAAAGTATGTTAAGCTCTCAGTGATGGCAAACACTTGCCCAATTCACAGTTACTAAAAATACAGTAAATAGTATGTAAGGGGTTGTTTTGTTTTGTTTTGTTTTCCATCTCAGTTGAAGTCTGTATACTGAATATTTGTGGAAAGCATGTAATACTTTGCAACATTAAATCGTATTCAGAACAAATGCTGTTTGCCTCTTCATATATCACGTTTGTGGAGAGGAATGCAGCGGCCAATATAATACTTCGAAGCAGGACGGTTGATAGTGAGGGTAACTTCTCCCTCACAAAGGTAAGAAGTTTAGAGGAGGAGAAACACTGGATGATAAACCTCCAATGAGATAGATGAAAAAAAAAATCAGTTTGTCCAGGAAAGTAATCTCTAAGCAGAACAAGTACTTGATTCACTTGCAAGCACTTGCAGCTGGGATGAGTAGCAAGAAATGGCTAAAAGTGAGTGGCCTGTATTACCACAAATCGGGAAAACTGTGCCTGAATGAGTATGTCTGAGAGAACGAAGTGCAAATCTCCAGCATTCGTTGCCGAAGATAGTGCTCCCAGCTTAAGGAAACAATGCTCCTTCCACCTACTTCTCCCTTCTTGCTTTCCTTCTACCAAAGTTCATCCAGCTCCACAGAAAATACCTTCTTTGAAACATTTGCGGATCCCCATAAGCCACTGTTGGGCTTGAAACTGTTGTGAAAGTGTAGCTGTAATTCCAGAACATTACACACTTGGTTAATGTTTGTAGCTGGCAAGATGTCACGAACAGCTGGTGGATTGGCTCATACATTGCTCTGTCACTCAGCCTGCTCTGTCTGGAGACTATTGACGTTGTTTCCTGTGGAAAGAAGGGGAACACTGCATTTATCTGATAAGTTCAGAGCTCCTGGCATATTTTGACCAAATCTGACAGAGAAGAGCTGTAGAGATAATTTCCTATGGGCCATGTAAAAAAATAGTCAGGTAGAGAAGCCAGGCCTGTGAGACAAGCTGTCCCACGAACCTTGTTATTAACAAACAGAAACCTACCCAGGGAGGAAACCAGACTGATGTTCAGGTTGTGGATGGGCTTTAATTGCAGCTCATATCAGTTTACAGCATCTCTAACCGGTTACACATGGGCAAGGGCTGCAGGAAGGAGTTTCACAGGCTTGTGTTCCAGAGATGGCAGAACTACTCCTTTGTAACATGCAGGAATCTGCTGCTTTCTCCAGACTTAAGAGGATCTTTAAGCATCTTCAGATGCTTCCCAAAAAGGGACAATTGAAAGTCTTAGATCACCATACATCTTTCTGGCTTTCAGTTAAACACAGTGCCAGCTGAGCAAGATAGAAATGTAAAGGCCTTCTGTGCCTGCAAACTCAGGAACAATGGAAAAAAAAAAGAAAAAAAAAAGGCTGTTTGCAAACTCCCAGCATATAGCAAGGAGGTGAGTAGGAGTTTGTCAAGAGCAAATTGTGTCTGCCTAATTTAGTTTTCTTCTGCAAAAGGGTATTTGCAGTCCCTGTGACTATGGAAGAAAACGGTATTACGTTAGATTTTTGACACTGATAAGATTTCTAGCATTGTTTGACAGGACGTTATTATAAAAGTGCTAGAAAACCTGGTTTTGATGAAAATTCTGTGGATTAGTGTGAAATTGTTTCGATAGCTGCTTCTGGGCTGTTCTCAGCAGTCTATTATCAAGCCAGAAAAAAGTGTCAAGTAAAGTTCAGCAGGATCTTCTGGGTCAGTTTCCCTTTACTCGTTCAGTAATAGCCACATGGAAGGTATTGGTAAACTGAAGTCTGGGAAGGTCCATGAACACCTTAAAAAATAGGTCTGAAATCCAAAGGCAGCCTGCTGAATTGTAGAAAAGAGAACAAAATTGAGTAATAGTGAAGTATTACACATATATAGGCATCATCAACAATGCTGGTTGTAGAAAAACTAGGGAGTGAGTAGTTCTTGCAAGAAACTGAAGGATTAGTGAATCAGAAGCCAAATATAATACAATGTGACATCACTGCATTAAAAAGGAAAAAAAAGACTATAATTGAGAGAAAATCAGGCCTGTAAAACAGGCAGAAATCCTTTCCCTCTGCCTGGTGTTAGTTTTTTACATTGTGACTGGGGAGCTGGACTACTCACAGACATCAAACTTCAAAAGGAAGCAGGAAATGGCTGAGGAGTATCTGGAAAAGGATATCAATGAGAATTAGTTGGAGGAACCTGGCCTGTATGGAGAAATAGGCTCAGTCAGCCTTAAAAGACAGTGTGAGGTGGATTTTTACAGGTTGTAAGTATGCAGAAGGGAGATTGCAAAAGTTCAGACCAGGCGTTAGGAGAAATGAGGTGAGGAAGGCACTGGGGTAGACTGACTGGAAGCTCAGAGCCTCTATGTCTTGTTGGAGATAGATGTTTAAGGGGCAGTTGGAGAAGCAGTCTTGTAGGTCATAGGTATAGGGGCTGATCCTGCCCTGGGACAAGAAGGGTCCCAGGGGTGGTTGGTGGCAGCCTGGTGAATCAGACATCTACATTTTTTCCCACTCATTTCTGTGCTTATGCACATGGGCTGGACACAAAATGAGTTGTGGACAGAGCTGTAGATTAGGATTTTGCCTGATTGCCCTGCAGAGACTTACCAACTGTAAATAAGAGCATCAGTGTTCTCTAGAGAGACTGGGCTTTGTAAATTATCACTGCTTCTGCCTGTTTCCCATAAGCACAGCCATGGCTACTAGACCTCCGTGTGCCTGAACTCTCCTAACTTAGTCTACATACTTTCCCGTACTGCAGGAGACCTGATGCAGTTCTCCATTCATTATTGTAATTATTTTAGGGAGTCTCAAGTGTTTCCCCCCCGGATCACAACTTAATTTGGAAGAGGGTGCCCCAAGTGACTAACTGGGAGAAAACACGCTGTATGGCATAACTTCTTGTTGACCATGACACACTTGACTGCCAACTTAGAAACTAGATTGTATCTGTCACATTATCACATATGTTAATTGGCTCAGTCTGTGACATAACAGCATTTGTCTTTCTGAAGTACTCAGTGTCAGCTTTTAAAGTGTCAAAAAACAGACTCCTTTTTAAAGCATACAACCTACTTCTCTGCATTGTCTTTAGAATTCTAAAAGAAGCTCTGAAACCTGCAGTTTTTCTACATAACTTAGTAGCTAACCATCTCTCTTGCTTATATGCTTGACTAGCATTCTTTGAGTTCATTAGTTTTGATGCCTACTTCTGCCAGAGTCTGAAATTGTCTACTTAAATCATCTCAATTATCTTCCAAAAGTTACCAGAGGAGTTACTCTGAGTCCTCTCCATAGCATCTTACAAAATATTGAGAAGTACTATGGTTCTGTCTCTTCCTATTACCCCAAATATCTTTGGTTATGTCAGGATTCCTCCCTCAATGCCAAAGTAAGTATACTCCCCTTAATTTTGTTAATTCATTTTGATTTTGTGAGTTCAGCTAATCCTGCAAAATTTTTTGTTTGTTTATCACATAGAGTATATGAAACATATTCTTATGATTCCAAATTAATCAGCTTAATACATATTAAAAGAGAAGGAAAATATCTGCAACTCACAGAAGCAAGAATAAAATTCTAAAAATGTTGTATTAGTGCTCATGTTCCGTGTAACCTTCATACGAGCAGGGAACCTGGAGAATTCAAGGAATTCAGAGAGTCTAGAAGTGCTTTATGAATGACTTGAACGGGACTGGATAAAACATAAAACATTTTGGTCAAGAAAAAAACAGTGCAATACAGGCAGGGCATAGCAAATTCTCCTGATAAAGGATACATAATCAGTAAATGTTTTAAGGACAAAATGTAAACAAATGTATGAAGAAAAAGTAGGCATTTTTTGTAAAAAGATAAAAACAGCTAGGGAGACAGTATTTTCTGTCTGAATAGGTTATAAAAACAGATGAACGTCATAGAGCAGACTTGAGAGATTTGGAAAGCACAAGTTCAAGGCTGGAGGAATGCCATCTGTGCAAAAACTGTGTTTTATTACTTCAATGACTATTAATAAAGCTCTATTAATCTGTGTAAGACAATTGGTTTGGGTAATATTAAATAAGGTAATTAAACATGAGGTTTAAAGCTTTGTCTCCTGGCATCTCGCTGTTTTTTCTGACATTGTCCTATCTTCTCTACCTTGTGTCTCTGGCATTATCCACTATCTGATTGGCCTGATTATTACTGAACTGTTGTTTTTTTTTTTCAAAAAAAAAAAAAAAAAAGCCTGCCTGTATGGTTTTGCTGAACTAACAATCAAATTCTCATTCTGTTATACCTCCAGTTGTTATTTCATTTCATGTCCTGTATCATCCTCTGCTAAATGTGGCAATTGCCCTGTAATCCTAGATCTCCATTATATCTAGCAAGTGTATGGAAAGAGGTCATCTCCACCTGGTTTGTTCAAGTTGTGAACAAACTGTGTGTAGAAAACAAAGGCACCAGTCTAAAGGGCAGGAGGAGTGGACGCGAGCAGGGGAAACCCAGAGGCATGGGCAGCCAGCTTGAGTGCAGCTGGGTTCTGGATGCTAGCATCCAGAAGAATATCTTATTCTATGGGAGAGCCTTTGGAGGTGCTCTCCACATTAACTGGTGGTTTTCCTCTTCATTGAGCTCCCACCTGCTGATGTCCCAAATGGCTGGTAGAACAAGCGGCAGTGGGGTGGGCTCTGGCTGTCTCAGGACCTCCTGCCTGCTGCCCAGGCAGGGCCCTGCCAAGGCAAGAGGAAAATTCACACCCTCTTTTACAGGGTGCCAGAAGGAGCCTCCTAGCCCTTAAAGAGCCCATAAGGAGCTGGAAGACAACCCTGTGTCTTTTTATTTATTTATTTATATATTTAAATACATTTCATTTTCAATTATTATTATTATTTTAATAAAAAGAGAGGGCTGTGGAGGAAATGACTGCCAGCTCAGGGAAAAATGTTCCACTGACAATGAGAAACTAAGTTGCTTATGAGAGAAATGGGAATCAAGCCACGAATGGCAGCCTTACTGGTAGGTAAGAGGGAAAAAGTTATAAGCGGACAGCTGCTTAGAGACAGACTGTGAAGGGAAAAACCTCAAAGGAAAAGTGGGAATTGTAAGGACTGTGGGGAAGGAACATGACCTATTTTATTAAAGAAACCCATCCAGCACCGCACTGCGATTCCCCACACGAGCGTGTTGGAGTGGTGCACTCATTATGCTTCTGTCTACAGGGATGTGGTCGGCTTACCTGACAGCATGCTGAGCAGTCATCACAGAGCGCTCAGCAAACAGATAACCAGATTCAGTACCACACCATCCCAGCTGCACACAGTGTCCCCGCAGAGGAGTGGTGCGGTCTGTCTTGCTGACTGAGGTGCCTGGGCTATCTTTGCTAATTGGTTTGCTAAGTCTTTGCTGATCTTGTTTGCTAAAAGGAGTGTGGTTGACTGAGACAGCAAAGTATAAAGTCTGCTTTCAAGAAGTTATGGAAAAATAGGGCTGGGAGGGTTCTTCATAAGTCACCTAAACCACCACCAGCTCAAAAGCAGGGTCAGCTCTTCAAAGTATCCCAGGAAGATACCTGTCTAGCTTGTTCTTCAAAACTCGCTGTGCTCCAAGTACCCACATCTGCTCTTGGTTCCAGTCACAGAACAGGAGGGACCACTGGACAAGCAGGATGCAAGTGTCTCACTATCAGCACATTTATATTGTACAAGTAAGAAGGCTGCAGTAGGGGAAGGCCTCTCTGCTGGTCCTGCTCTCACACTTCTGGCTGTGCCAGAGCTTTAACAGCACCGAAGCACCCTGGTTAACGTGCCAGCTCATTTTCCACTTGTGCAAACTGTAGTAAAAGGCATGAGTCAGGGAAAGACTGGGAAGAATCCAGTTTAGGATTATCTTCTAAATTAAGCCATTAAAGAAAAAAATAATAATAGAAGGAAAAGGAAAAAAAATCACAAAAGGTATTCACTAAATTATGTGATGCTTATTACATCATCCTGTAAAAACAAATGTGCAGGGATAACATGAGTTTAACCAAATCCATGTTTGCAGTCCAAATAAAACCTGACCCAGAAAAAGGGAGCATGCAATAGCAGCTATCTCCAAAGTCTCATTATGGTACTTGGAAAAAGTCAATGCAAGAGGTAGCAATGCAAACAATGGACTATTTCACCACTTGGGCTGAAGCAAGCTGTTTCTGGAACATGCCCTTTACAGTTTTACAAAATAGGATGTTTTATCTTGGTTTCTGTAAACGCTTGGCATTCATCAAGGGCATCAGAAGAATGAAATGTTAAACCCATGAGCAAGACCATAACCTGTCCTGGCCTACTCCTTGCCCCTCAGTACATGCCCTGGATTTAATACTTCTGAATTTTGTCAGAAATCTTTGGTTTTGTAAGTTGCCATGCTAGTACAATGCATCCCGAGCTCTCCATCTCTAAATGCCATAGCTGTTGGTTTTCCTGGCATTTACTTACCTGGGCAACCTGCTCTAGGGAACCTGCTTTGGCAGGGAGGTTGGACCTGTTGATCTCTTGAGGTCCCTTCCAACCCCTAAAATTCTGTGATAGAGCTGCTGATTTATTTTATTTTATTTATTTTATTTTATTTTATTTTATTTTATTTTATTTTATTTTATTTTATTTTATTTTATTTTATTTTATTTTATTTTATTTTATTTTATTTTATTTTATTTTATTTTATTTTATTTTATTTTATTATTTTATTTTAATTTTATTTATTTTTTTTTTTGTGGCCATGTTAAGGTACTGTCCCACTTTTGAAAGGTGGCATGAGGCAGAGGGTTCCAGTGCCTTGAAAAACAACTGACCAATGGGACTGGTGTCTCATATTCATGTGTATGTTCGTGTGAACCCTGTCAACATCCATTGTAAACATACCCGTACCTCTGTGGTCTTGCTGGTATGCTGCCCTCTAACAGGGCTCTGGCTCACTGCTCACAGGTGGGTAGGGAAATCCCAATCAAATGCAATGATGCTCTCCTGTGCATTAGAAATCTGAGGATCAGGTATGAAGGCAAGACAGGCAGGCTCCAGGTATGTTATTGTGAGTCTTTCATCAAGATTTGGAAAGAATAAAATGATTGTGTTGGAATGCTGCATCACTGTAAACTGTAGGGAAATGATTTCCTTCTGGTGTTGGCCCACACGCATACACGGACAGGATGTTTCAGGCTCTCAGACACTCACACCAGACCACTATGAATGTCTCTGTTCCTTACACTGAACCCAGGTTACACCACCTCTGAGCCAGAATTCGACTGCCTGGGATATTTGTATGGATCCAGATCCCACAAACCATGCACAGAACTCAGACAGATCATCGAGGAGCATGTGTGTCCCTCCACTCACTCAGAATTAAGTCCTTTCCATCCCTGGTGTCCCAGTTCTAAATTACAGCATTATATCAATTCCCAGAGAGTGCATGTTTCTTTTAGAGCTGCAGGGATGTGCCCTTGTAAAAACGAGGTGCACACATCGGAGGTTTAGAGATAAAGAAACCTGCACCAGGTTTCCACCACAGGGTGTCTTTACTCAGCTGAGTTCATGAGCAGCAGACTGGGAAAGCAGCAGTCTTCCCCACAGGCACAAGCGTGAGGAACAGAGATAATGACAGGGAGCAATGCCTCACAGGGCATGAAGCAAGGCACCCAGGAAAGGGGCAGCTACATCTGTTAACGTCTGTCAAACAAATGCTCAACGCTTACTTCATGCTCCGTGTTCATTTCGTGTCATTTCCCAAATTGTGATGGACAGAACTATGTATTTCCACTGAGGGAAAGGCATAATTAGTCTGGGGAGTAGAAGCATGCCAGAGGAGAATGGTGATAGTTTTTAGCTTGTCTGCGCAAAGGGAGAAAAGCAGTACAGAGGAAAACATACAGGAAGCCAAAAAGAAGACAGCATTGTAGTTGATGTTGGTGAGAGTGTTCGTAGTGATTTACAGAGACTGTGGGACCCAGCAGCCTTGTCCTTTGGCCTCACTCTTGAGTGCTTTTTCGTCCAATCTTACCATGCTGTTTTGCTTGTTACCCTGATATGTGGTTGTCCAATCCAACATTTCTTTGAACTTCTCTTTTCCAATCTCTCTTTCTCTCTGCAGCAAATAAAACTGCTGCGTCCTGGCTTCTAAGGCAGTATCTGTGGCAGCAGCTGTTCAATCTTTAATTCTCTGCCTGTCCAGTGGCTACTTTACAGTGACTGTGGAACTGAAAAAAAACTAATACAGAGAGGATACGCACAATACTTTCTAACGTGTTGTTACTGGTGGCAGTTCATAGCTGTAGTGCTCAGAAGCATGATACTACCTATATACCCTAATACCCAGTTGTGATTGCAGTGGAGCTGGGGCTGTGCCTGACAGGGCACTGCAATTAGCAGTAAGGCACAGAGGTGCTGCAGAGCCCAGGGCAATGAGACCCACCACAGGATGAGGCAGACGCTGGCTATTCCTGAGCCTTGCACAGAGTGTAAAAGCACTAGAAATTTTATTGTAAACAGTAATGTAAAAACCTATTAACAAGGAGTGACCACCCTGAGCCTAAAGAGAAAGAGGAAGGTGTTCCCCCCCCCCCCTTTTTTTTTGAGTGCTAAATCTTTTGATTTTTATATCGGGGGGAAATCAGTAATAAATCTAAATATGTCTGTCCTCAGACACTATAAAATGTTGTTTTATAGCTGATAATTACCAACAATAAAGGAGAGTAACTAACATAATTTATAAGTGTATATTTTAGCTGGTCAGTAATTAGATGCAAGGACTAGGTTTTACCATGGTGTTCAATTACTCTTTTTTTTTAAAAAAAAAATGCTGAGCATTTAGATAAGCAAGTAATTCTTACAATTTTAATTAACCACTGCTTGTTTCTTGCTTATCTAGCACTAGAGATGTGCATTATCTGCTGATTTCTTTCCAGAAGCTTAGGTATGGTGTTTACAATGCAATTCATTGTCTGTGTAACTCACTGGTAACTGCAGTAATCTAAGCCGTAGCATAGGCAGGACAATGACAAATGTTACAGAGTGGAGGACAGACTGGGGAAGATCACAGAAGTCTTTCAACCTGGCATCTCTGACTAGCATTTGTGGCAGTTCACATGTTTGTATCACAGAAAAGGCCCCACATGCTGCATTATTTATGTTATTTATTGGACCTACACATGCTTCAGAAGTATTTGCAACCTTGGGAATTTCAGCCCTTTTAGTGCCTTAGCTGGATTCAAAAATGGAGGGGACAGAAATGCAGTAAGAACTGTCACTTTTTGCTATCATTTACCTTGAATCTCTGGGTTATAGCATTATGATACTGTGAAAAAAATATACTGAAAAAATCCCTGGACTGTGGAAGTAGCTTTGAAATTAGCCACCATGCCAGGTAAGGTATTCAGTGAGAGCCTACCTCAGGCTCTCCCTGTGCACAACTGTGCTCTCTGTGTTCTTTTTATTTTATGCAGAAGTGGCATAATGGAATACGTGATTGATGCTTAAGCTGTACCTAGCAATAACCACATTATCTGGAAAGGACAGACATCTTAACTGAAAAATCTGAAATAATCTGCATGTTTTACTCTGTAACCATTGCTCCTCCCTTCTTTGACTCCAAATGTTATAGGAGTAGGATGACTCACACAGCTGAAAACTGTGGTGAATGTAGGCATGTACGGAATTATTTGTGATGGTACAAATGGGCTTCTTAAAAGGTTGACCTTGCTTTAAAAGCAGAAAGATCTAATAGGTCTTACAAGTTCAAAGCACAAATGAATGGATGAGACATTGCTTTCTAAATGTACCACAGCACAAAAGATGCATGATAGCTGATAGAAAAGGTGAAACTGCAGTGTGTATCATGTAGCATAGATACTTCTTTTTTTCTTATGGAACAGGATTGTGTCTTTTTTCAGATCTGGACGATGTTCCACTCCTGTTGCATATGGAAATGTTATAGTTTTGGTGCTTCTCATCACTCATCTAGTGAAAACAGCAGCTATGATATGGAGGACACAGACATTCAAAAGTATTTTTCTCACATCTCACCTTACAGACTCTGTAGGAAGTGTGGGGTCTGGTTCATTTTGTTTAGTTTTGTGGTGAGGAAAAGGGAAGGGTGGAGGGTGGAGGAATCATAGCTGTTAACTGCTGTTGGGTCTGAGCACCTCACAAATAGTTCAGTCACTCCATCTGACCTTCCAAAACCTTTGGTGTGATCTGTGTGGTCCCCCTTGAACAGCTCCAGGAGAAATGACTTGCTCTCTGAGGCTGTGATTTTGCAGGTGTTGCTCCCACACCATGAAACATCACTGTGGGGAATGGACAAACCTGGGAACTTGACCTTTCATGTGGTGAATAAAACAGGTTGTGGAGGCTGTAATGTTTTTTGTTCCTGGCTAAATAAATGACCGGTGGAGGGTTAAATCCAAGCAACAAAATATTCACCATTTGCTTTTGCCTTTACTTTAGTACCACCTGTAAGTTTACCTGCACTGGATTTATCATCAATCATATGACTGATATCTGGCTGCTGCTGTTCTTCAGATAGCAAGAAGGATGATGGATGATGCAAAGCCTGACAGACATTTTAGTTCCAACCAAGTCATACAAATATTCTGTCATTTGAGTCTCTGTTGCCTTCACATGAAACTTATCAGCACCAAATAGGACCTGCAAAAACAATCTTTTCTCTTTACTCCTCCATTGGATAGGCATTTTAAAATGAAGCAATAGTTGACAACAATTATTTTTCTTTCATGGTCTTTTTGGTACAGTTTGCAAATCACTCAAATGTATTTGTCTTTCAGGACAGTAGAATCTGTCCTTTTTATTTTCTGAAAACCATAAATAGACCTAGCAGTATGAAAATCTCTACAGGATATTTGTGGTAACTGGCTGTAAGGGGTACTTCAGAAAGATCTCATTGGGCTTGCTTCTAGATAAAGAATGGTAAACAACTAAGATACAGTTTGTGAGGTTAGCTGGGTCTAGCAATAATTTTCAGAGCACTACTAAGAGCACTTTGTTGGTTTAGGTGGTGGTAATTTTCGTTTGTTGAGGATGTCTGGTTTTAAGTGTTAGTAGTGTTCTTTTCTTCATCACTGGGATGTACCCATGGCATCAAATCTGCAATTAGAAGAGTCATGGGGAAGCATCTGGCAATTCTCTTAGGCTCTTCAAGGGCAAGATAGGAAATAGAAGTCTGTTTATTGGAGCTAAATTTGGTGTGCTGCTACTGTTGTCAAAATGAGTTTTGTCGAAAACATACAGGACTGCTTCTAATCTGCGAGCTAGATTATTCGTTCCTCACTGCAAGAGGTGCTGGGCTCTAAAATAAAATAAAAACTCAGTTGGTGAGGGTTTATGATGCAAACACATGAAGCCATTACTGAGTGACTGGCGGGGGAAGACTTGTTGCAAGGATCCTCCTACATTCAATCAGCCTCAGGCTGTGATAAATATCTATTTAGTCTAACTTTTTTCCCACTAGGTATCCATAAGAAAACCAATGAGACTGGCAGATAACCACACATTTC
Source organism: Anser brachyrhynchus (assembly GCF_964034855.1). Lineage (NCBI taxonomy): Eukaryota > Metazoa > Chordata > Aves > Anseriformes > Anatidae > Anser > Anser brachyrhynchus. The sequence goes on from NC_137697.1 coordinate 32,046,789, forward strand.
CATTGAAGTTAATCACTAGGGAGAGAGCTCATCCTTTTTCTCCCTCAAAATATGCTTGGCTCTACTTTAATCAGAGGGCTGCCATTTAATCCAGTAGGCAACCTTCCAAAATTGATGACTTTACAGATATGTCATCATCCATCCAATTCAGATACACAGGTCATCTTTCTGCATGTATCATTTCAGATATCTTCAATAAGAGAAATCAAATGTTAAATTTCCTTCATAACATAATCCCTATAGTCTTTTAAATAAAAAGTTAGGGAATGCTTCCTAACATATCAGAAGTTTCTCCGTCAACTTCAGCTGAAGAAACCTGTTGAGTAAATAAAGGTCTCTGACTAACAATAGCCTTTGATGGTACTTTAAAAACCCACAGTATGTTCACCCCCACTTTTGTGGGTTCACCCACCCACGTTCATACCACATCCCATTTTTTTTTCCCTCTTGTTGAGGAGTTCTTGCATTTCTTCCTGTTGGGAGGCTGATTTTACTCCCAGCACTGCCAAACCACCCGGGATAACTATCAGGCCTCCTCCCCATGCTACCCGCCCATGGCTGGCACACCTCAGGGGTGGTGCCTGCCCCAGCCTCCAGCCTGTGGGATCTGGGCAGGAGCTTGTAGCAGACATCCCATGTATTCAAACCCATAGCCTCTGATGCTTCACAGTGTCCTTAGCCCCATATATTACTTGCAGGACTGCTGCTACAGGAGAGGCTTTAGTCACTGTACAAGCCAGCCAGACAACCAAGGACAGCAAATGGAGCTCTGTGAACTGATAAGGTCAGATGTCCTATAGTTCTGTGTCTTACACACATAAAGAGAGACTTTGTGTTGATAAGGTATTTATAAGGTCTCTTCTTATCCCTCCCATGACTCCTCCATGTCTCATAGTTTCCACCTCATTTTAAGAAGAGGCATGTGATAACAACCATTTCCTCTGCCCTCAGGTGGCTGCTTCCATGAAGCTCATGGGAACTGAATAATCTTCGATACCTTCACGGTTCTGTCAAATTCGAGTGAAACTAGTCAATGAGTAAAATACTAGAAAAAAATCCGGATGGGAAGAGGCACAGAGACAGGCATCCCACCTTGTTTCCTTAAGAAATCATTTACCTTTTTAAAAGGAAACAGAGAAGACTGAGAGATTTGGGTAATGTATTTGCTATTGATCCCCTAGTACTTTGATTGAAGTGGACTTCATACTGTCAGGATATTTCTTCATTACACCTTGCAAGGATGAAATAATTGTATAAAATGAGCAATATCGTAATATCATACCACAGGATGCATTTTTTTCCCCTACAGCAATGTAATGAATTTGAACTCAATGTACTATCTCCCTAGTCTTTTGGTACATTAAGAAGCACTGCACAGACAAATTGTACTCATCTGTGGATGTTTTTAATCTTTTGTCTTCACTAATGGATTAATCTTGTTTTCATCTCTGTTCTGTAGGAACAAAAATGTTGTTTTTTGCATCAGGCTTGGTAACATAAGCACAGGAAGTGCCAGGCATGCTGCTTCCTGGGATTGCACAATGTATGGAGGGAAACAAGTACTAGATTGATATTCAAAGGAAAAGCACTGACTGGGTGTACGTGACCAAAAGGCTAAAAAGCCATTAAAAGCAGTAAGAAGGTTGCAAAAGATAAGAAAAACAAAGGGAGGAAATAAAGGTTGATAATATTTGTATGAAACTAGTGATCAGCATCAGACAGTGTGCGAACCTGTAGTACTCAGCCAATGGGGAACCAGGGGAGAGAGTGAGCTTTGGGAAACAGAGCATAAAAGGTGTGAAAATTGCATCCACAAGCACTCTCCTGCTTGCCCGTCATTGCAATCGCAAATAAAACGTTACTTCACCAAGACCCTTTCCTGAGCCTGTGTTATTGGCTAACGAATGTTTGTCACACTTGGTACAACCTCTGAAAGCAGCAGTCCAACAAGAGGTGACTCCGAGATGCAAAGTGACTCCTTTAGACTCACTCTTGGTGCATCTTCTACATTACACATTGTGAAGCCAGTGGGGGTTTTGCTGAGAGCACCACCAGGCCCATAGAGACTGTTTGAGCTGGGAAATAAGCCAGCTTGGTAGTTCACTCAGGCTGCACTACAAAGTTAAAGAGAATACAGGCTCCGACCATTCAGACCTGTTAAAAGGGGTTAAGAATTACAGATCTGAAGAAACAAGAGGATATACTGTGTCTTGCAGAAATGGAAATGTCCCCCCCTCTCTTGCCTTCTCTGTCTTGTATCTCTCTCCCTGCTATATTCTCCCCTGACCACTTCTGTCTGTGACCATAGAGTGATCATCGCACATGTGGCAGAGCTGTGCTCTCTGCAGCTCTAAGCTGATCACCAAATTCTCCCTCCTGAACTTTCCCTATTGTTCTTTGGACAAAGGCACTGAAGGTAAAGTGGATAGATGGTTCTCCAGGGCTATTCAAGGGGCATTCTGCTCCTCACCTCCCCCCCTCGCTGTGAATCCCACGATTCCCAGTATGGCCCTTGAGCCAGATAACATCCCACAGTCAGGGGAACACAAAGCCCTTTTCCAGCCTCAAGGTCGGAACATTTTTTATCCCCAAAACAGAAGCACCTTCCTTAGGACACAGTAATGTAATCAGAAGTAATTATGGAAATGCACGATGTGTTTCTTTGGGTAAGTGTCTCAGGGACAAGAGATAATCATTTATCAAGGATTTTCACCAGCTGCCATGAAAAGGAAGATGAAATGCACAAGAGTGTATGGTATCAGGTTAAAGAGACACTGGTAGCAGGAATGCTATATTTGAGAGATGCCATCAACCTCAAACCTGTTTTAGCAGAGGGTGTCCTGCCATTTAGAGTATGTTGCACTGGTTTCTAGCAGTATTTGATTTTTAAAGTGTAAAAACTATCTCAGCCTAATAAAGCAGATGGAAAATACATGTGTTTTGTCTGTTACATTTTCATCCTGCATTAGCTTTTACAGCTCAGTTAACCGGGTAGAAAGATGATAACGGGGCCAGCCAATGCAAGGAAACCCAGACTTCCTGTCCCGTTGGCTTATGTGACCCTTCTTGCTGTAGTTCAGAGAAAGGTTCTACCTTATGCCAGAGGAGGTTCTTGCACTAGAGCAAAAATGCTCACAACTCACAAAGATGAGTGACTTCGCAGGAGGTTTTAGTACAAAAAAGCAAGTGATCAAACATTTACATGGCTGGAGCATATATGCAGATGAGAGGAGCTGTGATGTCAAGGACTCACTGTGTGACAACTCACAGGCTAAATAATATAGGTAAGCAAGACAGTTATACCAGGAAAATATTTAGACCTTCAGCAGTCTGATGGATGTAATACACAGGAAGCGACGTATGCCTGAAAATTCCAGCATGACATAGGAACAGCAGTGTATGTGTAACAAGTTGCCAACATTTTTTTTCGTTTACATCACTGGAGATGGTGTGTGTGTCTGTGAATAAACAAGACACTGCTACCTGAGGGCAAGGTTTACTCCAGCTAAAGGACATTAAATACAATAAAGAGCAGAAATATTTTAATACCTATTTTGTAATGCTGGTGAAAACAAACATGCATTTGTACTATTTAAAATATCCCAAACAGATGATATTCTATGCACTGGTTGGGTTTGCAATTTTAGTATCACAAAGTGGATTGCATTTACCTTATCCCACGGCATATATCTCCACATCAGCATGTAGACTACCTTTCTAGCAATAAATTCATATACCCAGATGGTGACTCCTAATTCTGTGAAATTTCATTTCAAAAATTCTCACTCAATTTCCCCTATTTCTGGTTAGACAGGCTTTCCTGGAGCCAGATAAAGGTACTTGCTCTTCAGAGTAATTCTGTCCACTGTAAATGAAAAGTCCAGGGAAAAGAAGAAACAAACAAACAAACAAACAAACAAACAAAACCAACCAACAACAACAACAAAAAAGTGAAAGTTTGGCTAGAAAAACAACTTGCCCTATCTTAACATGGCTTTACTGGTTGCTAGTTCATTCAAATTAGCTGCATTTTAACTTGCATTAAAACACAACTCTAACCTAGGGAAAAGAGATTCACTGAGGCCTTTACTGTTTCAGTTTCTCTGTAGGGTGTAAAGGATGACACAGTTCCCTGTCCTTTCTTCTCAAAGACAGCAAAGCCCTTTTGACTCTGCTGCTGACTCACTAGAGGTCCATGGGGAAAAATCAGCATGGCCTGCACCTCCATATGCAACTGGCTCAGACAAATCACTCTGTGCTTCCTGCTGGCAGGTTGTGAGTTGCATTTGGGGAGTTCATGCAGCTTTGGATGCTCTGTGTGTTTTCACTCAGGGCCCTCCTGCAGGTGTATAGTGACCTTCACTGTGTGATGCTGAGGAAGTGATGGAATATGCTGAGTTATGTGACGTGCATTCAGGTAAACTGTGGTCAGGAAAAGAAAGTAATTGTAGAAGGAAAACACTAAGCACAGATCCTCACAGGTGTATGTTAGGGCTGAGGTTTGCTCTCTACAATGGAAACCTGGAGGAACCCAGAATTTTGATTAGGCACCTGCACTTTGCTGGCAGGTGTAGTCAGCACTTAATACTCTATCAGTTCCCTCTATCACTGCCCTTACTCTGCAATATTTAGAACTGAAACAGCCCAGAGCCCAGACAATGCTTTGGTTTCAAGGATGGCCAGCAGGGATTTTGGCTGGGGAGGAGAACAGCTGCTGCAACACTAAGGTATGTGTATATTTGGAACAAGGACACACAGACGTGTACCATCCTGCTTACTGTATTTGCCTTAGCTTCACATTGCTCTCTCCTGAGTTAGAGGTTTTATTATTATCTCTGTCAGCAGGGATGATTGCCTGAAAGTGTCCTCAAACACACCTGCTACAGGACACTTTAGCGTCAATGTAATTCCAAGAAAATAAGGGCTTCAGCAGCCATGCTGGTACCAGTTATTAATCCAGATAAGCCAGCTTGCACATACTGAGGACATGACCTGCTTGTGCTGCAATCCACCTACCTGCCTTGGCACTTCCTAAGACTAGTGCCTCTCTGTGAGATCAACATGCCAGACTCTTCCTGTTGCAGTTTGTGGTAGAGATGATGGTAGGCAGATTTTTTTGTTTGTTTTCCTTTGCCCCTTCTTAGATTCCCCTGCTTACAAGGTATGTATCTTGGGCTCTGTGACTGCAGCTGCTCTGGCAAAGCTAGAGCAGATGCCGGAGCGAGATTGCACCAATACAATTTTTTCTGTTTCTTTTCTCTAAGGCAGGAGTGGTAGAGTTCACCAGAGCAGGTGAAAAGGTGAGTGGATGTAAGTAGTGTCACCTTGCTATTGTTATCCAGACATTGGCACAAACCCACTGTGAAATGTATGAGGACACCAAGAGAACAGCACTTACACCACTTGGTATCTTTTCCTACCACGATGCCTGGTGGTGTTTGCAAACCTTACCCCTGTACTTACAGCTGTGAAAAGGTGCCAATGACAGCTAAAAGTATCCTCAATTATGCTGCTAGCTGGGGCAAACTGGCCTTGTCCTGGAGGACAGCAGTGCTTGCAATGTATCTGAAGGAGTATTGTGTTGGCATCAGTCCCTTACTCTGTTCTTTCCTGTAAGCAAAACTGCACTTCTTCCAGAAGTTTGATAGATTACAAAAGCACAGGTGGCCTGAGATGCTAATTAAGCTGAAAAAGTCTGAAACTTCCAGCTTTAAATAAAACAAAACTTCAAGCTCAGAATCTGAGTTACACTAAGACTGTTTCATGCCCATTTGGCCAGGGCTCTGGGTTTAGTTTTCTAGGTGAGGGCCCTTCCCACTGCCTGAGCCTTAAAATAGGTAAACAAGACCTAAGACCTTCATGCTCTGAGTATGCCTGCCTTTGCCTGTGGGGCACCCCCATGTAGCAACATTTCTATTATGCTGGGCAGTGTGGGGAGCTGCGATGACAGTGGTGTGGAGGGGCATAGGGCAGTAGAAATGGGGCCGAGGACAGAGCAGTTTTGGCTTCATTGTGTTAGTTCCTGCATTGACTATAAAATATAATGGAAAATGTGTTTACTGACACTTTTGACAGAGCCACAAATGCTGAAACATACAGTGTATTAGCCTAAAAAGGATCCTATATTTCCAATACTGAAACTAATTCTGCTGAGGAGTCCTGCATGTTGTGAGGTCCGTAAGTCAAGTTCTTTAGAGTTAGCTTTGGCTAGCAGTGTCTGCTAGCTACAAAGGATCATGCTATAACCCCTGAGTAAAGAAAATGCAGATACCAAATTGGAGAGATCTGGTCATTGCCATGGGAGGCAAATTCTAACCAGCAACATGGCATGGTAACAATTTATGGTAAGTAGGCCGTAAATGATAACAAGAGTCAATCTAGATGTTCAAAGGCAGTTAGAAAATTCTGGGATTAGTTTTTCTTTCCCTTCAACCTAGTTAAAAACCAAGAATAGGAAATATGCATGTAGGGTCAGTGTTTTTGCTGTCACCAAATTGAAAACCAAACTGCATGTTACAATACAATTAAACAAGGCTGCAGGGAGACAGGACGGGAAGCAGTCTATGAAGTGGGATTTTAGAAATAAATTGTAACTGATAATTTTCTTATCAGTTTTCCTCATATTTACCTCCCACGCTGCTCTATTCCTGCAAATCAGCATGAAACTGAAAGTCCAGTGAAGTGGCCTGGCAACACAGTGTACAGGGAGAAAACCTCACACCCACCTCCTCTGCCTCAGATCGCAGGCCAGACCCCCTCCTAGGCCCTGACCTAGCTCCTCTGCAGGCACCCATCCATTACAGAGGAACAAGAACATCCAATTTCATGTGTTTATAGCAGCAATTTGGGGGGAGCTGTAATGGGGGGCTGTTACTTGCTCATCATTGCTTGTGGACAAGTGAAACATGGCTGCAGGTACCCTGAAGCCACCAAGCTCTGGGGACGCCTCTGGCTCACCAAGAGACCCTTCTTGGTTTGTTGCTTAAGCGCCTGACTTGGTGCTGTTCAAATGGGAACTTCTCTGCCTGTGACCCTTGTATTTAGCATGCAACAAGTTTGGTTTGAGTTTGAGGCCTCAGAGGCAAAACTGTAAATTTATGGCCTGATTATGGGCATCTCATCATCTGGCTCCAAAAGACCCTTGCCCACAACAAAGGAATATTATACAAACTGTGATAAGGAAATATGTGTAAATGGGAGATGACAGGATGATTAAAACATCTCTTTAGGGCAATAATCTACAGCCTGTATTCTCTACAAGAGTTTGGCACAAATATTTATTTCTCTGAGAGAGGTGTTGACAGGAAGGGAATTCCCTATTTTAAAGAGAAGCTCTGAAGTCTTTCCAGAGTGGAGATCAAGTAGTTCGTTTTACAACACACATCACTTTTCTCTTTGTCAAATAAAAGTCCTTCTAAATGAAAAAGCAATTGTGAATGAACAGAGTTTGTTTTGGTTTGTTTTGCTTTGTTTTCAGACATGACAGACAAGGCAGTGAAGTACTTGCTTGCAGAAGAGGAAACACAAGGCAAAGAAACTCTCCACCATTCCCCTGGGGGGGACTGAGGAGGTTAATTTAACATATTTTTCTCCCTCCCCTACTCCCACCAGCCCTATGCCATCAAGGCCTGCTGTGGTAATAGAGGATTTCAAACCTTTTGCCTCCTTCCAGAAGCGGCTGCAGCTGAAGCAGGGATCAAACGCTAACAAGCAGTGGGGTGCAACAGCACGGGAACATACTGTAAACACTCGCGTGCTGGCCACTGTATGTGTACACACATCTGTGCACACACCTGTGGGCACGTGTCTGGTCCTGCACTTCCTTGTGCAGATAAAACCTAGCATTGCTTATTTCTTAAACTGTACCCCTCCAAGTTAAATTTCAAAGCATCTCGCACATGCCTCTGTGACTTGCAGCATACTGCAGCTTTGATTTCTGTAGGATATGTTTGACCTTGTTTTTTTCCCAGTTGGCAGGCATAAATGTGTCTAGATAATCACCATTCTCAACTCAGTCCATTTATAAAGCTCTCGTGGTTTTACAATAAAAAAAAAATCTTAAATCTTTGTTTGAAGATGAATTAAAGATCTCTGTCACAAGCCTCACACCTTTAAGGGTTGCACAGTGCTTTATTAAAAATATCTTTATTCACTGTGGAGAAAGACTTCCTGGGCTACTACAAGAGAGAAAGTAATAATGCCTATTTGATCAAATATAGTTGCTGAGCACAACTCTGTATATCTTGTGACATCCTTGTTGTTGGAACATTTGATTATGGGAAATTTTTAATGTTACTGATTTTCTCATTAAGAAGGTTCTTTTGTTTAAAAGCATCATTCATCCAGTAACAGATTCAAAAATAGCCAAATATTCTAGCTTGTACGGATGTCAGACTGAAAAGTAAACAACAAGGTGTCAAAATGAAGAATTGCTTTCAAAACAATCTGCAAGCAAATGTGTTAGTACAGAAATGTAGGGAAACTTAGCCCAAAGAGAGCAACATACTCCAGGGAAGATATCTGGTGGACGCACATCAGGTTGTAGACAAAAAAAATCCTCATTTAACTAAATTTTAAGCTCACTGTAACACAGATACTCTCCTCAATCTGTGTACACACACAAGATAGGACAGTGACATGGCAAGAGGCAGTGAGTGCTGCTTTAACGCTGATGATTAAGAGTAGCCATGTGGAACCTCATTCAGCCCAGAGATGCAGTTAAAGACTATTTTCAGAGCCATAGCAAGCCCACAACAATGAAGACAGAAAATACTGAACAAAATAACAGACTGTCAAGTCTTTTTGTTATTGTTTATTGTTGTTATTGTTATCTACACTTAGACAACTTAATTACTTAGAGTTATTTATATGAAGAGCTCTGTACCAGTATTATAAGGTTCATACATTTATGTGAAAAAGTGTACACAACACAGTGAAACATTCTGTAGATAGAGTGAAGTAGGACCTTTGATAGAAGGGATTATTTCCGAGAGCCTATGTACAAATAAATATAACCTCCATACTATGTACAAACTTATACGCACAGAGAATACACTGATTTAGAGAAGAGTTTCATATAGTGAATGATGATCCATAAGCATAAACGCATGAGAAAAACTGGAATTTTCTGGGGGCTGTTTGGACCAGCTTCCACAGTAATAGATTTTTTTAAGTTTGAAATGGATAAGATGGGGGACTTCAGTTTTTTCTCACAATAAGTTGAAAATGAGAGATGGAAGAGTATGAAAACTACAAAGTGAAACAATCAAGCTAAGAAAACTTTATTACAAAAATAGCATCTGATTGTCAGTTATAGCATGCTTCTATTATTTTCACAAGACAATACAGAGGCTTGATCTTGCCATCTTTATGACAGAAATAATTTCCACTCACATGAGTCAATTCCCCAGAGTCAGGACTGCAAAATTAGGACTGTGTAACAGAGATTTTGGTAATGGAAATGAACACAAAACCAAGCAAAATCCCTTTGGCATTACTTGATTTTGACAGGGGATTAAAAGAACTGCCTGATTAGTATCGTATAGCCTGACCCTAAAATACTTAACTTCTTTGTAAAAAAGATGTGACAGAAATAACTCAACTTTTGTAAACTCACTAAAGTACCAGGGATTTCCTTTACAGTGATCTTGGTGGGAGGAAGTATTAGAGTAACAGGAGGATTTAATTCTATCATTGGGCCTGACTCTGTGAACACTGTATTCCTTCTTCTGGGGTGAACAAGGACGGCAGGACTGAGCTCCTGCTGCAAAGGCAGTGTGCAGCGTTTTGTACAGTCTCACAGGGAATCTCAAGAGTATGAGCAAACTCCCTCTGATTTACTCACAGCTTCACTAAGGCAAAACCAGATCCTGCTTTACTGTACATTTTTTTGATAGTATTTTACATCATAACTTAAACAGAGATGTGAAATGGATGCTTCATTTTAAAATTAATTATCCCCTTATTTAGAAACCCAAAGCTAGTCTTCTGGGTTTTTATGGCTTCTTTTTGCATTAAGACAACTATGTGACATAAAATAAAAGTAAAAAAAGTAGTAAAGTGCAAGATCTTTAAAAACGCATACAAATTTCATAGTTTAGATTGATTTTGTGGTTGATGAGGGGTGAATTCACAATAAATCTACATGAAAGTAAATTTCATTTACCATTCTCAATTCACATCATTTCTTACTCAGTCTTGTCCTGGGCTGCTAATGGCTTGTTTGGGACCGATGTGGCCAGCTGTGCATTTGGTCTACCCAAGTTGTTACATGGCTTCTAGGCTGGGGCTGACTTAGATCTGGCTGGCTGGGAGCACGGCTCAGCACCATGCTCAGGTGGTTACATGGCTTCTGGAGAAGAGATGGCTTATGTCCAGCCATGCTGGAGCTCGAGCAAGGTGGGCGTGCAAGCTGCCTGCACTCACCCAGGCAGACAAGTCCTGAGATGCCATACACTGACAATTAGCAACACACAGCAGATCCACATGACTTGTCTGGAATATGGGGCTGTGATCCAGACATGACTTCTGTATCTGATGGTGCAATAAATTGTATAACTTCAGTCTGGAAGTTACTCTCCCCAGTCCCAAAGGAAATGACTGGTATCTCAGCAATGATATTCCCATAACTGCTGGCAACAGATCCAAGAAGGAACATTTCTAACATCAGCCAGGAGCCCTGTTGGAGGGCTGCAGCAGGACTCTGCACCATTCAGTGCAAACTATCACGTTTGCTAATCTGGAAATCACCTTCTGCAGCTATGTCTTCACCTGCAAGTTCTCACATCAAACTTCTCAGGAACAGACGGAAAACAAGACTCACCTGCTCAAAGGAGCTAACCATGCCTCTTTCTCAGTTAGCTGTGTCATTGTTATTTACAAGAGGTAAAATGGTTTCCAAGAATACAAGTGAATGCAATTTTTCTCCTTGAACATAGCTCCCAGGACAATTCTGTGTGTTACATGAGAGCACTTATGAAATACAGGATCTTAGGATAAAAATCCGTAACTTGTCCAAGTAAATGGCAGAAAGCTTCTGGATTTCAGTGTGCCAGTTGTTGAAGAAGGGATTATTTCTTTGTTATAAATTAAATAAATCTATTTGATCCAGACTCATATTTGATTTAGAACCCAAGATGGAACACAAGTTGCTATCTTAAGGAATTACTGCTGAAAGAAGAATCATTAAAAAAATGTATTTCCCCTATTTCTCTAATTACGTAATGAAATAAAAGACAACCAGAGAAATAATCCCTTAAAAAACGCCCAAACATCAAAAATATTTCTAAGCATCTATTTCTTATAGTATAGATTAACCACATGTTTAATCTACCTCTTTATGGACCTTCATATCCACACACAACAGTACCATGAGTGACAGTTACCATAAACTACTTCAGAGTAGCATATACGGAAATTACATAGCAGGTTCATTGCCAGTACAAACATCAAATGACATTTAGATAAGTTTCTTTGTCTCCCACTGAGCTTTACGGTTCATGAGGATTATGCGGACATCACCATCTATGGAATAAATAAGCATAGGCATACCGGCACAGAAAGCCTGTTCGCACTACACAAAAGCACTAACTCTCAGTAGAATAGATAATTTAAAAATGCCCAGAAATTTGCTGAAAGATCTTCCCATGTCTACATGTAGTTCTTGAAGAGACCATCTTTACATCACACTTCTATAGCACCTACCCTACAGATTCCACCCCAGTGGCTTACGCAAGAGGAAGCTGGCTTTTGTATGGTTTGGATTGGTGTGGTTGTGTGTAAAACAGCAAATTCTTGCAGGACTTCAATGGTATTTTTCAAGTGGGGCCCGTTCTCTTCTTTAATTCCAATGAAGACAGCGCCAAAAATGTTTACAACAGGTTATAATCTGATCCATAATCATGCTCGAATGTTACTGGAAATCCCTTCCAAAAAACATATCCAACACTGGCTCTGTTCAGGTGTAGTGTTATGGAGAGATGTCTACTTAAACTGAAGCCTTATCCTGTACTCTTACCTTACTACAGGTGTTGCCAACATGGGATTGGCCAGAAAACGCTAAGCAACAAACAGGATTTTTACTGTAACACCAATTTCTGTATTATAAATATATGCTTCATGAGGGTTATGCAGACATCAACTGAATAAATAAGAACAGGCATACAGGTGCATGAACAGACTTCCATGCTGATTAATGCACAGCAGAATTCAGGCAGATTGCAGGACCAGTTTCCTAATGAAGTCATTCGAAACTTTGTCTGTCTAAAACAGAAATTTAATTTTGATTTCCAGGTGTACAATTCTGAGAAATGGTCACAGATCCGACAGTGAAACAGTTATGAACAATGGGAAACACCTTATACTGGAAAAACAGTCAGTGAATTCTAAGAGAGAATGCCAAACTGATATTACTGTTAAAGCATGGCAATTCAACAATTGCTAAATTTGCTGTCAGTGTGAAATAGGAGTGTCCTAGCAAGTGGTGTGCCTTATGGTGGCGCTGAGCTGGGACAGACTATGAGCATCCAGTCACGGGTTGCAGCAGCTGCCAGCTGTCCTTCCAGCTCTCCAGCTGATGACTTTCAAATTCCTCCTGCATGTGATAAGAGGTTTCCCTTCTCTCATTCCTCTCTTTCCTCTATCAGCACAGCTGTTGTCTTAAAACCAAAGAACACACACTTTTGCAAGGATCCTGAAACAGCTTACTCCAGCAATTATGCAAACGACCGTCTTTCTTGTGCGGCATAACCAGCTTTCACAAACAGCCTCCTCCAGATGCACCACAGACCTGAAATCTCCCCCATTACCTCTGGAGCTGAGCTGCCACCCATAGCAGAGTTATTCAGCCATTTGAATAATGATCTGCCCAGCAGAGGCAAGGCAGTGGGAGCTATGAGCTGTCTCATTCCTCAGGGGTAGAAAATTACTTCTAATACCTTCCAAGATAAATACATTGATAGGGGTAAGCAGACACAGCCAACATAATAAATGAATCAGATATTTTAAGACAGTGTATGAATGCCATTACAGGATACGAGCCTTAGCCCTACACAGAAAAGTCTTCCTTCAAGTTGTTCACGCCAGCTTTGGACTGAAATACTCACGGTGTGTAGGGCTTTCAATCAGCTACTCCTTACTCCCCACCTGCCTGTTGTCTCTGCTGTTGCTGCCTATGCCTTGCTGTACACACCAGCCTGCTCTTATAACTCCCCAGGTCACGCAGGGCTTTTTTCTTTTCATTGCAGGAATTACAATGTGGTGTATATGAAGCCGGAAGAAAAAAAGCAGGAGTAATGCACTGAACAGAGATCAGGCTCTTGTCTTTCCTTGGTTTCTTGATTTGAAAGGTAGACCAGTGAGTCTGAGAATCTTTGATTATTGTAAGTGGCCATATACACAGACCTATCGCAACCCTGCACGTGGTCTTTTAGATCACGCTGCCTTATTCTGCTCACCTGCGAAAGAATCACTTGGGTCATACTGAAAGCCTGTTCTGAGCACTGTCATCAGCAACAGAAAGCATTTGGTGAATCTTCTGGGACAGATTATACTGTAGAGTCAGCTCTGTATTTTGGGACACCTGCTTCATTTGAGCTCACAATGTGGGTCACATTATCTTTTGCAGGATTGCTATTCTTTTCAGCAGAGGGCACTGTATGTATGTACATCTTACCTTTGAGTGCACCCATAGAAACAAATGTTAAGAGACTGAAACCACTATAGTTAATACAAGTAAGGATTCTGGAGCAATGAAGGATATTAAATACATCACTGACAATTTTGTGCTCCCGATGACAGAGGTGTGTGAAGGAGCAAGAGCTGTTGTAAGTGTATGGTTAAGATCAAATACTGTTTCTGAATGTAATTCTTTATATAGGACTTAATACTTTAGGATAAGACATGAGCAGTAGACATTGTAACTCCTAGTTTTCTTGCTTTTTACTCAGTAGTATCTCGCATTTTAAATAATATCTCACAATCTTAATATTTCAATAATTTTTAATATGTATTTCTTATGGTTTTCTCTACTGTTGTTTTCTGTCAAGTCCTTATTCTCTAGCTGGCTACTGTTATATATACAAACACAGATAATAGGAATACAGTAGACCACAAAGGGGATGAGTGAGAAGCAAATAGCATGGAACATAGGCAGGAAAGCATGGTGACAGCATCAGAAAAACAGACAAGACAAAATGTGCTGAGCCTTCTGTTGCACAGCTGTGAGCATTGCATTGCCATTGTGAGCACAATACAAATACAGAACAATGCTGAAACAGGTCATAGATATATGCTGAAATTTCATGAACTCTAACTGCAAAGAAAGACTTGAAGAAACAAACACCAATTATCTGAAATAATTTCTTAACACCTGTTCCAGTTCTCCCATTTTTTAAAATCATACACTCTACAGGAAATATGAGCACTGCATTGCTTTCTCTCTTTCTTTCTCTCTCTCTCTCTTTGTTCTCAGTTTGGACCTCCTCATCCTGTCAGAATTTCATTAAGATACTGCATTTTCACTCTTCCCCAGACTTCTTTAGACATTCACTCTTCCAGCAATAATGAAAAATTTTCATGTAGGTTTCCTGTAGCTCCACTATATTTAAACTGTTAGTTTCTCCTACCTAGTCTCAAGATTTATATAAGCGATAAGAACTGCCTCAGCTTTGTATACCAGCTGGGTATTTTTTGCAATAATGTCTATATGTAGCTGTGAAGGTCCTTACACTTCAAGTAATGGACAAAGATAGCTTGTAAAATATATATCCACTTCAGCATTTAGGCTGCCACTTGACAACTACCTCTATTTTCTGTATGAAATACTATGCATAAGCAAATAAGCCTTTCTCTTCTGGCATCAAAAGGCAAATTTATAATGGTAACAGCATCTGAAAGCCATTGGTACTGTTGTTAGTATTGCTGCATTAGAAAAAATGTTGTGTTCACATAGTAGTTGTATCATCTCTTTGCATGCTGCATTGGTATTAGAGTAAAGAGCAAATCCCCAGACAGGCTTTGCCTGTGAATAGACTGAAAATCTGCATCAGTCACAAAATGGCCAGCCAACATTCTCCCTTCAGTGCTAGAGTTGGAACTTCAGCAGTCTGAAGCATTTTGCAAGATGTAGTAAATCATCAGTAACATCCTGCCAATGGCCTTTATAGCACTGTGATGCAGAGGATCATACACTGATAACTCTCCAGCTCTGCTGAAATCACATCATATAAGTCCACCTAAATGAAGAGACGTGCAAGATCTTCTCTGTCTGTGACTCATGCACTCAGTGAATGCTTTCCATTCAGCAGCATCAGCAGATCATCAGATAAATCCCATGCCGAGGTGTGTGTGGGAGGGTGGTCCCTCCCCAAGTCAATATTAGCATTCCCCTTTAGAAGATTATATCTTCAAGAAATGAATACTCTGTGTGTCTGTGTATACTACTACAGAGAAAAAGTAGTCTGTGGATATGTACCGTAGGCATAGAAGAAAGAATAGCTTTCACTGTCTCAGTGCGTGTGCAGCATCCCCAGTACTGAGGGGCGAGGTTGTTCTGCAGCAAAGAAAACGTTGGCGCAGCTGGCCTCAGCCCTTCGTATGCATCCGCACTGTCCAGCAGCAATCAGTCTTCGCTCCGAGTTCCTCCCTTTGTATCTTTTTCTTTCTCATTTAAAGCCGAGGAATAGGAGATTTACAAATCTTTCCATTGTTTTTGTTTGTTTGTTTTGTTTTTGTTTTGTTTTTGCTGTTTCATTTTGATATATAGATATATTTTGAATAAATAAACATCTATCTTTTTTCTTTTTCCTTTTTTTCTTTTTTCTTTTTTTCTTTTCTTTTCTTTTTTTTTTTTTCCCTCAGGAAACAGCACTTTCCACTAGATGGAGACAGGGCACTGGATCACTTTGTCCTCCAGGAGGACGCTGACGATCAGGAACACAAAATAAAGCCCAAACATGAGAAAGCCCAGAATTTTATTCATCCTCCACTTGCAGAAAGCGATGGAGAGAATGACAAAGAGCAGCATGATGAAGAGAAGGACAATCGCACAGAACAGACCATTGCTGCTGACTGTCACTGGGGCAAAGTTGTTAATCATAGCATACAGGAGCCATGGAAGAGGCAGGCTGTTGAAAAAAGAAAAAAAAAAAAAAAGAAAGAAAGAGAGAAATTGGAAATACATAAGAGATCTAGAAAGGAACACTAGAAAGTATCTGGAGGCACTTCATAATGCAACCAGAACCTTCCTGTATAAAATGAGGCATGAAAATCTTCTACTATGTGCATAAACCTAATTTGTCAATATGCTTGTGGTACTAGGGGAGAACACATGGGATTTAGGCTCCTGGTTCCTCTTCCATCAGTTACATTGGTGGAACATGTTCCCCTTAGCTGACAGAAATCACTGGACATCCTGTCTGTGAGCAGGGATACCCTGTCATTCGTTTCTTCATTGAACACCATATGCAGACAAATCTACTTCCAGCCCTTCCCCGAGAGCCTGCCTGGCAGGAGAGGGGGTCACCTAATGACATGTCCTTCCCCATCCATCCCATCCATTCCTACGTCCATCCCCACAATAAACCAAGGCACCGCCCCCAACATTTGGCCCTTAAAAGTCTTGATCCCCATTTACTTTATAAACCTGTGTTAAAATGTGAACTTCAGCTGAACCTTAGCTTTATTTCTATTTCTGTACTTGCTTGCTGTCATTACTTTTCTCATCTCTGATGCTACAGAATGAGGCAACATCCCTCAGGAAGATGTCAAGCTGAAATAAATATTTAAGCCACCGACTGGTGCTTAGCAGGCTTAGGATGCATGAAGAGAGCTGTCAGGAGCTCACAACATTCAAGCTTTGAATAAGCAGGTCAAGAAAGAATAATTCACTATAGCCTCAGTACTAACTAAACCAAACTACAGCTAAACAGTGCCATTTCTGTTGTAAATATGCTAAGCCCAGCAGACTGTGCTACAGGACAACAGCATTTCCATTGGCAGGAGGATTAAAAATATGTTAGAAAAATGAAATACTGCAAAAGAAAAAAGTTTTATAATGAACCTTACATGCTCTAGGTTGAAACACTTTGTAATGAATAATGCTTTCATACATTTTGTGCGTCTGTTGCTTATAGATTTTATTTCAAACACTTCTGGGTTAATAGAAAGCTTCTGGGTTAATAGAAAAACAGGTGGCTCCGTTTTTCTGCAGTGTCTGAAGGTACTGCCATTAGCTAAGAGATGGAGCCATTTGCTATCCACTCTAACTTTGGGATCCAATTTTGTACCTGTGCAGTTGATGGTATATTTTCAGCAGCTAACACTACAATCTGTTCTACAGATGCTTCTGACTGGACTACGACTATGATGAGAACTGTTCTTCTGCATGTGTGATAGCAAGGAACAATGAAAGATGGAGAAACAAAGAGTGGGGATAAAGACAGAGTTTGCTTGTACACTTCCTGCACATTTTTGAAATACTGAGGCATAGATTACAACATTCCAGGATCAGGTCTAGCTTGATCTCAGCGGGTCCAATAGGAACTTGTATTCCAACTGCTTGCCACTTATCCTTACCCTAGAGCTGCTATGAAGCAGTAAAGTGTAAATAGCACACTGCTTCACACAGTTACTGCTTTACAAAAGACTTTTGTGTTAATAGAGAATTGGTTTGTAATTTGGAATTTGTGAGCTATATAAAAAAAATAATGTCAACAACTATATAAAAAAGTCATGTCAACAACATGCATTGAGAGCTACATAAGACATTAACATATGTTTGTTTCTAGCAACAAACACACTGAATAATTCAGGGGAAATGAATTATTCCTTGATTAGTGGTTGTAAAGAAAGTCCTGGTATAAGCCCAGTAAGTAGTAATGTAAGTGAAAAACAGAAACCTGACAAAAGCATAAAAGCTTCAAAAACTCCTACTTGGAACTTTTTTTTTTTTTTTTTTTTTAAGTGCAAATTACTTGCCTGGGCAGCTCTTCAATGTATGAAACAGAGAATTAGGTAATGAGTTTGTAAGTAGTCTGTTATAAAAATGTCTATAAAATTCTGAACATTTGAAATGTTAACATCCATTGTATATTTACATTACTGTCTTTTTCAAACATCAATGTCAGAAAATTGGGGTAGGCAACGCCTTGGCAAAACCAAGCCAACAATGCCAGGAACAAGTGACTTGTTAAAACAGACACACTTTTCTTGCTGTAGGACTTACCCCACTGTGATGTCAAATATGTTGCTTCCAACAGAACTGGATACTGCCATGTCCCCCAGACCTTTGCGTGCTACAATAACACTGGTAATAAGGTCAGGAATGGATGTGCCAGCAGCTAAAATAGTCAATCCCATGATTTCTTCACTAATACCAATGGTTTCTCCGACCTAAAAAGATTTGAGCAAAGACAGAAAAAAAAAAAAAAGAGTTGCAGTCCTGCGGTGGACAAATGCTTTCTGCTGTAAACCTGCTTAACCAGGAATATTATCCTGGAGCTTCCTGACCATCTTTGAGAATACAGTCAAGATTGGAGAATTACTATTTTCACAGACTTCCACATTTCAGGAGAAATATAAGATTGTCAAAGAGACTCAGTAGGCATTGAATTGACAAGCAGCTGCTGATGGCTCAGATGTTACCAGAATGATTATATTCTGTGGTCAGGGCAACCACAGCTCTCTGAACTACTTTCCATTTACTGAGTAGCAATTTACTTCATCCATCGTTGCAGCTCCTGAATAGAGTGCTACTCAGCATGAGATACATGATGGACTCTGATTCTAAATGGTTTCTCACAGTGCAAAACACAAGGCAGGGCTTGTATTTCGTACCAGCATCACCTTCTTACCTGATGTGCCCACCAGACCATTAAGTAAGAAAAAAATGCAATCCAACTGATTGAGCCAAAAAATGTGATAGGGAAAAATTTTCTTGATCTCTGAAAAAGAAACAAAGAGAAGCAGTGAGCACCTATGTTGAAGTCTGCTTTGTTCTATTCTCATTCATTCTTTAAGTGACCTCTCACTTCTTCTGATCACCTGTTCTGACCACCAGATGACCAAGATAAAAGTCAAGAGTGCTAAAAGACTGACTTTCCACACTGGTATATGCTTAGCTGGGCCTCGTTCTTGTATTGGCTTTGGTTGTAAATGAATCTATAACAAGATTCACCTCCTAACAACAGCTTTCATAACGAATGGCAGTTTTTCTGTTGTTTATTTGTATCATATGCTGTTATGTTGCAGTTTGCACATGTGTTGAGTTGCATGAATATTTGGAATCTAAATTTATTAATAAATTCATGCCTAATCAGAAGGTATGTTTTCAAATTGTTACATTTTATTCACATATCAATAACTTTCTATAACATCATTCACATTCACTATAACAAAGGCTATCACAGGATAGACTTAAAAAAATACATATTCAGAATTTATTAGGTCATTGGGTTTGCTTAGGAAAATGACCAATTTTTTTCAATTAGAACAGAATAAACATTAAGAATATATTTGCAGTGTCTTTTTTTTTTTTTTTAGTAGAGAAGTTTGTTCTAAAAAAAAAAAAAAGGTAAAACACCCTAAGGCCCTAAGCTTTGGATAGATGGTATTATTGCAGCCAACGAATGGGTTACATTCAGATTAATGATTTATATATATATATATACACATATATTTGGTTTTGTTTCTTTCTAGTCTTTTGCATCATTCATATTTCCTATGGGCTTGCTACATGTATGTAACAAAAAATGATTGTTAACTATTAAAGGAAGGAAGCATGACTGCAGTACAGTACTGGGTAATCACTGTCTGAATCAAATTACTGTTTAAAAAGAAATTTGTACTGTGAACAAATGCTATCAATCCTGAATGAAACCAGTTCCTTATGGGCATCCACCTGCTGAAGAAAATCCTCACCCCTGATGGAAAAAAGGTAAAGTCAGCAATGGTAATTGTACACACTCATCTACAGGAAGGAACAATTTAAACATCCGTATCAGCCTCAGCAGTGGGTGTGCTTATGGGTTGTGCTACAGGATGTGTGGGCACTTTCATAATGCTAAATTTTGTCCTAAAAACTGGGCTTGCAAACATTGACTAGCACGACCTATACAACCCTGTAATTGAATATTCATAGCAGTACACATTAAAGATGGAAAAGATTTAACAGTGCTCCCAAAAACCATGTAGAAATACTCGTATATAAATAACTAGCTGAACTTCTTGGAGCAAGAAAATCATTCCAGTAAGCTGTTTTAAATGAATTATGTTTAAGTATAGGGATAGTCACAATGGCACCTGAAAATTACTTTTTTTTTCCTATAAGTACCACTCCTGTCACAAGCACTGTTTCTAGAACTGGCTAAGCAACTTTAGTTGATCTGCTTCTTAACTTTATGGAGCAAGCAGTGACTTTTCAAAACAGAGTTCTGAACATTTATTAATTTAGAAAATCTAGCAATGAACTTCCAGTGCCTAAACTTATTCAGAAATCAGATTCACCTTTTATTTTAAAATCACAACTTTAAATGTACTGGAGGACAGAAGACCTTAGTCTGAAAAGGAATAAAATTTAAAAGGAACACAAGGATGGCTGTTAAACAGTGATGTGACACCAGTGGAGCAAATTGAGTCCAGAAGGGATAAATTAATCAAAACAGCAATTTCATTTTTGTTTTTAACTAAAAAACTAACACTTATTTTCCAGCATTTTTAGCAGCCACATATTTCAACTTTCAACATTTTTTGTCTTCTGCATAAAAAGGATTTTCTTGCAACACATATGGTGGATAAGATGATGAAGTGATAATCTTGTTGCAGCTGGTCAGAAAATACAAAGAAGAGCACATCATAGCAGTGGAACTTGAATAATCAATATACAACACTCAAGAAATATGCATACATTGGCTTACACAAATCCAATATAGCAATAGCTGTACTGGCCAGTAATAGCTGTCTGACTAATGAAAACACAGGATTATATATACTGAACAGTTCTTGTAAAATCACTGGGCATTGCTTATCTGAGTCAGATACCCACAGAACGTGGAGAATTGGATGGTTAAGGACTATCAGTCAGTAACTTTGCAGTGTGTCTAAACCCAGCCTGTTTTAGCCAATCCCCCTCCAGAAAAACTGATAGGCAGCCATTTGAGATTATGAGCACTTTAATAGACTTAACAGTTTAATTACCAATTTTAAAAGGAGGAACACCTAAAAAGGCCAAAATTCAAAGCTTGTGCAGATTACAGGTTATGAAATCAAGAAGGGATTCCATAGATGCTGCTGTATAATTTGCATACAGACAAAATTTTTAAAAAGGAACAGTGACAGTACTGTTTTTGCTGTAGTATTTCCTGATGGTGGATTTTATTTCCAGGGTAAAATAATAATCATGCCTATTTTGTAACTGTTGACAGCATTCTTTTGAGATTTATCTCTTTGTAGCTCTTTACTTCTTGGGAATATACAGAGCTGTTAATTCCAAGCATTTTCCTAAAATAATTAGTCAGAGACAACAGAGAGCAATTCTTATCTCCACCTTTTCTGGTAGCTGTTGTGATGGTTGCCTTACAAAGAGAGAGATCCCAGTTTATTACCAGTTGGTTCTGTTGTGGTCATGATAACAGACAAAGGAGAAAAGCCATGGTTCGTTCAGTTTGTATGCTATTTTCTTTTAACAAAAGGGAAAGAATTTTGTAGCTTTGCTGTACATTGGTTGGTTTGGTACCTTTCCTGTCTATCAGTAACCTTAAGGACACTTTTCTTGGTACATTTCTGTATTGAATCATGTCAGCGTCTGAAAAACAGGACTTGAAAACAAGTAGCAAGAATGATCAAAGTATGTTGAAAAGTGAAGATTTTTCTTCTAAGAGTCTGATCCTGAAAGATAGTGAGTACCTAATGATTTGTAAGGTACCTGCCTTAACTTTAGCTGCTTTTATTGCTATCTTTTTTTTTTTTCCCTTTAACCTGAATGAATCATATGTTTGTCTCATGCATAAATTTATCTGTATTGTAAACTTTGATTTTCCTTCCATACTTGACAGTGCTTAAATCTGATTACTCAGAACCTGTTCCTGTAACTGGATCTGTGAAGGAACATCTTGTCCTTGTCCCCTTGGTAACAGTGCATCTTTGTGTGGCAAGGAGAGATCATGTAAGTTCTTGCTGGTAATGGGAATTTGCAGAGATGCAATGAACTGCCCCATATGGGTCCAGTCATAACAGGACTGGACTGCTGATAGCCATTTTTCTGGCCTGTAATACAAAGGGATGGACAGTGCAGTATGACTATAACAAATGAGTTGGTGTTCCATGTCTGCCATGGGCCCCCTGGGTCACCTTAGTCATGTCGTTTTCCCTTCAACGTTTCAATATCCCTAACTGTAAAAAGTGGATGGTTGTGCTTATGACCTTTGTAGAATCACTGGGAAAATGTGCTCTATTAGTATAGGAAAAAAATATTTATATTGTTCAAAACACCTGAACAAAAAGTCAACCACAAAGTTCCACAGGGGCACACCTACTTCAGCTGTACTGCCAGTAACATTGTTGATGTTATGTGAAGGATTTTCATGTATACTTGTTTTATGTGAGCAGGTATAGTTAAAGCAATAAACACACATTAAAACATGTCTGCCATTGAATCAGCTGAGGAGTTAGTTGACCTACTGCATAATCTACTGTAGGTATATATAAATCTGCATATCTGTGCACCAGAGCATAATAAGGCAGCAAGGATTTTGCAAATTTCATAACGGGAGTCCTTGTATATGAAATAATTTTGCTAGAGTTTCTGGGTCTCAAGGAGCTAGGTATAGCTTGGTCTAGTACTAGTAAAGGCAGTCAAACCTTCTCCAATAAGTGGAGGTAAAATATATTTTAGAAAACAAACTCTAGGAGGGAAGGAGAACTCATTTTTGAAAAGTGGATACCCACAGAGGATGTCAAAGGCTCCATATGGCCTCTCAAAATGGTATTTAGCACACCAGTGTTCATTTTATATACCCGCATGCTAATCTGAGCATCCTGATGGAGAATTTGGGTTTCTAACTAAAATTACCACACTTGAAAATCAAGTCCCTGACAGTAGGCCTACCTACAAAATCTATTTAAATATTGTTTTAGTGTTTTAACTTTTGCCTCACAGATTTCATGGCAACTTGTTTTCTGATGCACATGCTGAGCTGTGAAATTATGTTTTCTTTTTGTTAGGAAGGGAAGAGAGGGGATGGCACACAGGCATAAGTGAGAATATTTTAGAGACAAACACTCTAATGAAGTGTCCTTGAAAATTTAGACAGCTGGGCACAGAGAGTTGATGCAACCATCTGGTTAATTCTTTGACAGTAATGTTCAAAGTAAGCAGCTTGTCATACTGATACAGCCTGTTACCTCTGCTGTTATTATTACATGTAATTACAAACTGCGTTGCTTTTGCTTTTGTGTAAAAAGAATATGTATATCTTTCATTGAATGATATTTTAAAACTTAAAAAATATTCACACACATTATACAGTTGCATATCAAGAGATATTCACTTTTCCAAAGCCACTGTTGTAACAACTATTCTCATTTGTACAGTACAGAACATTGGGCAAGTCTTTATGTTCAATGGAAAGAAACAAAATTCAAAATAATGAACATCCTTATTTCTTAGCATCTGAGTACTTGCTCCTTTTGGCCCAAATCATGAAAAAAAGTATAGGGATGGTTTTGAGTAATAAGGGGTGGGGGGAGGGGAGGAAGCATGAGTAAAGAAACAAACAATCTGGAAATTCATGTAGTGTATTTTTCTGTGTTACCAAACAAAAATGTTTACCAGAGTTGTTTGAAAACTTAAAGAAAATAAAGCTTGAAAACTGGAAGGGAAAATGTCAGTTTATGTCCTTTGAGAAACCTTAATCTAAAAACAAATCAGAGGTCTTATTTTAGCTCGTTTCTTGCACTGAATTGCAGTTTTTGGGTGTGTGGGATGGGAAATGTGATAAGGAAGAAAAAAGAATTCAGGGTGTTGGTTTATAACCTTTTAAGCCGTGCATCCCTCTCTTGCAGCAGTTTTAAGTCTATTTTTGATCCAGAAAGGAAAAGAGATTAAAACACTACTAAAGGATTTTTCCATCTATTGCATCTATTGACTCCTTTTTTACTGTTCTTTTACTTTCCATGAACCTTTCCAGTCAGGATTATATGGATATGTGAATGTAAATGTGGTAACACTTGACAGCTTGTCATTTTATATAATTTCTATTAAGAAGCAGTCTTACAAGACTTCAAGCCAAGTTGGGGATAAAAATTAAGAAGTGTTTTACACATGGAATGATTTCTGGATTTTGTTCTAGTATGAAATTTAAAGATGGTGAGTAGAAAGCAGAGGTCTAGTAGAAAATAAATATCATTATTTTTGAACCACTGCGAAAGTCTAGACAGCCGAATATTCTTTCCAGTCTCACCCTTTAGGGCACTGAAAATGGGCAGACTTCCTCAGCACTTATGTGATGTTCAGTGGAGATCTAGAAATACAGATGTGAAGTCCCCAAAGAAATTTTAAGAGTTTTCACTTTGCGTCACAAAATATTAATGACTATGAATGGCAATTTTTATAGATTTATTACCAACCAGTTGTCCATAAGCACCCTTTTAAAGATTTGAAGATTAACGATGTGGTCTCCTCAAAGGAGAAACTTATGAACATAAATAATTAATTCAATTTTTACATATATTCACTGCAGTCTCTTTCTGGGTGTTGGCATTTAGCTAGAGAATCCCCAGATGTGTAAAACACGTGGACTTGTAACGCCAGTTACTCACGGGATTTCTGACATCCGGGAGTGAAGCCCACAGTGGAAACACAATGGGTAACACAACAAGGTAGGTGAGCTGCTTGCGTGGGGTGTCAGGCCAGGCCAGGCTGAGTGGCCGGTCCTCATCCTCTTCATTCTGTAAGAAAAACTGCAGTGAGCAGAGTATTGAAGTGGATAAATGGGGCTAGGGATTGTTTAAATTGCGGTCCTTAGGACTGCACTGTATTTCGGTAAGGACCCATGGGGTCTGAAAACATCACATTAGCACCACACCTTCCTAGCAACATTAGCTAGCACAGTCAGATGGTTTTGGCCAGGCTATGTGGTACCTTTCCAGCACAGGCTGCCTGAAGGTGTCTGACTGCAGCTGTGCTGACAGTGATGCTGGTCCCTCGGGATGCATGGAGCAGTGTCACACCTTCTCCCTGGAGGGGAACAACACTCTCCTTTTGCCTCTGATACGTTATTTCACCTTCCTACAGGCTCTCTGTTGGGATATAGGCTTGTCTAATCAGAGATCAAAACTGGTCTGGACTGCCCCAAGCCTGACCAAATAGATTGAGATTTGTACAAATATACGTGTGGTGGTACACACGCACAGATACACTCATATATGCATACGAACTATATATATGTGAATATATACATGTATATATATATATATAACTTTTCAAGCTCTCGTGAGTAACTCTAAACATTACTTTTCAAGATATATATATGCTTGTATTCCCTTGTTGAAAGGACCATAGGACAATTCAGGCTGGCAGGGACCTGAGGAGCAACCCTGCTCAGGCTGCTCAGACCTTTGCCCAGCTGGGATTTGAACCCCCACCCCAGAGGTGAAATTGCTTGATATTTCTGGGCTCTGGCTCCACAGCTGAGCTGTTCAGGTGAGGAAAAGTCTTCTTCTCATCTCCACCCTGAGCCTCTTGTGTTTAGACCTACCACAACACTGCCGTCTTCTTCACAGCTTGGTGATAAAATTAAAAGGAAAGTCATTCCTCTCTTAATTGAGTAGCTGACTTTAACATCAATCTTTAATATCCTTTTATATGTAAGATCTTCACCTGTTGACTCTATTACAGAGTTGATGTATAGGGACCTTTTCCCCTGACAGAAAACATTCCAGCTGCCACACACTTCTCTTTCTCTAGCTTGCCTCTGCCAACAAAATGGAGCCCTTTAGACTGCCACAGAAAGAAAGCGAAGTAAGCATGTTTCAGTCTTTTGGGTCTGTGTATAAAAACAACCTTTTAGCTTTTATCACAGGTAGGCAGCGTCTCCAGAATTGCACATGGATCTAACATATCATAGAATAAGGCAAAAGTAAAAAAAAAAAATGGCCTAAATGGGTCTGTCAGACAGATGTGTATAATGCAAATCCTATTCAGCCTGTGGAAATATTTTCCTAGAGAGCTCTGTGAAAGGTAAAGAAACACCCACCAAAAAAAAAAAAAAAGTGAAAGAGTAGCATGGGGAATAAATAAGAGTAGTTAGAGATTTGGGCACACTTACTGGGCTACGATCTCATTGGCATCACGGAGATGTGGTGGGACAGCTCCCATGACTGGAGTGTTGGAATGGAGGGATACAGGCTCCTTAGGAAGGACAGGCAGGGGAGACGAGGAGCAGCTGGAGTGCATGGAGCTCTGCCTGGGGATGGGTGAGGAGCTGACAGAGCTTGTGGGTCAGGATTAAAGGGAAAGCAGGGACAGGTGACATTATAATGGGGGTCTGCTACAGGCCACCTATCAGGAAGACCAAGCAGGTGAGGCCCTCTACAGGAAGAGAGAAGCAGCCTCACGTTCACAAGACCTGGTCCTCATGGGGGACTTCAACCACCCTGATATCTGTTGGAGGGACAGCACAGCAGAGCACAGGCAACCCAGGCGGTTCCGGGAATGTGTTGGTGATAAATTCTTTCTCCAAGTGATAGAGTATCCAACAAAGAGAGGTGCTATGCTGGACCTTGTTCTCACCAACAAAGAGGGGCTGGTGGGAAATGCAAAACTCAAGGGCAGCCTTGGCTACAGTGACCATGAAATGGTGGAGTTCAAGAACCCGAGGACAGACAGCAGGGTGCACAACAACCTCACTACCCTGGATTTAAAAAAGCAGACTTGGTTTCTTCAAGGATCTACCTGGTGGAGTACGATAGGATAGAGCTGTGGAAGGAGAGGGAGCCCAAGAATGGTAGTTAATATTCAAGGATCACCTCCTCCAAGATCAGGAGCAATGCATCACAATGAAGAGGAAGTCAGGCAAAAATGCCAGGAGGTGTGCATTGATGGACAATAAGCTCCTGGCCAAACTCAAAAGGAGGCCTACAGAGAGTGGAATCATGGACAGATAGCCTGAGAGGAATACAGAGAAATCATATCAGCAGCCAGGGATCAGGTTAGGAAAGCTAAAGCCCTGACAGAATTATATATGGCCAGGAACATCAAGAACAACAAGAAAAGCTTCTACAGGTATGTCAGTAATAAAAAGGAAGGCTACAGAAAATGTGTACCCTCTCTGGAAGGAAATAGGAGACCTGGTCACCTGGGATATGGGAAAGGCTGAGGTACTCAGTGACTTTTTGCCTCAGTCTTCAACGGCAAGTGCTGTAGCCACACAGCCTAAGTCACAGAAGGCAAAGGCAGGGACTGGGAGAATAAAGAACTGCCCACTGTAGGAGATCACATCATCTACCTGGACTTGTGAAAAGCGTTTGACACTGTCCTGCACAACATCCTTGTCTCTTAATCACAGAAACATGGATTTGATGAATGGACTACTTGGTGGTTAAGAAATTGCCTGGGTGGTTGCACTCAAAGAGTTGCAATCAGTGGCTCAATGTCCAAGTGGAGACCAGTGAAAACTGGTGTTCTGAAGGGGTTTGTAGTGGGACTAACACTGTTTAACATCTTTGTTGGTGACACGGACAGTGCAATTCTGTGCACCCTCAGCAAGTTTGCTGATGACACCATACTGTGCCACTGGTGGTGACACCAGCAGTTGACACGCTGGCAGGAAGGCATGCCATACAGAGGGACCTTGACAGGCTTGAGAGGTGCGCCTAGGCAAACCTCACTAAGTTCAAGGCCAGGTGCAAGGTCATGTACATAGGTCTGGGCAATCCCAAGCACAAATATGGGCTGGGCAGAGAATGTATTGGTAACAGCCCTGAGGAGAAGGACTTGGGGGTGTTGGTTGATGAGAAGCTCAACATGAGCCAGCAATGTGTGCTTGCAACCCAGAAAGCCAACCTTATCCTGGGCTGCATCTAAAGAAACACGGCCAGTGGGTTAAGGGAGGTGATTCTTCTCCTCTGCTCTGCTTCATGAGACCCCACCTGGAATATTGTTCTGTGGTCCCCAGCACAAGAAGAACATGGACCTGTTGGAGCGAGTCCAGAGGAGAGCCATGAGGATGATCAGAGGGCTGGATCATCCTCCTGCGAAGAAACATTGCGAGGGCTGGGGTTGTTCAGTCTGAGAAGAGAAGGCTCAGGCGAGACCTTAGAGCAGCCTTCCAGTACCTAAAGTGGGCCTACAAAAAGCTGGGGGGGACTCTTTGTCAGGGAGTGGAGTGATAGGACAAGGAGTAATGGCTTTAAACTGAAAGAGGGTAGATTTAGATTAGATGTTATGAAAAAATTCTTCACTCAGAGGGCAGTGAGGCACTGGAACAGGTTGCCCAGAGAAGCTGTGGATGCCCCATCCATGGAAGTGTTCAAGGCCAGGCTGGATGGGGCTTTGGGCAGCCTGGTCTAGTTTGTGGTGTTCCTGTCTGAGAAATCAGTCCTTTCTGCAATGGACCTGTTATTCTTCCCATAGATTGTGAGATATTGCCCTATTTTAACATTGCTTACATAAGCCTTATAACAAATGCTATAAAAAGCAGTCATTTAAACGACCACATCAGTTACTTTTATTAGCAAAAGAATTGTTGATGAAATGTCACCATATGTTGGTATTGTTCATAACATTTTCTACTTATTGCTTATTTTGGTTGAAGATCCAGTCTTAATTATTCAACAGTTAATTGTTGAATATTGTTCAACTCCTTGATTGCCATGAAGAGATCAGAACCTAGACAAGCAAGCCCAGCTCTTACCTTAGGCTCTCCTGCCATGGAGATGTATGACTATGTCACCTGACATAGGTGTACTGAAGTAAGCACCCGTTTTCCTCTTGACACGTTGACAGACTGTAGCTACTTTGGGGATTATATGTTGATGTCGACAGAATACTGGGTTTTGTTAACCCCTATACATTGTGTAACTCCCAACTTTTGTGATTCTAAGATGGCAGTAAAGTGTCTAGGTCATAATTGTTATTGTTGTTAAAAAAAACATATGTAGACATATAGACACAATTCGTCACACTCCACACAGCACTTAAGAGGCTCCTGAGCAGCTAGGAGGCTAGCCTTTGCCTTTAGCTTTCAGCTCTGTACCAAAGCAGGCAGACAATCTGTACCTCATAGTTATAACCTATTGAATCCTGACTTTTGGGGGACTATGTTGGTGCAGTAGTTTGTGTGGTTACTTCCTAAAATACAAAGCCATTCCTTTTCCATTTTGGTAGATGCTCTTGCAGTGGGAAAACCAAACTGAGCTGGATGCTCAGCTTTGAAATGTGACAATTGAGGTAAAATTTGAGCACAAAAGGACCAATTGAAGCGTTGCCTAGGTAACTTTTTCAGAGTGGCCTGTGTATAATTCAAGCAGCAGACTCAGCAGGAACAAAGCTCCATAAACGACTGCTTCATAAAGAGTACTGAACGACAACGTATTTTCTGAAATGGTCATCTTTAGATATTAGCCATGATTAACAACTTATTTAATTATTACAAAATCTTTACGATAGTCTAAGTTTGCACATGAGTATGTACAATGTTTGTGCAATACTGGTGAACACATTATTTCAGCACTGGTCCTCATTCTGGTCTTGTGCCTGTGTCAAACAGCACAAAGGCCATATGAATGGCAGTAGCAAAGCAGCACAAAGAATTACATCTGGAGGTCTGCCAGATGTGTCCTGGGGAATCTAGTTCCATCTGTCTGAGACCTTTTCACCTTCAGGTTGTACTGCCTCATCCATCTCCCTGTGATAACTACACTCAAAATGTATACCCAAACTCGAGCTCACAGTGCAGTAGGGCAAAACCATTTTCCTTGCTACTGTAGCTCCAGGATGCATGAAAGATGCTACAGAGTGGATCTCCACTTGCTATTTCATAAATCAGAATCAGCATCTGATTTTCAAACGCTGACTTTCCAAAAATCAGTAGAAGTAAAGATGTTAAACACAGTTGTAAATCTAGCTTGCACAAATTTCAAAGCAATGTTGAACCTCTTCACTGAGGTTGAAGAAATGAAAAGGAAAGAATTTTCACAGCTATAAAACCACACTACTGTGGGTGTTGTGCTCTGGACTAAGCTGAGATACAAAATGACTTACCACAGATTTATGGCGGAGGTTGCGTGCACTGTCTGTGGTTTCAGCCTATCTGCAATGTACATACTCAGTATGCATACTTGCCATTTGTAGGAACTGATACTGAAGAAATATTTTTGATTTCTTTTAGTCTGTGTGATGAAAACTCAACACTTGCAAGGTTATGTACAATTCTATTCTACAATGCCAAGAAGAAATACTTAATGATATACATGGTGGAGTTCAACTACCTACAAATAGACATGGTGCCATTTTAGGCACCTTCTGGCATCTCACTTGACCTCCTGGTACATTATCAGAAATGCAGAATATTCTGCTGGTTTCTAACATACCTGCCACCACACTGATAATAAGTGATTTGGGGTAGGTGGGAGAGGATCAAGTAGTGTAAAATCTCTACAGTTGTCTGTAATATGGCAAGATTGACTGGGCCAAGAGGACAGAAACAGCCACACTAAGTCATACACAGAGACTATTTAGATCAGTATCTTGCTTCTGGCAATAGCCAGACATGGGTACTCACAGAAGAAACATTGGAATGTGTCATATGTTTTCATCTTCCTCAAATTAAAAGTTTAGCCAGAAGCTGCATTAGATCTTCATTTGTAATAGCCATTGTGTTTCCATGAAATTCTCTTTAGCTTCCATAATTATTTACACTCTTTATTTATGTATACTATTTTATTTTTTCTTGGTTGTGCTTGGGACCATCTTTTTGTTACGTATACCCTTGTAATGCTGAATATCATATGTACACTCATGCCTAGATGGGATAGATGCACTACTCTAATACATATTTATCAATAATAACCAAATTAATTTTCTAATAGGCAAATGATACCCTTGCATGTCCTACTAGGGCTAGTAGAGTACATCGGTAAACAACAAAAAATATAGTTTTGATTCTTTATTTTGAAGAAATTAGACAAGAACTGTCATTTTGTTGTGTTGTCTTTCATATATCTGTAACAAATATTCTTTCAATATTTTCTTTTAAATGAACGTACATATATGCAGAATCTTATTCTTGCTACTTCCATTTTTCTTCTATGTAACTCATGACAAACAATGAAGAGCATACCAAATCTCCTGAGTTTGCATCTTTCACACATCCTTCACCCAAGAATATCTATCCAATTACTTGTTTGTAATCCAACATACAAAATCTCTTACCAGTTTGCTCAGGACTGATCTGATGACTTCTCCTAATCTCTCAGGAAAATCTTTCCAGAGTCAGGAAGATACAGTGTGTTTTACTTCATATAAACAGCACCAACATATGGTGACCTTTCATCAATAACTATTTTGTTTATAAACAACAACTTATAGCAAATTCCATCTGCCAAAGTCAGAGTGTAGTCGCTGCTTTTAGCAAACATCAGAAAATTATTGTTTCCTTGGATGCTCACACTCAAAATATATTATCTTAGTAAAAACAGTTGCTTATCTGGCACAATATCAGATGACTGGAACTTTACATTTTTTTTAACTGATATTAGTAAAACATGGAAAACAAGTACAATGAACCACCTCAAACTTTTCTGAAGTACTGAAACTGTCACCACTTACCAAGTAGTCCATATCTTATAAAAAATAGAGCATATGAATTGCAAATATTATAATCTGAGAATTATTCTGTTAGCCCAACAGAACTGCAGAGCTGAGCTATACATTCGCATGATTGTACATTTCGTGTGCATTTTGACTTACGGTGTTTTTCATCAACAAAAAAATAGCATCAGTACTCCAGTAGAAAGAAAACTGCAGACAGGCACTGTTTGCAGTTCAATTTCCTCATGCTGAAATATAGATATTGTACCACCTATAAAAATGCAATTTATTTCTTTGCTTGGTAGTGCTGCAAAAGGCTGTTGAACTTTTATTTTTTTTTCTTGGGAGTGAGGAGTTTTGTACAACTGAACTCCTTACAATGAGTGAATCAACAAAAAAATGTGAGGTCTCAAAATGTTACCAATCTTAGATGCAAGTACTGATTTTCAGTACTGAAACTGATTTTTTTTTTTTAATTTTCCTTAGCGTAGCAAACCTCATACTCATTTGCTTCACTAGACAGGCAGAAGACAAAGGCTACTGTGAATTGTGGAACAGCCTCAAGTCTCTGCTTCAAGATTCCTGTGTTTTGATTGGATTGATCATTTATCTTCTGTTACATGTTATTTGGAAAAATATGGGAAAAAATGTGAGATATTTAAGCTAGAATGGCAGTATGCAGTTTCTGAGGAGCAGCTAAGACAGAAAACAATGTCTTTCCTTCCCCATTCTGGAGTAAAATTCAAGTAGGAGCAAAATTAAATCCCCAAGATTTTCAAATGTGTTCAGTATATATGGACCCTCATTTTAGTACAGGTAATTTTTATTAATCCTCTCTGCACTGTGAACTTACTGAAAATAACTACCCTTTGAGTGGAGGCTGTGGGAAGGAGCAAGGCACAGGTAGGTATTTGCTCCAGATTCTGTTATTGCTGCCTGTGTCCTCCTGGGCTCTTGTGCAAATAGCTGAAAGCATGGTTCCCAGAGCCTATGTGCATTTTTTTATGTCCATGCTATTGCATCTCTTAGGGGAATTGAAAAGAAATAGACTATTTGTAATAGCCAAAAGTCAGCCCAGCAGTTGAAGTAACAGCTACGGTGCTATGGAGATGCAGATGAAGAATAAGTCTTTGTCATCATGTCATTTTTCCCTGTCCTGGTTTTCAAGTCAAAATGGCATAGAGCAAAAAAACATGGAATACACAGCTAAGTAGCCTAAGGAAAACAAAGAACAATCTGTTCTGATGGCAGCACAATTTTCATTAAGTTACAAAAAGCTATATTGGCAAACAAGATGCAGGCATTTATTTTAGGCTCAGTGTGGCAAATGAAAAGAGCTTTATGCATTGGAAAAACATATTTTTAATTATGAGACAAATTACCAGGCGTGCTGGAGTATATCACTGTCTTCCAACTAAGGCTGCTCTCATCTCCTCTCCCCTCTTTCTCCAAAATGGAAGCGTTTTAGCCCAAGAATGATAGCCTATGACAGGAAATGCACGGCTACTAGATTCAATCATGTTAATTTGATGCAAAGGGAATGAGGACTCCATGGCAGGGGAGTGCTGCCTCTGCCAGAGGCTCTGTCCTGAAATGCTCTGCACTATGCTGCTGCTCTTTGCTGGGGAAAGCAAAATACTCTTTACCCCACAGTTTCTCAGGTAAGCAGTTTAGATACAATAAAAACAATAAATCAGTCATGGCATTTTCTTATTACATGCTGGTTGCCCTATCTTTTCATGGAAAAGTTGTCTCTTATCATGGTAGCATGTAAACATTTTCCAGAGAGGTTTCCATGGAAACAGGTAAAAGTGTGCGCATATGTACATGTGTGCGTGTGTGTGTATGTGCGTAGGTGGGAGGAAAAGGAGTTATCTTCAGCCTGGGAGCTATTTTTAGGAAAGGCACAGGTTTAAATGGCTGTGTCTGAGCACACTTAATCAAATGCTTGTTAAGAAGGTGGCAGTGGGTGGAGGGGAGGTAATTGGGCTTCTCAAAAGGATCATTTCTCTGAAGGACACCCTATAAAACATTTAATGAGATACTGTCAGTGTCCTTTTAGTCTTCTTTCATTTTGTCACATGCGCTCAGTATCACTCTAAGAAGTTTCATATAACAGAGTTTTCTCCTTTGTGGCAGCCTGCTAAAGGTTAAAAGAAAGAATGCAGCAAGTAGAACAAAATCCCCAAGGAAGATGGAATATCCAGCAGGAGGGAAGGCAATTTCTGGCTGCAACTGAAGCAGAAATGTCTTGCAGACTGTATGATGGAAGGAGGTATTGTTCCCTACTGTGCTGGTTAGGGCTGGGAAGGAGACCACAGACATCTGCCTTTCTCAGGGCCTGATTCTTTTTTATCAAAGTGTAGATCTGTGGCTGTTTCCAATGGGAGTAGTATTATACGAGTATTGGTTTCTGGGACAAATGACTGTATTTCTGGGGACATTTTCTGGAAAGCCTTTCTAAATTTCTGCAGCTACAGCACAACAGAGTTCACCTTGTTGAGCAAAGACTTGGGCTCTCAAGAGGAGAATTGAGGTTCCTGGATAGGAGTGAAATAGGAGGAATGGAATTAAGGGCCTGGGGAAAAGGAACAAGCAAGACTGTGGAGTTCGGAAGAGACAAATGAAACAACAACAACAAAAAAGGAAATAAAGTAAAATTCATTTTGGTGCAGGAAAGTTTGTGAAAATCATTAATGAATAGTGCCCTTGACTCTCTCTTGTGGAGTATTTCAGTCTTGTACAATGAAAAAAGAAGGACAGGAGGAAAGAATAAGAATCAAGAAAAAATCTGAAGATGAAAAAAGCCCTAAGGAAACCAGTAAAGAGACAGGGAAAAGTAATTAGTGGAACTTGGAGAGATACGTATTTTTAAAGAGCTGTTCAATTTACAAATATATGAAAATTAAATAAAGCATAAAATCAAATTTTCCCTTTTCTTGCAGTTTTAGCCTGAGATCTTCCTTACATAAGGGTCCTCTGCTCAACATCATGCTTTTAGAAGAATAGGAGTTTTATACATAAGATGGATCTATTTGCATATTCTCTTTGTAGTAGTGGAATGTATGATTTTTAATGAACTTTAAATCAATTTGGAGGTGTCCTATTGGATGTGCTTGAGCTCCCAGCCTTCGTACAAAGAAGAGCAAAGAAGCACAGTGAGGATCACAGCAAGGTGGTAAAAACTGTGCCTGCGCGAACTCTTGGTAAAAACAGGTGAAACCAGCAGGCCGGTGATCTCCCAGCATGAACCCTGTCCAGT
Organism: Anser brachyrhynchus; assembly: GCF_964034855.1. Taxonomy (NCBI): domain Eukaryota; kingdom Metazoa; phylum Chordata; class Aves; order Anseriformes; family Anatidae; genus Anser; species Anser brachyrhynchus. Next base: position 32,081,855 of record NC_137697.1, read on the forward strand.
GGATCCTGCATCCCCGCTTGTGTGTGTCCACTTGGGTGCCTCTGCTGGGGTGTTGCTTTGGGGATCTCCCAGTTAGTGAGGTAATGAGAATAAATCTACTCTTTGCATTTTAGCTGCAAGTCTGTGGTTATTCCCGCTACCTGCCTGAGCTGACTCACACACCTGCTATGTGAAAACACCCATACCCCAGAACACAGTTTTCAGGACAATATTTTTTCCCCAAAGGCATATTTGCAGCTTGATTCTTCAAGATGGACAGAGTCTCCGATCTCTTCAGTTCTAAATTAACATCACTGGGACATAGAGTTACTAATATTATTTTAAGGAATTTATGAGTCTTTCTAAACAAACTTATGGATCATGAAACCATATCTTTGGACATATAAAATTGAAAAATTAGAGAGAAGCAAATTTTATACTGTATTTACAAATTCAGACACCACAGAACTTCCTTTTGCATCAGGATAGGGAAAAATCACCAAAAACTCAAGCCACTAGATTGCATTCTACTCCCAGACCAGAAGCAAATACCACTCTCAGGCTGAAATGGTGATTACTTGTTCACAAAACGATCAAAATTCAAGAGCATTTGTAGGTCAGGACTGAGCTGTAATGAGAGAGTTTTTGTGGAGGTATGAGAAGGAGAAACTATTATGGAGGTCTAGCAGGCATATTATCCTGTGCCTTCAGTATTGCTTCCCTGAACAAAGCTGCTGTTAGAATGGATACCATTGTCTTGAAGATACAGTGGTTCCCAGGCATACAGTCTCTGTATAAAGTTTGGAGAAGCTAGAAAAAAAAGCTCAGGAGGGCAATGACCAGTTTCCCCTCCTCTAATTCTAATCTTCATCAAAGAAGAAGGTCTTGTGAATGCTGTTTACGTGATTCTGCTGTTGCCTACACTTCTATAATCAGGGTTAATCCTATTAGTGTCCACGAGGTCAATATACAAAGCAGAAAGAAACTGAAGAGTGTTGAATTTGTCCTTCTCTGTATTTTTCTCCTTCCTGCTTGCTGGGGTGATGAACAGCAACAAAACCAGCCAGAGAATTAAACATGTTAGAAACAGGCAGACTTCACCTTCCAGCAAACTTTGGTTGAAAGTTTTTTCTAAGTGCATTTTCCTTGGATGTCAGTAGGAGAAGATGAGGGTATTGTTTTATTTTGCTTTCATCCCTCTTGACCTTTACTCCTTCTGTTATCTGTATCTTTTTTATTTTACTTTTCTCCCTTTCTTTCTGTTCTTAAACTGCTTGTCTATGATCCGTTGTGCTTTGTTAACTTTGAGTATCTCAGAGAAGTCAGTGTTAGCTCCAGGGTGATGCCACAGCTTGGGAAGGTGTACCAGGAAGCTGTGCACAAAAACCTAGGCAATAGATCGAGGAAGATTCTCTGTACAGAAGAGAACTGGCAGAGAATCTCACAGAGAAGTACGGTCCTAAATATCACAGAGACCTATTTATTTGTTACATACATATCATGGATGAGTAGACTATTTTTATTACAACTTTTCAAAAATACCGTTTTATATTTTTAAATTACCAAATAGCTTCCAGCATATCAATAACTGAAACAGTATGAGGTAGCAACAACTGTCAGGTTATCACTAGAAGAGGACAAAATTAGAAAGGCCACTGGGGAGGGAGCCAGCATGAGCCATCTCAAAATGTTATTAGGGGATTGCTATTTTTTGTTGTGACAGCAGACACCTAAAATCCTTTCTTTCAGATTGATGGACCTAAAACTGCAGAATCACTTCTCCATCAGTTGCAAGCCTCCCTGCTTGCTCCATCTTGTCATTTTGACAATGATAAACAATGTATCTCTCTTCCAATACAGCACAGCACATTTTCAGAATGTCCTAATACTTTACTAATTAACATAAAGGTTCCAAACCTTCCCTCACTGAAAGTTTAAAATGTCTAAATGGAGATGGGAGGAACAGGAGGAAGACATTAATGAATAATGTACTCCTACAATAATTTTCCTTTCTTATCCTGCAGTTGTTTGAGATTGAAAATATTGTCTTGCATGATGAGGCTGCTTGACCTTGCAGATTTCTGAGCAAGCTCAGAAACAACTTCATTACAATGCAAAATGATAGCATATGGTCATTGCTGTAAAATATGATTGCTTAAGATTATTCTTCCTTCTTTGTTTTCACCAAACAATCTCAGTGAAAAAAATGTGGCAGAGCAAGACCTGTTTCTTCTTAAGCTACTGAGTGCTATTAGAGTCTATTAGAGTTATCGTACATCCCACAGACTGATTTATGTAAACGCTAGCAGGTTACACCGGGCTGTGCTATCCTTTATTGAACTTTGAGAACAGAAGTCATAAAACTACACTGCTTTGGATTTTGTTACTTATTTTGCTGAAGCAAAAGCATTTTCTTTACCTTAAAATGATGAGTATTAAAGTGAAATGTATTTGGAGTGTTGAGATTTTTTATTTGGTAGATCTTACTCATCTCATTTATTTAAGGATAATGTTTTGTTGGTCTAACAAGGATCCTGTAAGTGGCCTGTCAGTCTGGACAGCTTATATTATTAACAGAAAATGTGATTTAATATCCTACTATGCTCTCCTCTTCTGTCAGACTCATTATCATTATTTGATTATTCTGGATATCAGAAACTAACCGTCTCTTTTGATGGATCTTGATTCTCCATTTCTATTCCCAGGGACAAAAATTAACTGCAAACAGTGAAGAATTAAAGCTATCTCCCCTTATCTGCTGTACTAACACCAGCTGGCCATAATCGCCTTGTCACTTCTCCACCTCTACCTTTGTAAAGCACTTTCACAAAGACTCATCCTACTATGCATCACAATGTTCTTTCTCAGTCTTGGAGACAGAGGCACAAAATTGGACGACATATCCCTGGTATAAATATGTTCCAGTCAAATTATACTCCTTGTGAGGGATGATAGTGTTTAAGAAAGAGCCAACAGAAGTAAATAAACAGTGTTACTTGTACACCAGTTTGATTTTTTTCTATGGCTTGCATAACCTTTAAAGGAAAAAAATTTACCTACAATTATGTTGCTCAAGTCATGAACAAGGCAAGATTATCTCTGATGTGGACTAACAATTTTGTCAAATGAATAGCAAGTGAAAACAACAGAAATATTGAATACTAAGCCAGGGGCAATTCAAAACAAAACACAAGCATTGCCTTTTTTGCACGATTTTGCTGTATGCAAATGCAAGACAGCTCATCCTATTTTTAGTAAGAGGAAGCTCATGTTATGGTATAAGCCTCTTTTCAGCCATCTCTCGCAGCAACTTTCTTGTGTCAGCGTAGCCTTGAGACAACTGTACAAACAAAAGCATTATACAAGTTCCCATGTCAAGGACTATTTTTAACAAGACTTTCTTTAAGTGGGTTTTGCTGCCCCAGTCTGAAAAAGTAGTGCCAAAGTTTAGCTAAATCAACTCACCATCATTTTCCCACTTGTTTGCCCGCTGGGCATGTAGGTTGAATTAATAACGTTTAAAAAATATTAACAGTCATTAAAAAGGGGCCGGGGAGGACCTAATTTTGCAGTCAGATATACTTGAAAATTACAGCTTATTTATGAAAGAATCTAGTTCATTTGTATAGCTATTTCAGTAGCCATGCAGGTGAAATATACAGTTATACGGTTACCTGATTATTATGTACAAAATATATATGCTAAAATAAGTCAATTTAAGAGTATAATTTCTTCTTCTGTAGATTTTAACTGTATGAAAGAGAGTCAGAGAAATACTAGTATGTGCTATCTGTTGAACTTAATTAGTAATGTCTCAAGATAAGAGAAGGGAGAGTGGAAAAGTTTGTGTACAGCTCCTGTTTTGCAGCTCCTTTTTGCAACCATACCATGAAGCTCAACATGACAGGCTACCCTCTCAAGAGAACAGTCTCTGTGCAGTGTGATGTTAATCAGACAAGCAATTTCCATTAGTCTTATTTGGGGCTGTGAACATTTTATCTGATAAGCAAAAATACATTTCCTAAAAGAATATATTCCAGACTACTGGAATGTATCTTGTGTTATATTGAAGTGCAAGGGTCACAGGGGATATATGCGCAAATAGACCTCCTTTTTTTTTCTTTTTTTTTTTTTAATTTTTAATATATATATATATGGCAAACCTCATTCTCATATACGGGGTTCAGTAGTAAACGAAGATTAAATGTATTGTAGATGGGTCTTATTAGCAAATTTTTGCAATTAAGACATACTTTCAGTGAAAAGTACAATCAAGCACGCAAAATATTTGCCAATTTAAAAATAAAAAAACACTAACCTCTTCTTCAACATTATGGGCGATTCCATTCTGCACTGGTCCTGAATCACTTGGTGGTGTTATTGCAACTTCTACTTTTGCACTTTTTTCTGTGGTATTATCCATGAATAAGAACAAGAAAACAACAGAGCAGAATATTAAACAACAAAAATGTATTAGTGAAAATAGTGTATTTAGTCTGTGTAAACAATCAAAAACTGATGGTGGACCAACACCTGTCTTAGAGAGAGACTAAAATTCTGGCTTCCATTTGGCCCACAAACATTTTGAATAAAATTCTTAGGAGTGGTGAGCTGGTGATTGAAGAAACTATTCTACTGGCAGTTCTGTTCTAAAAAAAATTGCATCCCTGGCAATACTGCATGCTCTTTATTTATGCTAAACTTACTGAACATAACACTTCAGGTAAAATGTGATGTATAGTGTTCTACCTAGACATTAATGAATGCAGATGAGGGGATATATTCAGTAAGAGAGAACTTTTATAACTCACTAAACTCTGCAATTCATAAAGTTACATCTGAACTATAATAATGTTCTTTCTTCTGCAAAAACGTGGGAAAAGAATAAACAGAATATTATTGTCCTTGAGCAAAAGTCTTACAGGGATGGAAGGGATAAAACTGAGCCTTCAGTTTATGGCACTAAATTTATTCAAATTTATTCTTAATTTTTCTATCTTAGAATTCTCTAAACAGCAATCATCTCTTTTGGCATGTACTAGATAAAAATGTCAATGGCCAAAAATCCCTGGGACAATTTGAAGTTAAGAGGAATAGCAATAAGAAATGTCTGACTCAAGTTCAGTGTTCCTTATGGTATGCTCTTATGCACATAAGTAAATACAGCTGTCAAGTTACATTACTGCTATCCTGAGATTCTTCTAAATTAAAAATCTGAGATCACAGCCACAGCAGAGTGCCAGACTATTTGTAATTATTTCAGTGCTTGTGCATTGTCCCTTAACCCCATACCCAGCATTACAGTTTATTAGCAGAATGTCCCACTCAATTGCTTGATTCTGGAAGTAAATTTTATCTAAATATAGCACAAGGTCAGAAAAAGTATCAGCTGAGAAAATGATTCAGCTTTTATCAGACACATTTGGATCTTGTTTTCTAATGCAGACAATATGCCAAGGTAAAGTAGAGAAAAGAGGTCATAATATGGACTTCTTTTTGGAATAGAAACTTTCGAAGTAAAAGACAAATACTTACCCTTAATGGCAAGCCATACTAAACTAATTTTGTGCAGTTAACACAGATGGGCTTAAATGAATTTCAACAAATAGTAGATTCACAAATCAAATCTTAAATACGAAATTTGTTTCTTTTTGTGACAAGGGTAATACTACATAGAATACATATGATCCTAGAGCAGTGGCTCTCGATTTCTGAATAATCTGAGATCCCATCCATCTATAATATAGAAGCCATTTTTATGAAATTTCTGAAGCTTTTCATTTACCCAGTAGAAAACTTATAGGGTTCCATGAGCTGTGAAGTGGTGAATGCTACTTCTTTAAGATAGGTAAAATAAGCATGCATGACATGAATATATGCATTCAGTACGTAGAAGGATTGGGCAAAGCACCATCAGGTAATGAGCTGGTAATGCTAAAAATCAGCTGTAGCTACCTCAAGCAATTTGTTTGGATTGTGGGGATGGTGTTTATCTTGCAGAACTGCTGAACAAACTGGATTTTGTTTAACAACATTGCACCAGGGCTGAACTAACTTAATTACTAACTCAATGTTGTTGTTCTCTGCTTATATAAAAATTTCAGTAATGTGGCCAGAGAGAAAATACAGAGTGTAATCCTGCATGTCAGTGGTCTGTTTAGACCTATGGGTTGAACAGGTATATTACAGGGAAATACTACAGCACATTATGCCCCCGCATCAACCTTTCAAAAGTCAGAAAATTTACTAGATTTTCACAGGCAAACTGCAAATGCATTTTGCCTCTTTATTTCTGTCAGTTCAGCACTTGTCAAAAATCAGCATTGTATTTATCTCTGCAGTAAATCTGGGAGGCTTTCTAGATGTCTTATCAGACCTTCTCATCTTGCACTTAACTCCTGTCCTGTCCTTGGGTTTCATACTCTTTTCTGAGGGGAATCAGAATATGTTTAGTAAGACAATAAAAATGAAGTAGAAGGAGAAATTCACTTCTAAGGATTTTCAAGCAAAATTTAATAGTGAAAAAGGCCCGCAGGAGCAAGTGATAAATCTACATGGCTGCACTCACCGTGATTAGCAGCTCCATTCTGTCTTTCACTGTCTTCCACCTGGCACTTCTTTTTGGCAATCTTATGTAGAATTGAGGCCCTTTCCTTGAATTTTCCTAAAAGAAAGGATTGTCATTATTCAAATGCAGACATTTTGAGAGGCAAAGTTGTTTGCCACAGCTTAGGGTTCATAAATCAGTGCCAGTAATCCATTATCATTCCTCCCCAAACAGCAAACATGTTATGAAACACTATCTTATTAATATTTTTTCCTTCCAGTGGAAATAAGAATTACTTTTTTTTTTTTTTTTTTTTTTTCTGTTCTGAGAACTCTGCAAGAAAGAAGAAATGGAAAACAAAAAAACATTTTTCTTTTGAAGAAGCAGTCAGTAAAGTTCCTGTTACCAAAGTACTTCTGTATGACCTGAGCCTAAACAGAAGATTATTACAAATGAATAAAGATATTAACAACAAATACAGTTTCAGGTCTCAGTCAGTAGTACAGTGTCACAGAATTTCAGATGAACCAGTATATTGCATCATGGTGACCTTTGTTAGCTTTGTCAATTTCTACTCATTCATGTCACTATAATTTCAACAGGTACTTCAGATGGGGAGGAAAAAGTCTTCATAATAAATGATTTCCATTCTAGCTTCTCAGAGGAAATTTTTCTTCTCACCCTTCCAGGTGGTTTTTGTTTCCCATGAGGTTAACCATGAAACTTATCATCTAGACCATCTCCAGGGCAGCTCATTACCCCTTAAGTCCCTGGTCACTCTTTGTTGACCACTGAGTCCAAACACCACATTCAAATTAGGCAATGTCAAAGCTGGCAAATATTAAGTGAAATTAATTCATCCCTTCCTCTACTTTGGTTGATCTTTCTACGTAAGGCCTCTTTGGGTGGTTTATGACAGTTTATGTGTTGTAGAAAGACACTGTATGTGCCCTGGTGTCCTGCAGCAAAAAGAGTCTAGGCTTAAGACCAAAAGATATTTCAAGAGAATCACATGATTGATTAACAATGGGAAGTACAGAGAAGTCATGAATGAACTCAGGTAGCTGGGTAGATTCACTGCTTCTAGATTAAAATTAAAGACGCGCATGAAAAAAATAGTTGGCCAAGAAAGAAATTATCTCTTCCCTTCTCACAAATGGAAGCTTATCAGAAACAATACCATCACAAGAAAATGCTTCAAATCCTTGTACCAATGTTTTCATAAGTGCAGAAACGTATGCACAGGGACTTGCACCTACTATTCATGTGGAAGTAGAATTAATGTGTCAACAGCAAATCACTTGGAAAGTAATAAAAATATCACAAAGATTTAATAAGCAGTATTGTCCCTGCAGTAGCCCCTATCATTTCACAAGCACATCATGCTCATAAATAAATAAATAAATAAATAAATTAGTCATTCACAACATATTGCAAAAGTTATCTTATTTGGTACATGGTACCTAAAGTAAAATTGCCTACAGAAGAGTACTGAACAGTAGAACACAATGCTAAATAGTAAGCCACTTCATTACTTCAGTGTGCAGGGTCAACTGCAGAGATTTTAATTAGATGGGGAATAAGAAACAAAGAGTTAAAGAAAAAAAGAGAGAAAGAGAAATGAAGTTTATTGGGATATGAGAAGACACAAAGAAAAAAAGATTGAAATAAAAGGAAAACCATATTTTTAAATATTTTAATATGAAATGCTGTCAAGCCAGCTCTTAACTTCATTTGAAACACAAGGACCATTTAAGAAGTGCTTCTCCAGATGCATGCATAGATTCTGAGAGGTGCCTGCATAATTTTCATACAACACATATGTCAGTTTGCTACAGGATTTCTTGAGGTGTCAGACTCCAACTCATCTTCATATATCTGAAAATTTGGTCTGTGATACCCAAATACCCAAATGTATTTTTTGCAAGCAATGAAAATGATGGAACTGAGATTTTTTCTGAGAAACATCTGTGGAAATGTCTATGTTTTTCATCTACTCTAGGATTGTTTTAATTTAAAACTCAAATTTTAAACAGTATATGAAAGTGATGCAGACTTTGATGAGGGTACTGCAGTTTTTTGTCTAAGATTGTTTGAAATAGTTTAGATATTTTTGTTTGTTTCTTTGTATGTTTTTTTTTTCTTTTCTGAGAGAGAAACTTGAACTGAAAAGATCTCCACAGCTATTCACACTGTTTTAGATCAACTTAATCGAAGTTGTCTGTTTTACTTTTTTCTTCACATTATCAATTGTCTCTCATCTTTAGGAAGAATTTCCTACATTGATATTTGTAAGTCACACATCCACCAGTTCATTCAGGAGGCTGTTCCACAGTTATATGTCACTGTCATGGAAATTAACCTCATCATTTGAAATGGAGTGGTTTTTTGCTTATCTTTATTTCTCAGTATACGCAAGCTTCAGTTTATATTGTTTTACATCATTACCTGCTGTTTGATTCATGTAGTGTAAGTAATGAAACAGTGTGAGGAAATGATTAAAGGACATAAAATCAACTATCAAAAGTGCCATTGCAGGAAAGCAGTAATACTAGACTGCCTGAAGGCAGTGAGATGTAAAAGAAAGCAGAGCTATGTCTCCTCCTTCCTTTTCCCTGCCCTTTTTGTCTACCAGGTCCAAACAAACCAAATCAGAACTTCTTCAGCAAAGGGGAATCACAGACCCACCAAGAACCAAGAATCAAGATATTTCTAAGTTATTCAAATTTACAGAAAGCCTCAAAGATTTCATCTTAGGCATACATGCTCTCTTGTGTTTTTTTTCTCATCTTTTAGTGGCATTACTAAATGAACCCATAGGAATTTTATGCCACTCTTCTTAAATCTTGGAGAAGCTAGAAGCTTTTGTTTCCTCTTTAACAGTCCTAGGTGCTATGGGTTTTACTGCCTAAGCATAATTTTCACAACTGGTGCCAAAGAGTGTAGATCAATGACATTGTTTGACTTCATAGATAAAAACAGGATAATAAAAATAGGATAATAGCTATAGAAAATTCTTAATTAATCTAGATTTGCTGAATTCGGACAGACATTGCAGTTCTTTTAAGTTTAAAAAGAATGACCCAGAAGGAACATAAGATCAAGGCTGGGTGATTAGGAAAGAAGGTGGCTTAAAGTTAAATTTCTTATATTTGAATGTATGCAAACAAATTGGTATTGTATAATAAACATACAACTTGATCTGCATGAGTATATCCAGCTGGCATCAGCCAGACAAGATTCCCTTCCTGATCAAGGACATATTAAAAATGCAATCACTTGACTACGATCTAAATTATGGGCTACAGTTTCCCAGGGTCAGAATCCTCTGATTTTACAGAAAAGTAATTTATCTTCAGAAATCTACTGGTTTAAAAAATGTGAGACTTTATCATTTGTCTACCTCTCAGTCTCAGATCAAATGCAAATTACTACACACACGCACCATCAGCGCTAGAGCTGAGCTTTCATATAATGCCAAATCTGTGGCTGTTGAGCAGTCTGAACCATTCCTACCAGTCCGTCTGGTGGCCAGCTGTGGAACTCAACTGAGGGGCTGCAACAGATCAATTTTAGAGATTTGCTTCATGCACTTTCTGCTTAAACTGTAAAATGCTGCAGAAGTGCTATGTGAAAATATGTGCAGTTTTGTCATGTTGTAGGCTGTTGGTGGAGGTTACTTGACACAGGATTAATGTGAGGGTCTTTTCCCATCTGCTAGGGTATATTTTTTCTCTGAGTTGGACCTGATTAATCAGCAATTAATCTAAAACAATTTGGAAGGATGAAAATCATTTGTTTGCTGATTAATCAGCAATTAATCTAAAGTCAGTTTCTGACCAAACAGAACAAACAAAACAGATCAGTTTCTAAGACCTGGAGCACAAAGGCCCCCAGTGGCCTTTAGGCTGTATCTGGTATTGTCACCTAACTGTCACATTTTGTCTCTGCTTATGCTGATGCAGCAGCAAAAATATATGTGCCCGTGCTTCTCCATCAAAGGCATGAAAGATCTGCTGGCTACCTCCATTCAGGGTATAGGTGGCAGCCCAAGGATAAGGATGTACAGCATTAGAAAAAAAAAATCAGGATTTTGTAACTGGATTTACATGTTACTGTGTCTAACTGGCTAACTTACTGTAAAAGATGTATAAAAAGCTCGGTAAAAAAAAAAAAAAAAAAAGGAGAGAAAGGGATAATGAAAATAAGTGAATAAGTGTAATGTGGAGTGATCAGGATTATACTTTTGAATATCCAAATAGAGAGTTGAAAATATAGCACACTTTGATCTAAATATAGCTTCTGAGATACACTATTCATTATTGCTTTATGAAATACATATGAAAATGATTATGAAAATTGTATTCAAGAAGCTATACTGTATTGTAGACTTGTCAGTGTTAATACTCCTAAAGACAAAGAATTTCCTTCCTTCTTTTTGTTACTGGAAAATTTCTACTACTAGATTTTAGCTACTGCTACAGTATGGCCTTTGATTATTTATTCATGAGGAGTGTTTTCTGAGGTGACATTGAATATTAATAGCATTATTTCAGCATAGGCGCAGTGATAATATATGCATACATTGTACATAGCATACTTGCATGGATATTTTCCCATGAATAGCTATTTTTAACTCCCATTACAGTATTTATAAAAACCTGAAGACTACTAATGCAGCAATTGCTTTTGAAATGGTAGGTTTTACACTTTAGAATAAAATATAAGAACCTTAACATATCCAACTCTGAGGTTAGAATGAGAAATGACTTGCAGCTTGAATGTAAAAAACACTGAGATGAGATGTGCTGCAAAAGCTTTAGCTCTGGTAGCCTTATCTGAATTGGCTTGGTTAATGACTCATTTCAGGTGCTTCAGAAGTGTATTTAAACAACACATACACCAAGGTTTGCCAGGTAAAATCTCATCTCAAGCATCTTCTCTTATATTAGTACCACTTCTGTGAGTCAGACAATGAATCTGGTGGTGCTCCCAGGCTGCCCTACAAGCTAGTGGTCATGCTTGCTCCAGAAGAAACCATCATCTTCCAATATCAGGCACAAAGGTGGAAGGAGCCATCTCCAATAGCTGGCCCCAGAATAGCAGTTATATGTGATTATATGCAACACAAATAAAAAATGAGAAAGAGTCAGAAGTTATGTTTTTCTTGCTTGTTTTTGCTTGTTGGTTGGTTGGTTGGTTGGTTTTCCAGGAGAAATGGCCAGAAGGCATATAATGAAGGTTTTATTAAAACCTTTTTAACAAGATCAGTCTAAACAATAATCTAGAGCATGTCTGTGTTTATACATACAGAGAATAGAAGCTATTCACCTTATATTTCCAGAATTAAAAGTAAGTAGGAATGGGCAGTTAAACTACAGACCTCAAGCTTATCTCCATAGTCAAGCACACCAGTGAATGCTAAACTGAGCACTGAAACATCTGTGCATCACGAAAACATCTGTCTAGCACTGTAGTCAGACAGCTGTACAACAAGCCTTGATCTTATTCAGGTCTCAGGTCTGGGAAACTTCTGAATTACAGAAATGCTGGCTTTACTTGGACTGAAAATGTGGTGGAAATTAAGTAACTGGGCTCCTGAATTAATACAATAAACTTCAATGCTTTTGAATCAGCAGAAAAGTTCCCTGAGATACTGAGCCCTGATTCAGGCCCTAATCACTTCCTTCTTGTATTGTTAGAACCAGGATTTTAAATTGAATAATAATTGCAATTAAGCATACAATTAATACTCCATGAACAGTCATGCCTAGTTTTTAAAATTCATTCCTTACTTTTGAATAATGCAGCAAACTAAAGTCACCTAATAATTGTTCTCAAGCTGAGTGATTTGAACATCCATAAATTACCTTCTTGAATGCATTGTAAAACATGACATAAAATAAGTATTCACAATCTACGTTATATTGTGCTGTATAAATTATGAGTGTGGTTTTGCATGTATATTTTTTCTTTAATAAAAACGTCCTGTTCTATTTCCTTATCTGAAAGCAGCAAAGCTAAAATGTTGAAAACAAAAACCTGAAAAAAGAGCCATAACTGATCACACTGCCAATGAAGTCATGCAAAAAGGAGTCATTCCATAATGGACAAATTGAAAATAGGAAAAACAAACAAACAAACAAACAACAAACAAAAACCAGAAAAGACACTTAAAGAAAGGCTTTGAAAAAAGCTGATATAAACAATTCTAAAATATTTCTTACCTTCTTCAGTCATTGTGTCATAATATTTTAGGTTTCCATATGATCCAAGCTCTACAACATCACAGTAAAAGACACAAAGATAAGGAACCAGAAGACATTCAAGAAATGTACACGTTTTTGCATGTGCTTCATAAACTTCAACAGTGATGCAAAAAATTTTGCAGGACAGTGAAACATGGAGTACAGAAATGGAAGTGCCTTTCCCCCCCACCAGAAATTTCACAAGTCACTTCTTTTAGATGAGTAACTTGCTAGACTGAAATTTAGGAGAAGCACCGAAATCTACTATTCAGCCTTTTCAAGATGATTACCAATTTGGTGTCTCCTTATTTGGTAATAACATAACAAACCTTGACAGGACTTGAGCAGCAGCAGCTGTGGAAACTGAGCTTTTTAAACATGTCTCAGGACATACAATCAAATACTTACACATCCAAAACATAATAAATTAAAAACATATAATCTCAGGAATTGTGCATTACACTGTCTCACATACATTGTTCTGGTATCACTGCAGAGGCTGACTTGCTGTAGAGGGTTACTCAATTTAACCACTCTCGTCATTTGTAAAACGAGAAAAGATACGTTTACTCACTTTACTGGGGGCTATGAGACCTAAATTCATTAACACTAAATAGATCTAAATATGATTATAGTCTATCAGGTCAGAGAAAAGAATGGAATGCAGAGATCTCTAGGTCTTTAGGGCTATGCTTATTTTTCTGTGTGATACAAACTTATACATTTTTTTTTCTCCAGTTGTTGCTTTACACCTTATTTTTGTGTGAAAATATATTTTTTTTCTTTTTTAAAAAATGCATATATTCATATATATTTGCATCTGTAAAAATACAATATATTAATACTGGTCTCAACATTCTACATAACAGGACAGAGAAAAAATAAGAACAAGGAACAATTTGTAAATGATTTTTTGAGGAATTTGTGGATGATTTCATTTGTTATTTTTTATGTAAAATGTTACAATTGAGCTTCTGATCATCCAACCTTTGACAGAGTGTAATCATATAAAATGGATACTTAACAGTTCGATAGTGGTGTTTTCTTTGGAAATATTCTCTCTTCATGTTTATGAATCTGTTTAAGCAATTAACTATACAAATGCTGGCCAATTATTTTGCTTTTAGCTGGTGCACCTCATGATCTTTCAATGTTTTTCCACATAAGTGAATTTTAGTGCAGGTTTGGCCATTAGTTCTTAACTGTATAATACTGATATTACGTAAAACATATGCTTTAAAAGGCCTTAGTTTTTAATCTGTTTGATGATACCTAAATCTGCCAAATGAACATTTCTGCAATGCAGAGACGAAGAAAGCTTTATACTGTGTAAATTAAAAATACATGCTATTATCAGTGTTAACTTTATAAATGAACAGTAATTGATTGTAAATATTCTTTCATGGTCTTGTTTTAACAAAACCAATTACAAATATTGGCATACTCCTGCTTGTACAACGTAGTCGCTTATTTGCACATAAGTAAACCCATTAGCATATGACATTATTCTAAGTCTCTGTTAAAGCAAAGAAAGATGTCATTTAAAGAGAGAAAATTACGTATTGTTACATTATGATATATAATGAATATACTGTTTTGTAAAAAAAAAAAAAATTCTTACTGTTGTAGCATTATCTTTGTAGCTACTTTTACACAAAGAAAGCTGTCCAAAAATCTTTGTTTTAGCCCTAAAGATTTGAATTCCTTATACTGTGACAGCTCCCTGTAACTTCAATGTGCATATTGAACCATTTGGGACCACATGTGCTGTTTAACTCAGGCACCATGTCCACTAACTAAAGGGCCAGCAACTTTGTTTAAATTTATTCTCATTGATCATTGTCTTGACATTTCTATGGTCAGATTTGCTAGAACCTGGGCTAAAGTGTCCTCTGGAGGAGGATGATGGTATTAGAAGACAGATGCCAAAAGGAACCCAACAGTAATCACAGAAACAGGAGAACACACAGGAGATGACACTGCCAGAGAGGTACTGTTTAAACTCATGGAAAGAAAAGAGTGCAGGAGCACAGGTGAAGATGGACAAAGCTGAGAAGAAGGTTATACCATGGCAACAAAAAGAAAAATGAACAAAATCGATTGGAGGCATGAGGCCTCTGATTTAATGGCTGAAACAGAAGAGGTTTCAGAGGAAGCCAACAGCAATGGTGAATTAAGCTGCATCTCCAGAAGAAATAAAAGCAGCAGCAGAAAGGCAGGGCACTTGACATACTGACAATCTGTTTTAGGCCTGTTTGCTTCCCACCTGAAGTGAGAGATACAAGGCAAACAGGAGAGAAAAAAAGGAGGCTGATGTTCTGGAAAAAGAGAAAAGAAACAAACAGATATGCATGACAGTGCATGATGCTGACAATAGTTATGCTCCAGGCAATATTCAACACACCAAGGATTAAACTAGGTTAATTCTTGCAGTTAGCAAAATTATTTCGAGGAAAAAAAATAATCTTGCTGGTGAGATTATGCTACTCAAAGCTTTTGTAGTTTTATATACAGAGAAGAACATTTTATACAGTCA
The DNA here is from genome assembly GCF_964034855.1 of Anser brachyrhynchus. Classification (NCBI taxonomy): domain Eukaryota; kingdom Metazoa; phylum Chordata; class Aves; order Anseriformes; family Anatidae; genus Anser; species Anser brachyrhynchus. Next base: position 32,097,165 of record NC_137697.1, read on the forward strand.
ACAGGCCACTGGCTCCAATGCACAGCTATGATGCTGGAAACTGTCAGCTGCACATATTTGCATGAATTATTTCATGGATTTCCATATTACTTGGGTCAGTGCTGTTCAGCAATACCTGACATCTGCCTCTATACAGTCTGCCTCTAATGTACTGGTTTCTGTTATAAAATTTCATGTTATAATAGGATTCTGCTCAATATGACTGTAAGTAAACTCACACTCAATTGAAGTACTTTAAAAAAAATTTGGATTTGAAAAATTTGTCAACTTTTAAAATAAACTGATTTTAAATGGCCTTGGAAATCTGAAATACTGTGATAGATTGTGCTTGAAAAGATAAAAAAAAAATCCAACATTATTAAAATTTGATAAGTCCAGTTTTGTCAACACGGTATGTGGTTCCCACACAGAGGTCACAGCAGACAGACTGGCTGCCAGCCAGTACCACCATCCCCGCTGGTTGCAGAAACAAAAAGGATGCCATGATGCAGCTTAACAGCTGATCCTCAGCAGTGACAGAGACAATGAATTAATTTGTTGCCTTCTGCATATTTTTTTACACCAGAAGAGAGCAGAGGGTTCCTGTTAATCCTGTCTGACATTCCTGAAGGATTACAACAAATTGTCTTATTACCTACTGTTCTCTATTACCTATGTAGTTGCCACAGAATATCAAAGTAAACAGAAAGAAGAATATTGTTACTCAACAGTGCCACATGGATTGCAATTTCAAACAACATACCTAATAACTCACTTTATTTTCAATGCTCATAGGTACTGTCTGTGGTGAAATGCTAATTTCTGCCATAGACTCTCATGGAAGGAAAGTGCAGCCATTATTTCCAGAGCTCTTTGATCTCTTGCTACCAACATCTCAGATACTCACTGCAGGTGTCCCTAGTAATGTCAGGAATGAACCTGGCCCAGAGATTCTCACAATACTCATAAGACAAACACCTGCTTTAAGGTAACCACCTAGAAGTGTGTACCCATGAAAAATGTGGTTTTCAGACTCTCAAAACAAAGTAATGCATTGTGGGTATCTTAGACAAGCACAAGATTTTCATTTGGCATAAAAATACATATTTGCATGAAAATGTGTCTCACACCTCTTCACAGTAATTAAAAAGCTTCTGAGTTGACATTTCTTTTATTTAAAACAGAAGTGATAAAGGGAGGTCACTGAAGGTAACACCTGAATTTTTAGTGTAGCTCCGTTGTTGTGTGTGACTTCCAAAGTCAGGAAGGCATCAAAGCATAATACTTAATCAGCATCAGTGGCAGCTTGAAGGAATCGTTAAGCACTCTGGAATGAACACACGGACAGCATAGATTTTTCCTGAATTTTCAAACCAAAACCCATAGAATCAACCTATCAAAAGATTGAATATATAAGACAGTAGGGAGAAGTGAAACAAGAAAGTAAAGGCTCAAAACTGATAATGAAATTGAGAATGAGCTTGCAGTCAAGAACTGCAAATTCAAAGCAATCAAATAATTATTAAAAACATTGTAAACATGAAACGTATTGGAGATATATTGGAGAAAAAAGGGAATTTTGTGGAAGAGGTTGCACGTATGATTCTGAAGGTCAGCTGCTTCTTGACAGTCCTTCAGAAGAAGTAACAAAGACTTTAGTATGGTCATGCACTTTCACTCTTCAGTTGCCTATTGCATACAAGTGGGCACATGGAAAAGGCAAAAAGTGTATGAAATCAATATGTCACCAGTTTGAGGAGGCCACATCTTTTTATTTTAAGCAATGAAAATACAAAAAATTCCAGTAGGATACATAGTTTATGTCTGTTAAGACACGAACAAACAACAACAACAACAAAAACAGCAAAGTTTTGATGGTCTCTTTCATGAAGACTTAAACCTGATGAGGATTGTCTTCTCTTTCAGAGTGGGTCAGAATGGACACAAGAGAAAACCAAGGAAACAGTGTCCCAGTGAGAGAAACTACAGGGGACCCACAACTAGTGATTAATGCTCCCTGCGTGCTACAGAACTGCAGGATCTGAATGCTATTCACTGACGAGCTTCATAGGCTTGTGGTGGGGTAGCTATGACACCTCAGTAGATGTTCTCCAGCAGATCCTGCTGCCACTGTTGGAAATACATGGACATCAATCCCCAGCACAGCTGGGGACACTATTCCTATGTCCCCAACAGGTTTAAACCACAGAGTTGGGCTAACACAGACTTTATCCACTTAGTTTTATCAGTTGACCTACTCATTCTTGCTGAGTTGATACGGAAAGCTCTCCTACAAGCTATCAGAAGGAAAAGAGCTGTGGCACTTGGCAGAGAAAGGATGACGACTGGAATAAGCTCATTGGCTGGCTGGATCTAAAACAGGCTGTCTGTCTACTGCCAGCTGCAAATGGAGGAAATGAAGGCTGGGTTTATGACAATAGAGTTTTCCACTGAAGGCTGTAGGTTTACATGAGTGCTACTTAAATCAAAATATATTCCTACATATTTTGTGGGACAATAGCAAGAACAGAGGTCGAGACTAGGGGAGAAAAGGCATGGAAGAAGTCAGAGTGAAAGTTCCTAATAGCAGTGTAGTTAATTATTCCTCTTTGATTACGCTGTTTCACAGTAAATAGAAACTTTGAATGAAGAAATTAGCAGCTTAATAGAAAGCCTACAGCTTTGGAGATATATATGCTTTGTTTACTTTTTTATCCTCCAAGATAAGAATCAAGATAATTTTTGCTAATTCCTTGTTTAGAAGTGATTTTAAGGGTATCTTTTTTTCTGACTGGACTGTTTTTTATCAAGTATTTTGCATTTATCATAATGACTTTCTAATTATTTATGTTCTGGGTGGATCTTCTAAATAGCCTCCTACGATAGACAACAGTAGTGGGTCTGGCTGGCATGGAATTAACTTTCCCTGCAGCAGCCCATATAGTGTGGCAAGAAGTGGGGAGGGGTCATTACCAGGGTAGATGTCCTAAACCAACAAAAGAGATATTGTATACCATATGAGGTCACACTCAGCAATAAATGCCGGGCAAGGGGAAGTGTATTGGGTTTATGTGGCAAGGGTTTGGTAGAGGGGGGGGGCTACGTAAGTGGCCTCTGTAAACAGAGCCCAGCAGCTGCCCCACGTCAGGTCAGAGCCAGCTCCTGCCAGCTCCATAGGGAAGTGCTGCTGGCCAGAGCCAAGCCAAGAAGTGATGTTGATTGAGCATCTGAGAGAGTAGATTGAAGAAAGGGAAAAAAATTGCTGCACAACAGCAGTTGGGAGAAAGAGGAGTGAGAACCAGCCCTGCAGACCCCAGGGTCAGTGCAGCAGGAGGGCAGGAGGTGCCCCAGGCACGCAGCAGCAGTTCCCCTGTGGGCTGTGCAGAGGCCCCTGGTGGAGCAGGCTGTCCCCCTGCAGCCCACGGGTCCCACACGGAGCAGATCTCCACGCTGCAGCCCGTGGAGGAGCCCCCGGTGGAGCAGGTGGAGGTGGCCTGGAGGAGGCTGCGGCCCATGGAGAGCCCCCGCAGGAGCAGGCCCCGGGCCGGAGCTGCAGCCCGTGGAGAGGAGCCCACGCAGGAGCAGGGGTCTGGGGGGAGCTGCCGCCCACCCGTGGGGGACCCGTGCTGGAGCAGTTTGCTCCTGGGGGATGGACCCCGTGGTACGGAGCCGTGTGGGAGCAGTGCTTGAAGAGCTGCTGCCTGTGGGCAGCCCCCGCAGGCTCAGTTCGGGCAGGACGGCATCCCGTGGGAGGGACCCCACGGGGAGCAGGGGCAGAGAGGGACCGTGAGGGAGCGGCGGAGATGAAGCGACAGGGACTGACCGCAACCTCCATTCCCCTGCCCTGCTCGGGGGTAGGACATAGAAGACAGTGGATGAGAGGAAGGTGTTTTTAGTTTGCTTTTAGTTCTCACTGCTCTGGTCTGCTAGTGATAGGCAATAAATTATATTAATCTCCCTTACGTTGAGCCTGCTTTTCCCATTAAATAATCGTTGAACGATCTCCCTATCACTATCTCAAACCTTGAGCCCTTTCCACTGTATTTTCTTCCTTTTTTTCTTTGAGGAGGTGGAGTGAGAGAGCAGTTGTGGTGGAGTTCAGCTGTCCAGCTGGGTGAAGCTGAACAAGAAGGAGAGGGGTGGCTCTCATCATGATGTCTATCCTCCCAAACAACCGCTACACTCATTGAGGCCCTTCTTCCCAGGACATTGCCAAGCATCGCTTGTTGATGAGAAGTAGAAAATAATTTTATTTCCCCTCTTTGCTTCTGCACAGCCTTTGCTTGTCTTTTGCCTCTTTCTTTTCCCTGTATTGAAATTATCCTTGTCTCAACCTTTGAGCCTTTTTCTTTCCATCATACTTCTCCCCTCTTCTTTTGAGGAGGAGGAGTGAAAGAGAGGTTGTGGTGGAGGAGTCTAGCTGCCCAGCAGGGTAAGACCACCACAGAAATTTCCTATTGGAAGGATTTTCTTCCCCCTTTAAATCTTTCTGATATGATTTCTGATTTGTGTTTACTTTCATCATCATGTTTTAAAGCATCTCCTTTCAATATTCACTTTTTTTTTTTTTTTAAAGAAGGCTGGATAGTTAGGCCAGAGGACTTAGAGAAATTCATATTATGACATCAAGAAGTATTTTTTCCCTAACTTTTCCTAACTTTTTCTAGCTCTCACAGTATAGGGAAAATTCAATTAGATAATCAGAGACCCAGACACAAACACAGAAAGAAGGCAAATTCAAAAATTGTGCTAGATAAATTGTAGTGGCTATCCAACCTAAAGTTGAATCAACACTTGATTTGGTTTCATCAGCAATGGTACATTAGGATCAAAGAAATCTCAACACTAAAAGCATGTGAAAGATCTGGTGGAGATTAAAGTTGCAGGTGTATAACGAGAGTCGTAACCTTTGGCAGACCTATAACAAAAAATAATACCTTTGTACATAGACTGTTTGAGGTAAAATGTACAGATCCCACCAATTAAAGGATATCAGACATTGTGAATTTTAAAAAGGAAGAATTCTTTTGAAAAAAAAATATTTTCACTGAAACTCAGCTTAAATTTGACTCCCACTTTTTGTGTACTCTATGTACCTCTTAAGTTTCTCATAGACTACTTATATCCCATGTAGGACAAACTGGGACTACTGTAGGAGTTAGTATGTATTATCACTGCAGCAGGCAGAGTAGAAAAAACAGATGTTTCAAAAAGCAAAAACCTTTTTCTCTTACTGCCTCTAGATAATCTAAACTATGTAATTTATAAGTCAGTGTTGTAGCCTACTTTTTTACCTGTGGGCGTTCAAGTTGCCAGTTCTTAAAAAATGGAAGCCTTGCAATTGAGCTGGTGCAGTGGTAAATACAAATGGATCTCTTTTGGATCCAAGTAATACATTAAATAATAATAACTGCACGTATTTTAGAATTCTATCTTTCTGGATTATGCTAATACTGGTGTTACTTTATTAACACACCTAAGCAAATAAAGGAAATCATTTAAATGAAAATTATAAGGCAGAAACTCATGTTGATGCTTATAGTTGACAGTTAATTGACCAGTAGGCAGAACATTGGGTAATAACTAAATTATCTGATGCTTTGTGTCTCTGGGCTCTAGAACAAAATGTGGTTGCCTTCCATCTTGTCTCTAAATTGTAAGCCTCTGTTCCTGTTCTTTCTCCTTATGTGTCCTTACCCTGTTGTTTACTGTAGGTGTTTTTGCCCTGATAATAATCTTATTAAACTTGTCTGGTTTTATTATAATTAGTTTATCATAATTTTATCTAATTGCAGTGTGAACAGAAACATAATTAAAAATGTATACAATCATACTCATAGAGTTCTGGGCAGCTCAGGACAGTAACAACACCCAAAAGCAAGATCTGCGTATTTCTTTGCTCTTAGTGCACCACTTAAAATGAAGATTGAAAATACCCATTTCTTACAGACCATACTGTCTAGCAAATCTTATGGTACCAAAAGATTGTCAGAGGTGTCAGAGGATCCATGGGTTTTTAACTGATATATGTTAAAGGGCAAGTATTTTTAAGGAGGTGACTAACACGTAAGTAACAGAAACAAAAGTCATGTAAATGCATACTATGTGTCAGACCCTGCTTTTGATATTTTTAAGTGACTATTTTTCATTTAAGAAAAGTATGAAGTATCTTACTCCTGATGGCTTTGCTTCCTTTTCCATCTGCTTTTATTCATATGATATCTTTGTGGCACCTGCCAGCAAACTCTCCAAGACATGTGCTATGCATTCTCTAGGACATAGAAAAATCAAAGGACAATTGATAAATTGACAGAATTGACCCTGCCTGGGTCAAAGACAGTTCCCACTTTGAAGGGGGTATTCCCTTCCAAAGAATTTTCTAATATTCATGCAAATGGGAATTCTAAAATGTAAACATGAAGACTGCATTCTCCCCATGACATTGGGAACTTTACCACTAATTCTGATGGTGACAGGATTTTACCCAGTAGCTGTGTGTACGGGCTCTAGCTGGGATGGAGTTACCTCTCCCCGCACCGTTCCATATAATTCTGTGTGTTGCACTTGTAGCTAGAACAGCACTGGTATCACACCAGTGCCAGGTCTGTTGCTGAGCAGTGCTGGCACAGCACCAAGACTCCCTCCAAACACCCCAAGAGCCAGCAGGCTGGGGCTGGGCAAGAGGTGGGGAGGGGACATGGCCAGGGCAAATATCCCTTCGGTGGCCTAAACCCACCACAGGAATATTCCATACCATGGGGTATCACGCTCAGCAATAAAAGGTGGGGGAGGGGAAGGAGGGGGGAGGCTCTCATTACGAAGATGTCTGTCCTCCCAAATAACCATTACGTATATTGAGGCCCTGCTTCCAAGGACATGGCCAAGCATCACTTGTTGACAGGAAGCAGAGAATATGTATCTTTTTCATTCTTTGCTTCTGCACAGCCTTTGCTTGATTTTTCCCTCTTTCTTTTCCCTTTAATTAAATTATCCTTATTAATTTAATTAAATTATCCTTATCTCAAACTTTGAGCCTTTTTCTTTCCATCATACTTTCTTCTCCCACTCTTCTTTTGAGGAGGAAGAGTGAAAGAGAGGTTGTGGTGGAGTTTAGCTGCCCAGCAGGTAAAACCACTGCACTGTGAGACCTGGCACTCTGGGGTGCTGGACACATACAACTCCAGATGCAATGAATTGCCACTCCAGTTTTCAGCATGTGTGAGGAAAATAGTGGAAGAGCAGTGTTTGCTTCCCTCACAATCCCGTCAGAATGTCCAAACAATGTGTTGAGGAGGAAGTAATCTACCAAGTGCAAACCACCAAAGCAAGGCTTTCACTTCCCACCTCAATAGAAAGCCCCTCATAACCAGTCATACCCTTATCTATACAGGCTTGTCAACTATTCATGTTCTTTGTTGTTAATATTTTTTTTAACAAGGAAATTCAGAGTTAGGAAGAAACTTAGAATAAAACCAATGCCATTAAGCATGGAATTGCATAGTCAGGACAGTTGTACCCTGCTCTGGGATAACACTTGCATTTAAATATTCATGCCTTCCTTTCATTCTCTGTAGGGAATCCCAGGAAGAAAATGCTTTCTGAAGAACAGAGCATCACTGGAAAATATCATGGGATGTGAGACAAGAATTTTGCCTGCAGTGAGCAGCTTGAGTAGATTCTAGTTAAAAGAATAAAACATGGCATATAGAAATAAATTGTTGAGAAAACTAACATTTACCACAAAACAAACACAAGGGATACATTTGAGATTTTAGAAAATAAATTAGAAAAGGCACCAGCAAATTTCTGTTATTTAAACTTTGCTACCTACACAGAAGAATACTGATTTAAATGGTGACCTATGCTGCTTATCTTAGAAATTCAGGCTGCTTATATGATTAGAGTGTTTTACCAGTGTGGAAATAGTGACTTAATAAAAGTAGGGAAAACTTAGTTAATAAAAAGGAAAGGGAGACCAGTTCTTCAATTTTTAAGTAGCTTGAAATTCTGTCAGTTAAACTAGTACAGAGTGCCGCCTTGCTGCCCTCTCCTGTTTGTATTTTGAGACAGTTGAAGTTAAGAAGACCTGTCATTTATTGGTGTAGAGTTTGAAAGGCACACAACAAGCAGCTACATTTTGTCATTGAATTGCCCGTTCTGAGAGAAATTTGTACAGGTTTCTTTGTACCTCAAGTTATGTATAATAAAAGCACATCCAATTTTTGATGCACACTGCTAGCTACAGACACATTCTGTGGAAAGGATAAAAGTTTCAAACCTGCTCACCTTATTGTCACTGAAAGTGCAGCTATTGTCTTTAGGAAAAGCAAGACCAACATTCCCAAAATATGACAAGAATAAATTGCATGTATGCTAAATGAACCCACTCACTCAAACAATTCAGACTTAAAAATTCCACTTGTTTAGTTGTAGCTAATGATTCAAAATGAACATTTAGACAAATCAGCTGAAACATAGCTTCATAATAAAATTTGCTTCTTCAGCCTAAGATACTGTTTTCTCTATGCCAAAAGCCCATGTCTTTGTAGACAGCTCAAGTTACACAGCTGTTACAGTGAGATTTATATCTTATGTGTGCTACATGGAAGTTTGTAATTTCAACTGTACATTTTTGGCTTGTAAATCTGAAGTAATATTTTGTGATTCCCTAGGGGAAACAGATATTTCTCTCTCAACTTTCCAAGATATATTAACAGAGCTATCTAAGATAACATCTCTGTCTATTCAAATAGATCTGCCTTTAGCTGAACATAATTCACGATTTCTACCTTACTTATGCTTTACCTTATGTTTGGGGAGCTCAGTTTGATGTTGGAAATGTCTGTAAAAATACTCATCTTATCTACATTAACCATGCAACTTCAGGTGCCTAAATTAGGAACAGAACTTCTGTGGTCTCTACGTAGCTGAAGAGTAAAGAAAAGGGAAAGGAGGCCTCACCGGAGAGTTATGGTTCCTCAGTGCTAATGACTGAGCTGAGAACCATGCCACTGAAAGCCAATCCATCAACATGCTCTTGCAGCAAAGAAGGCCAACAGCATGCTGGGCTGTATTTGGTAGACCATTGTAGCATGTTGAGGGAGGTCATCCTTCTCCTCTCCTCAGCACGTGCAAGACACGTCTGGGTGCCACTACCAGAATGAGTAACTTGGCTACAAAAATGATGAAAGGTTTGGAGCATCTCTCATACAAGGAGATGCTGGGAGAGCTTGGGCTGCTTAGCCTGGAGGAGACAAGGCTCAGAGAGAACTTATCCATGTTATATCCAGGTACATCCATATAAACCTGATGGGAGAGATGAAGGAGCATGAACCAGACTCTTCTTGGAAGCACCCATTGATAGTGTGAGAGCCAATTAGCACAGATTAAAAATAAGAACATTCCATTTTTATTTACTTATTTGTTTTACTATGATGGTGGTCAAAATAACAGGTAGCCCAGAAAGACGGCAGAGTCTTCATCTGTGGAGATATTCAAAATGAATGGACTCGGTCCTGGGCAAACTGCTCTAGCTGATCTTGTTTGAGCAGGGTGCTGGCCTAGAGGAACTCAGGAGGTCCCCTCCAAATAAAATGAAATAAAAAAAGATTCTGTGAAAGGTAGCTATATAAAGGGTATGAGTATCTGCCTTTGTAAGACAGGATGCTCTCTATCTTCATATCAGACTGAGGCTCAACATGATGGAGAGAAAGGCAAGACACTAGATTATAACTAACAACTATTAATTTGTTTGTGAGCCTGGCAGGGAGCCCCATCGTCTCTGGCAGATGTCCCTTGCAAACGTTTCAGCCTTCAGCAGAAGAGAAAGCCAGAAAGCTCATGTTTTTCTGCTCAGAGGGCTGTTTCTCTGTGGCATGCCAGGAGAGGAAGTAAGAACATTTCCAAGTTGAGTAAGAACAAGTGTGAAAGGATCTAGAATAGAGAATGATACGTAGTCATTTTGTCCAGATTTGCATTATTTTACATGATAAATAAAATGCTGTTGTGGTTAGAATCCACAAAAATTTAATTCTTCCATCTCTGGCACAGTGCTAAGAAGTGCACTGCAGTCCTGCAGAGTCCACGTGCTGGAAGTGAGGAGATTGGAAGTGCTCAGGTTACTTCAGCAATGCAGAAGTTGAGCACAGCCCACGAGTTAGTGATATCTTAGTGATATGGTTTAGTGGAGGACTTGTTAGTGTTAGTTCAGAGGCTGGACTAGGTGATCTTGGAGGTCTCTTCCAACCTGGATGATTGTGTGATTCTGTGATTCTGCGTTGGTGGGAGCTGTGCTGCCTGGCCTTTTTTCTCTGACAATGTTAACAAATAAACAGCTTCAGCCAAAAAAGAGGTACACAGTTGGGGTGAGGTGTTGCAGATTACCTAGGCCAAGGGAAGTACTAGAGCACAAGGGTTTTGCAAAATGAGACCAAAACTGAGAGCCTGCAAGTGACCAGTCAAGTGAAAGTTACCCAACCTTTGACAGTTGTCTTTGGGGTAAACTGACATTTTATAAGACATCTTAGAAAAGGACACAGGTAGCAGCAGCAAAATAAGCAAAATAGCTTGAGGTGAATAGAAAAGCTGAGAAATTCTTAACATCAATACCTAGGAACACAACAGGATGTAGAGAGTAATTGTAAATAATTCATTACGGTGTCAAAAACTTTGAGAATCACATTCTTTGTTTTCCTGAGAAGTATGAATGCAGGTTTCTGCTTTTCATTTGTCAGAGCAGAAAGTGACAATAGTATGTTTTTCTGTATTCAGTGAAGGAAGTGGCAGAATTGTCAGCTCAGCTTTATGTAACAGAAGGTTACTTCTCTCACCAATAGTATGCACCATACTTATGTTTTCACAAGAAAAAAAAAAACGTAAAGCATATAAGATAAACAAGAACTTTTCCTGCAGAAGTACATTCTGTAGTTTTCTATTTTGGAAATACAGTTAGAGAAGGGAATAGGAAAGAATTGTCAAAGATATGCATCTCTGACTGGGGACTGAGCTGTGACAGAGATTTATATCTTGCTCATTTTCATGCAGAGAATGCCATTTGCATATGAGTTATATCCTTGTCATACAGGAGCAAGGGAGTCAACATCTAGCTAAATCCTCCCTTGCCAAGGAAGATGTTTTCTTGGCCTGTGGCAGCCTATCAGCAGACAGAAAAGTGGTGGTGTGATAAGGAAAAGATCTCATCCTTCCCATCCCCTTCTAAAGCTGTGCAAGAAAAATTATGTAGCCTCAGGTTGCGCTGACACTCTGAATCCCTACTTCACCACCCTTATCTTTCCTTTTTAACAGACTACCTCTAGGAGCTTCCATGATCCTGAAGGTATAGCTCTTTAAAGCAACAGCAGTAAGAGCCAGAGGTCCCACAAATGCAGACAGAGCCCAACCTTCCCCTGACCTCTCTGTGGTGGACAGGCTGTGTGTAAACTACAGACTGGAGGGGGAAGGTAGGCTTTCTATTCATGGCAGAATAACACAGCAGACAGTTTTACAGAAAATACTCCCCATGATTTTCCTTCCTGCAAAACAACAGCACTTTACTATTAAAAGAGAGAGAGAGAGAAAGAGAGAGAGAGAGAGAGAGAGAGAGATTTTTGTAAATCCTATCCTTTGATAACTGAGGAATGTCCATTTCAAAACCAGGACTCAGACAAAGATATCTCAGAAATAGGACTCAAAAAAAAAAAAAAAAAAAAAGAAAAAAAAAAGGAGTGCCATGATTTATGTTTAAGTTGCTTGGATTTTGGATTGGGGCCTGACCAACACAGCAGGTCTGATGATGCAATCCTTATTCATATGCATAATGCTGTTATGAACAGTCCAGCTTGCTACTGGGTGAATAAAGGACTGCCAGACCAGCACTTAAGCAGAAGCAAATTTGGCACAGGATTTCCTGGGGATTAATGACTGGCTGGGAGTAGATGATACACTGATGCACAGGCAATCATTAATCTTAATCCCCAGGAAATGATCTGTACCAAGGTCATTATATCTGTAACAAGATAAAAGGAAACAAAAACTAATGTCATATGGATATTTATATTTTTAATGAACAATGAGGTTTCAGCTGTAAAGTTTCCATCCAGCTAATGAATATCCTAGACGTTCACCCACTAGAGCAGCCGAACTCTTATCTTCTTTGAAGCCTTAAGCTGAAATCAAAATTTCAAGAGAAGCCTTTCTTGTCCTAGGCTGTTAAATACACAGCATGTCTACACATCTGTCTGAATGCAAAGTGCCAAACATCCAGTGACTCCCACTGATCTCAGATGTTGCTCATCTGTCAGAGGTGGGCTGAACGCTTTGCAAGCTCACTGCTCTCCAAGATTTAATAAGTTGGCTTTCACAAGACAGGCACAAGCCATGGTAAAAACTTTAATACTTCCACACTTCAGGGGAAGAGGAAAAGGAAATCTGATTCCAAAGTGTGGAATTTTACATCCTGATTAATTAATTATTTAGAAGTAAATAACATGAGCTGTTTTTCTATAAATACATGTTAATATAAAAATAAGTGTATAGGTCAAGCTGATCTTTAATAGTCATGCAGACTGTTTATACATTCTATAATACTTACGCTACCCCTAAGAGGGTTTAGGTGGGAATTCTGCTCTGTCAAGCTTGCAAAAGTTACACAAGTCCAAATGACAAAGCATTGTGGCAAAGGTTTTGGTAGCAGGGGGCTGCAGGAGTGGCCTCTGTGAGAAAAATCCAGAAGCTGCCCCACATTAGATAAGGGCCATTTTCAGTCATCTCCAAAGATGTGATCCAAGTGATCTCCATCACTGGCCAGATCTGAGCCAATAAGCAACGCTGGTTGGGCCTCTGGGAGAGCAGATTGAAGAAAGAGGAAAAACAAACAAACAAACAAACAAAAAAAAACAAACTTGCTGTGCAACAGCAGCTGGTAGAGAGGAGTGAGAACCAGCCCCGAGTGGAGCAGGTGGAGGTGGCCTGGAGGAGGCTGCGGCCCATGGAGAGCCCCCGCAGGAGCAGGCCCCGGGCCGGAGCTGCAGCCCGTGGAGAGGAGCCCACGCAGGAGCAGGGGTCTGGGGGGAGCTGCCGCCCGTGGGGGACCCGTGCTGGAGCAGTTTGCTCCTGGGGGATGGACCCCGTGGTACGGAGCCGTGTGGGAGCAGTTCTTGAAGAGCTGCTGCCTGTGGGCAGCCCCCGCAGGCTCAGTTCGGGCAGGACGGCATCCCGTGGGAGGGACCCCACGGGGAGCAGGGGCAGAGAGGGACCGTGAGGGAGCGGCGGAGACGAAGCGACAGGGACTGAGCACAGCCACCATTCCTCATTCCCCTGCCCTGCTCAGGGGTAGGGTATAGAAAAGTGTGGATGGGGGAAGGGCGTTTTTAGTTTGTTTTGTTTTGTTTTGTTTTGTTTCTTACTGCTCTAGTTTATTAGTAATAGGTAATAAATTATATTAATCTTCCTGTGCTGACTCTGTTTTGCCTGTGACAATAATTGTCGAGTGACCTACCTGTCCTTATCTGAACCCCTGAACCCTTTACATTCTATTTTCTCCCCCTTTCCCTTTGAGGAAGGGGAGTGAGAGAGCTGTTGTGGTGGAGTTCAGCTGCCCACCTGAGTAAAACCACCACACACAGCAGGCCAGAAGGAGTGCCAGAGTACTTGTGTGTGTCTGTGCTTTGATTTAAATCTTTCACACTCTTTTCCTCTGAGAATGGTTTTTTTAAAATGTTTTCATTTTTCGTGTTTTCACTGTTTTTTTTTGTTGTTGTTGTTGTTTTTTTTTCCTTCAAAAATATGGCCAATGATATAATGACCTTTTGACCCATTAATCCAAGCCATGATCTAGAGGAAATATTGAGGATACGCAAGATGGCTAATATATGGCCAAAAAATGCTCAGAATTTCTTCCTGCTATTCCTTTGAGTCTGATCCATACTGACCTTAAATAATTTGGAAGAAATCCTTTGGCCTCAGAGGCTGTACACAAGACCCATCATCTTTCATTATGAGTGCAACAGAGCTTGTTTTCTTTAGCTTACACAAAACTCAAAACTAACATGAACTGCATGCTTATTTCTTCATTATGTACTGTTTTCTGTTGTAAGAAAGGGCATATGAAGTGGAGAGAGTAGTACGGGCCAAAGAAAGTACCAGGTAATCCTTTACACTTCTATATCCCCTCAAAAGATTGGATTTTACAATAAAAGATTGTACTTCTCAGGCAGTTCCGGTAAATATTACCCCTTCTTCTAATTTCTAACAAGGAAATGCTATCAGCTTAAAAAATTACTTAGCTAGCATGGTACAGGGCTATTAAAATAAACATGATGCGCAGGTTTATTGTTTTATGTTTTTTTATACACAGGAAGATTAAAACAGGAGAACATGGAGCAAGTTTTGTGGGTTAAACTGATACAGAGCCAAATAGATAATTGATACAGCATACAGCAGCTACCCTTAACAGTTATCACATATATTTTTGAATTGAATACAAGATTCAAGTGCAACATCATCTATATTTACTGACTAGTATTAACTACATGGGATAGCCACAGTATTTACACCAATAATCAAACTAAAATACCTTTTCTATTTTGGATGTTTGCAGAATTATCTGACTATGGAGTAATGAATTTGGCCACTTAGAAACTCAAAATCTAATGAAAATTTATGAGCATTCAGTGGAGACATGCAATAATCATAGAATCCTAGATTCATAGAATTATTTGTGTTGGAAGGGACCTCTGAAGTTCATCTACTTCCAACCTTCCTGTCATGGGCAGGGACACCTTCTATTAGACCGGGTTGCTCAAAGGCCCATCCAGCCTGGCCTTGAACACTTTCAGGGATGGGGCTTCCACAGCTTCTCTGGGCAACCTATTCCACAGCCTCATCACCCTCATAGTGAAGAATTTCGTCTGAATGTTTAATTTAAATCTACCTTCTTTTAGTTTAAAATCACTACCCCTTGTCCTATCACATAAAAAAGTCCCTCTCTTGCTTTCTTGTAGTCTCTCTCTCTAGGTACTGGAAGGCTGCTATAAGGTCTCCTCAGAGTCTTCTCTTTTCCAGGCTGAACAACCCCAACTCCCTCAGCCTGTGTTCATAGGGACGGTGCTCCACCACTCATCACTGGTCTCCACCTGGACACTGAGCCATTGACCAGAACTCTTTGGATGCAGTCCAATTCCTTATCCACCAAACAGTCCACCCATGAAATCCATGCCCCTCCAATTTAGAGATAAGGATCTTGTGCAGGACTGTATCAAAGGCTCTGCACAAATCAAGGTAGATAACATCAGTTGCTCTTCCTGTGTCCACCAATGCTGTCCACTCTAACTAACTGTCTAACTACCTGTCACCAAGTTAGTCAGGCATGATCTGTGCTTTGTGAACCCATGTTGGCTGTCTCCAATCATCTCCCTGTCTTCTGTATGCCTTGACATGGTTTCTAGGAGGATCTGCTCCACGATCTTACCAGTGAGAGAGGAGATGCTG
Organism: Anser brachyrhynchus; assembly: GCF_964034855.1. Lineage (NCBI taxonomy): Eukaryota > Metazoa > Chordata > Aves > Anseriformes > Anatidae > Anser > Anser brachyrhynchus. Next base: position 32,112,630 of record NC_137697.1, read on the forward strand.
ATAAATGAGTGTCTACATTCCAAACAGCGTGCGGTGCTAAAGATCTTGAAAACCAAGTCTGCTTACAAAGGAGGTGGTGGCTCAGTTGAGGTTAATGACCATAAAGTGTGGCAGAACACAGTGTTTAATACATTAGTAAAAAAATAAAACCAAAGTTGCACATGTAAAAATATTTATGGAATTGCACTCCTTTAGCAACACATTTCTGCTTTCATTAATTAAAATTTTAATTTTGTGTAGTCAGTGGAAACTTGAAATATTAGCTCCTTTGATATCAATTCTAACTTTGATGTCTTCACACCATTTTCCACTGCCTTTTTGGACATTTCTTTATGAAAATTCTGCATTAAAATACAATATTTACTGCAAATGTAGGTAGATTTGTTTTGCCTTTGTAAATTTTAACTCATCAAGTCAGTTTTAATGAAACGTACAGGTTTCATATTAGTGCCTTGTACTCAGAGTACAAGACCTTTGGATTCTGATTTTTGAAGAACATGAATTCCAGGAGAAATATAAGCATTTGGATAGAAAGCAAAAATAAAACTAGGAAACAGTAAGGTATTATGAGTAAGCAAACCGTAAAGAATGTTTTTTTTTTTTTTTTTTTTTTTAGTTATTTAAATAAGTTGTAGCCCTTGCAACTATCTCTATCAATCCACATTGATTTCAGGAGTTTTACTGAAATAATGAGTAATTGCACTGAGTTACCTGATATACTTAACTACAAAATCTAATTTTCAAAAGAGATCTTCTTCTGTGACTCCCTAGACAGATTTCATATTATGAAACCCTTTGCTTCCTGTGTTTTCACAGAGGGAGAATAATTTGGGTCACACTAGATGGTGCATGCTTGCCATGGGTGAAAAGCGGTAGGAAACGGTCTGAATGCTGAATAATCTATGTCTGGGAAACAAGTGAAATAAGCCTGAGCAATGCAGAAATACATAGTAACGGAGGGCTGATCTTATTGCTGAACCTTTGTCAAGTCCAAGTTGAACTCCAGTAAATGTTTCTAGCTTTCCTGTGGTCTTCAATCTGCCTTTTTTTTTTTTTCTTCTCTCTCTGCTAACAGGTTCTTCCCAGCCTGCTTCTGTTTTCTCTTATTTTAAAAAATGATTTGATGAAGTCTATTTACTGCTTCAGTTTGGAATTTTTGTTTGTATTAGCACTTAGAGACATCACATCTGCAGCCCAAGACCTTTGATTGCATGGAAAAGAGGAGTGCAAGGGATTGTCATGAAAAATTATATATATATATATATATGCATATTTGCAAGTTGAGACTGGAAGTCTGTTCTTCTAGCAAAGCAAAAAGCTTGACTATCAGGTGGAAGATCAGACTTAAAAGGAATGGGTGCAGCAGTAAGAAATCCCACTCACCTACCACAGTGATACAAACAAAGGAAGCCAAATGTGTAACTCCAATAAATTTCTTAGTCCTTTTTCAGCGTTCATGGGAATAGAGAGCACAATCTGCTGATAAGTCCAAGCTAACAGGCAACAAACTTTGATAGCAAATAGTGCAGCACCAATGAAAGAGAGAGAGAAACAAGTACTCTATTTTCTTGTGGCAGTGGATCATGATCGGAGTAGAAATAATGGTGTGGAGAATGCAAGAGTTAAAATTGCCCTTGTGTTGACAACATGAGCATTGCCCTCATCTTTTGATGAGGAGACTGGACAAGTAGATTTGCCTTGTCCAAGAGATACAGAGCAATTTAAAGAGCTGTGTACAATATTGCAATAAGAAACGTAAAAGGAACTCAAATGAAAGACAGTGCTACATGTACTTCATGATCACCAATGTTTGGAATTTCTCACTGCCAGTTATATGTTTCTTTAGTCTCTCACACTATTTCCTCAAGTGCTACTTCTCAAGACAATTATTACCAGAGCAAGAAGTCTTGCAGATGCACACACACCAAATAAACACCTGGTCTCGATATTTTTTTTTTTAAAGCCTACAAAAGGTTAAATTCAAAGCATCCCAAAATTGCAAAGCAGTTATGTTTTTTCTGCCACCTTCTCAGACTAAAGCAATCATGGTCTTCTTGCTAACTTCTCAAGGAACAAAAATTACAACAAACATGGACAAAGCAAGCAAACTGTTAACATGCAGGTAACACAGAGGGATGCTTGTTGCATTTTCTTTAACCTCAGTGTTAATCCACCCAAAACCAAACCAGGAGAGCCTCATCCTTTTCTATAATTACATGCGACAAATTGCCCACTGTTTTTATTTTTCCCCTTATATACTAAAGTCAAGACTAGGAAAAAAGCAAAACCAAACAAAACACTCTACAAAAGTAAAAGATGATTGAATTTTTGTAACTTACTGCTGAAACCAGAGGCAGAGAAAAACAGTAATTATGTATCAACCAAGTGATCAGTTTTGGTTAGAACTACAATGAACACATTTCCTAAATTGCAAGTCTTGGTGGGAGTACATATGTCATGCCATAAAAAATCACAGAAAATTCAGATACATTCAGAAAACACTGGTGAAAGCAACCGAAATACAAAAGATAGTTTCATGGGGAGAAGGTAAAAGAAAAAAATAAATAATAGGCATACCTTCAGCGAGTGGGTCAAGTGTGTGAATCATGAGCTGGAAGATACTGTTCCTCATTAGACTGTTGTGGAGAGATGCAGAGCTTCCTCCCCGTTGGAGACGTGGCTTGGTCTATGTTGAAAATAAGGGACAGAAATTAGATTTTTTTTTGTTCTTTGTGTAGAAATAGGTCTGAAACACTATAAATTAATCTCACATCTCACCACACAGTGAAATATTTTCAAACATCACCTATAGGAGATTATATTAAACTATACACTGTATTAAACATTGTTATATGTATAGCCAATTTCTCTGGAGGGGATGGGTCATCAAATTAGTCATTAGTCTCATAGGGCAAAAGAAAAGAGCAGGGGAAAATAACCCTTCTCTGTGAAAACTCTTAAAATGTTAAGAAAATTAAAACCTCATACTGACGTAAGGAAGAATTCATAATCTGTTTCTTTGAAGAACCTCGTGGTTGAATCACAAAATTGTCCTGATTTTAAATGCCTCTATTACATTGCAAATAAGCAGACTATCCAAATGATGGAGAAAAGGGGCAGAGAGTACCCCCTTTTAACAGTAAAATCCTAGAGTTCAGTCAGAGTGAAACATATTCACTTTGGTTCAGTCCATTAAATACCGTTTACAAAAACAGATTGTGAGAGTGGTAAGGCAGTGCAGATACTTACAACAATGATGCTAATATACAATTATCTTTTACATGGTTTTAAAGAACTTTTAAATGTATTCTGAGGTTCTTTTCCCCATGCCATTGTCTAGTACAATAACATATGTATTTAATAGACCCCATTGAGTAAGACTGCTTTGAGGATGGCAGTCGGCTCATTTGGATAAAGAGGATAACCAGAGCCAGCAGATTGCTGACTGACTGCTGAAAACCAGTTATAGGGAAAACAAAAACAAAAACAAAAACAAAACAAAAAAAAAGGAAAAAAAGGTATGGATTTTTTTGTAACGAAAACAAGGTGCATGCATTAATTTTTGGTGTCGTACAAACACCAAATGAAAAATGATAGAAGCTGAACAATGGAATTAATTCACTGTTTTGTCATTGGAAATTAAGATTTAAATTCTATAGCACCATAGGAGGGGAGAAAGAAAGCCCAGTAATTTAGAAGAATGCTGATGTGTACCAAACCAAAGCAAGTCTTTTCTCATTACCCTCTTGAGAAATAAATACTCAGACACATACTAATTGCTGCCTACCGTCAGTGTTTGGTCATCCTTGTTGCCAGCAGTAGGTGACTGCATGAATGGGAAAAAGAACAAAAAGAAGTGTCAGATGCAGCATGCATAGAATGGAAAGGCAGTAAAACACCACAGATGTCTGATTCTCTGAACCCTGTTGTGATAGGTTTTTGAACCGCTTGAGTTAAAGCATCCTAGCAGTGAAGTAAATCATGGTAAGTTCATGCTGCAGTATTGTAGGAGTCTTTCATTCTTGTCAGTTACTTGGACAGGATCTGTCATAGTTTCAGGGCCTGGCACACAGCAGCTGGGCTACCGATCGTTGTGTTTATATAAAATACACTGAGAGGCAAACTCCCAGTACGCCAACCAGGTTTTGAGAGTGAGGACTGAAAAACTAAATTCAATAAGAAACTCAGAGCTGACCAACTGTTCAGTATAATCCTAAAAAGGAATAACATTACCTTGATATTTTGCAGGAAGAGACTCATGCAAGGAAATGAAAAGTAAGTTGTCTCACTCTATAACTCCCAGTAAATGGCCATGTATCCCAGACTGGCAGCAACAGTTAAGGACAGACAAGATGGCACATGCTGCTCTGTCTTAAAGTCAAAGGAGAACATGGATGGATTTTAAAGGCAGCGAATGCTTTCATGCACTTGATGTATCATGGAGATGATTTGTGATTCCTATGTTCTAACCCTAGGACAACAGCAGCAGAGCACAAGAGTCTCCAGGAGACAGTTCTGAGGAAGAACACAATTTGCACCGAAAAAAGCATAAACACAAAATTTAAAATCTGACTTGTAGTCATGACTTTTGCTTGTATCTTCAATAAAATTAACTCCATTATTTTTTGGGAACCCAGAACTTTCATCATGGATTTATATTTCCATAACACCTTGTGACAAAGTCATGTCATTCCTCTAGCCATTCTAAGCCCTTAAGGAAAGTCAATGCCAGGGCACATGATGTATGAACTCCAGTTGTCAAGTATTAATTAAAGTTGGACACAGTACAAACTTCAGCTGCCTCACATTCATCCCTATTTGATTGTAACCCCTTCCCAACCAGCTGGCATATAAATCATTTCCTCCATATCAAGGCTTCTATTTGGAGTCCACACAGAAAACAGATTATTTTGCAATAGTTCTGTGTTGCACTCCCTCATGCAGTGAAACCCAGTTTTTGATACACGTGAACTTTAACTGTCAGAACATGCCTTTTGAGGTAGTGAGTTAACCGTAAAGGTTAGGTGGAAGGTAAGCAATTATATGCAAACACTGATAACAGAACAGGTCCCTTCTGTTCCATAATAAGGAAAAGAATAATGCAAACTGAACTCTGTGTCAAAAACATTCACCCAGCTGTGAATATTAACTTGGAGATGAAAAGGGATCTTTGTTCTGGTAAAGGAACTACCCGTCATCTCTGAAATTAGACTGCCATGTTGTGAGAAATGGTTAGAAAAAAAAATATATGTTTTATGCATCCATTTAAGACAAGCACCATAGAATGAACTTTTAGTGGAGTAGGAAGAAAGGGAAAGAAAAGGAAAATATAAAATCTGTGCTTTATAATGTCACTAAAAAAAGTGAATGCACCTTAGAATTTTTTGGCATAATGTACATAAATACACATGCTCTTTCAGATACAAATCAATACACACACTTGCAAATACATGTTTTCCTTTTGCATACTTTGAGGGACTTTCATGGGAGGCAAAAGTTATCCTGCAATAAAATTTGCAAAAAAGCAAAAAGAATAAGCCAGGATGAGTACCTCTTGTCTCCAAATAAGAGATTTTGGCCTCAAGTCAAGTTCTAAAGATCAGTAGGTATAGTTAAACAAGTAAAGCTTCTGAGATGTCGATGAATGTTGAGAACTGGAACTATAATAAAACTATAAAAATTATTTGGAACCTTGAGTTTTTGGACATAGGAAATTTGTTTCTTAATTTTAATATGAAAAACATGAGAATATATTCCTGATAAATCTGAGTCATATGTTGGGTTCCACCTAACAAAAGGCTTAAAGGCCAAAAGATGTTGAGAATGTTCAGCATTCCTCAAAAATTTTGAGCACACTAGGCTTATATTGAAGGCATTCCTTAAAAAACATATATTTATATTAAAAGGAACACTGTCACTTAATTGAAAGGGAACTGGAAGAAGCTGCATGAGCTTATAAAAACTAAATGAGAATTTGCACCGTATAATTTAAATTGTATAAGATAATTATGTGATAAAGAGAAAGAATAATGAAATACATTTTGCATGTACACATTATGGAAACAAACAAGTGAAAATACATCTGAAATAACTTAATTCTTTCTCGCAGTACAGAATGGGTTATAATACTGTAAAACAGATTTTTTTTTTTGATTTTTTCTTCCACGTTATTAGTAATAAAATTGTTTCTGAGCTTAAGTTGCCGGTCAAGTTACATCCTTGAAGAAACGTTCAAGATTAGAATATAAACAGAATTTTAAGGCAGAAATGTCTCCACAGTTTTAAAAAGAGGAACATAAACAATGGTTAGACATTTCAGTGATACTGAATATTTATAATGTCTGAATTATCTCCTGGATTAACAATAACAACACCTTAAAATAGTGATTTAAATTATTTAACAACTTCACTATTTAAAAATTCAAAAATTCAGTCATGGTTTTGCTGTTTACATGATGTATTTGATGGCATTTTTGTCCCTGTTAAGAGAGCAAATTAAGCTATTTGCATATTGTTTATGGTGACTTTTGCACTTACATATTCAGTGCTATTTAATTTGATGTCACACATTGCATGGCAAAGTATTCTGAAGTACCATTTTCCCCTTGTAGAAACATCTAGTATTCAGACATTTTATTCAAATTTTTCATTTAAGCCAACACTTAAAAACGTATCCAAGGTTAAAATGGCTATATTATACTTAGAGTAAATAATATATTTTTGGATATATTGGATAGTGACTCTAGAAAAAAAGATGCATGACAACCATTGCACATTAGTTCCTTCAGGAACAGGAAGAGATGGAAATTCAGTGTCTTCTTTGCATTACATGTATTTCTGAAGGGATTAATAACAGAAAAAATATCTTTCACAATTTCATGTTATAATTTCTGCAAAACCATCAATTTATTATAGCTATGCAAAATAAAAACAATACTTTCTAGTATGCTTTCTTTTTCAAAGGTATCTGAAGCACAACCCCTTGTTACGCTTTTACGAGAATTATAAAAAATTAATCTTGAGACAGCTTGCTTATTTTTTAAAGAATTCACCAAAACATTTGTTGGTTCTCCTGTATGTCATGGTAGCACTTAAGAGTTCATCCATCTTCCTACCTAATTCCGTGATCATGTCTTCTTCACTCCACCTGTGCTAAAAGCTTTAAAACATTTTATTTCAGGAAAAATCCGGAAAATGTCTACTTGCTATGAAGAAATGGGCTTTGGTGTCCTTGTCACACGTCTCTTTTTCTCACTGACATAAGTCTATTATTGATTAAACCCGACATGTTTCTTGCCAATGCTTTTATCTTCTGACCTCTAAAAAGCTAAATACAATTGCATGAAAGTGCTATAAATATCTCTAACGTGTTACAATGCTCAACAATGTCTGATATGACAATGCTCACTTGACCATTTTTGAGTGCAACATATCAGAATTGTTCAGATGACTACATCTCATCACACAATGGTGACACCAAAGAAATAGGTTCACATTAAATGAGTAAGTAACATTCCCACAGAAATGGAAAATTATGTTCTTCCTACAGGTAAACAGAAATAAGATCCTATATTAACATCGAAGTCCATGCAATTCATTACAATCTTTTTCTTAATGGTTACAAGCATAAGAAATATGTTTTTCTTCTTTTTCTTTTTCTTTTTCTTTTTCTTTTTCTTTTTCTTTTTCTTTTTCTTTTTCTTTTTCTTTTTCTTTTTCTTTTTCTTTTTCTTTTTCTTTTTCTTTTTCTTTTTCTTTCTCTTTCTCTTTCTCTTTCTCTTTCCCTTTCCCTTTCCCTTTCCCTTTCCCTTTCCCTTTCCCTTTCCCTTTCCCTTTCCCTTTCCCTTTCCCTTTCCCTTTCCCTTTCCCTTTCCCTTTCCCTTTCCCTTTCCCTTTCCCTTTCCCTTTCCCTTTTTCTTCTAACAGAGTCATTGTTTCTCCATGAGTCATATGATGACCTCCAGTTTATGAAATAAATAGCTTGTGTTATACATGTACAAGATATTTCTTTTCCCCCAAAAATTTCCAGGGCCAAAGTTTTTAAGAATGCTAAGAAACAGCTACATCTCTTTAAGACAAATGCAACTGTAGAAAAGATACAAGAGATAATTAAATTATTATATCATCAGGACCTTGATAGTTCTGTCTGATCTTAGAGAGCTTTTTAATGTTTAGTAATGGCTTCAGAATTCATGTCCTTGAGGAACATGGTCCTAATGTAATTCATGCAAGAAATGATGCCTCAGTATGTGACAGATCTCCTCATGCTTTCCTTTTAAATAAAGGGCTTCTTGACAGGCAAATCAGGAGCAGAGCCTATAAAAAGTTTTAAATATTTGACACAGAATATTCTTGCTAATAAAAGATGGCTAGCAATTTCAGCCATCTATTAGACTGTGCCACCTGGTATTCCAAAATCAAAATCAGAGAGCTCACTACCTACAGCTCTAGGAGTTGATGCTCTGGTTAAACAATTTCAATTTCATTGGTTCAATAGCAAATTAGCAAAGGCAATTAGCAAACCTTAATGCCCACCCCCTCCTCCTAGCATGACAAAGCATGACTTCAGTTCCACCAGCATCAGAAGAGAGTGCAACAGTAGGTAAAAATATAAATAGATTTCAGCACCCTATCTACAGTGTGGGATGACATCTCTTTTTTGCTTGTTAAATCTTTTCCAACTATAATATGTAAAGCTTTTTTTTTTTTTTTTTTTTATCGGCTTTTATGGGAATAATGACAGTTCATGATGTTCAGTGGCTGGCAGACTGTGGTGCTGAATGCAATATGGTTTCTTTAATTATTGTAGAATATAAACTCAGATAGGGTTTTGTTAAAATATCTCAAACATGTTTTATAGAGAAGGATGCCTGCTAATATCTCTTATGCCTGTTTTCAAAAGCAGAATCTGGACTCTGCAATTTTGTACCTATCAGTGAGGCACTGCTTGCCAGTCCTGAAGTAAATTACAGGTGATAGTTTTCTTTGTGCACAGGGCTCTCTAATCTTTGTTAGACACTATGGTTTAAAGATGTCTGTATTTTTTTTGTCAGGCTGAAGTGCAGAGACATGAAATGCATTTCAAAGGGAGTCACTCAAGTCAATCCAGTTGACTTAATGGGACCCAGATCGTTTTTAAAAATCAGTATCCTACAGAGTGCTAGTAATGTACTTGGAATAGACTGTTAAGCATTTATTGGAAAATATATGATAAGATAGGCTAATGCATAAGTAGAATCCAAAGCAACAAACTCAGACAGATTTCAGAATTAAGCCTACCGGGCTTTGTGAAGAAAAAACAACCAACCAACAACAACAAAAGAAGGAAGCTATTTGTTTATCTAGTTCTCTTAGCATGCACATATTTGGGTTTTACCTAATTAACATTCCTTAGACATCCTTTCTAAGAATATCCCAACACAATTCTGTTATAACCCTTGCCAGCACAATGTTTAGGATTTATTTGGCTGGTGGGAAACTGAAAAGTGCAACTCCTAGTAGTCACAGTACATTTAAACTACGTTTTCTAGACATCCATGGAAATAAAATTTAACCATAACCATCACAGTCTATGGAAGCTTTATCAGGTGCTGTGATGGTGACAGTACAGCTAACTCACTAAAGGTGATGCATCTCTTTACCCCACTCCTTTTTTCCTTAAGTAGAAAGGCTGTGAGTAGCTATACATCAATATTTCCATATATAATTATGGTAAAATGATGGCAGGGATTTTAGTTTACTTATTACTGCTTATTAGATCATCACCTGAATGCAGCCTGTAACCTAACACTGGGTACAGAACCTTAGATCTTATTTAAAACAGAGTAGGAAAAAGTTTAGTAAGTACACTGTAGAAAAATAAAAAATCCTTTTCCCTATGCCTGCCTTCTTCTTTACTTTAACCTTTCTCTTTCTTAAAAGTAAAGTAAAAGAATTCTACATTGTTGAATAAAATTAATATGATTCACAAGAACCATATCAAAAACTAAATTGAGGTTGTAAACTTATTCTGTTAATTAAAATGAAGAATTTGTTGAATTAAGCTTGAACTTTCAGACATTGAGATGGACTATCAAATTGAGATACCTGGATACTTTAACAACTGCTTGTTTAAAAACACCTACTGTGAAAGGTGTAGCCTTGAGCAAAGCAGAATGGTTTCCTTCATTCAGATCAGCTGCCTTATTTATGCCAGGCTGTTCATACAATTACCCAATGTGCATACAGACAGTGAATCCTCATAAATGTTCAGAAGAGATGCATCTTAGCCAATTCAAGCAGTGACGAATGGTTGAAGGAATCATTTGTAAAACCACTTGCTAATAGTAGCTCAGCTGATTTAAGTCTGGATTTTTATGCATACTATAATAAGGAAAAACACCTAACTCTTACAGTCAGCCAGTAGGACCAATAATAGGTTAGTTATTTGATATGTATGAGAACGTCAGAGTCTGCACTGTGTCTCTTAGCTTCTCTGAACTTACTTAAAATCAGGTATCTTTGGCTTAGGATGGCAGTGGAATAGCTCAAGCTTAAAGACTTGATGAGTTTTTAATCACCTTAGTGTCAGAAGTAATCATGCAGTTTTAAGTTGTCCTCTTATCCACATTTCAAGATTTGACAATGAAGTCACCTTTTCCTATTTTTCTTTTAATTATATAAATTAACACAATAGTTCTCTATGTCTATGTAACATTCAGGAGAGAGAAGAGAATATTTTTGAAAAAAACAAGCAACAACTAATATTAGGTGCATACTGTAGTAATTAGATACTCAAAACATTTTCTCACAAGTGACAGTTTAAGTACATCAGTATAGATTTATATGGCTAGATTTAAAATACCTGGATTTAGTCTTTAATATGCTGATACTTCATCAGCGATATTACATGGGAAAGCCTTAGTAAATGTTCCAAGATTTAATTCTCAAAATTTAGAAAATACCTGAATTAAAATCACCCATGAAACAAAATGCAAATCTGGGGCTACTAACAGGAGATGCCAGCACTTCATTCCTTACAACTCAAACTTGAATGGCTTAGGAAGAAGACAGTAGAAAAACATTTCCTAGGACTCCTGCCTACCCAAATATACAAAGAACCTGCTGCAGATTACAGATGTTTTAGAGTTTGCACTAAAAATAGAGACGATAATTCTCAGGGAGGAAAGTGTTTGACAAATCTTGGTGCTTATTGCTACTATGATGATTTGCAACAATTATGCAACAACTGGATAAATCTCATTGCTGTAAGTGGGTTACACATGGCAGAGGATTCGCCACAGGGATGGCAGGGCTGCAGTTTCACTGCATTTCCTCCTCTAACCCCCTGGAGACCCTGCAGGAAATGGGTAGCTCCAGCTTCAGAGGAGAACCTGACCTGCACAGCCTGCAGAGGGGAAATGCTGAAATAGTTCATCCTCAGCTGGCCTGGTCACAACCCCTTTCCACTGGTTCTGCTGACTTTTCTGTTTTATTTCACAGCTACCTTTTCCCCTCAAGGGACTTTTTATCACTGGGATCTCTGCCGACTCTATCAGCTGGCAGAAATGCATGCCAGATCTAGCTCTCAGAGTAGTGATTGCATGAAGAATGTAACCAAGTGCAAGATGGGCATATAAAATGATGAACAATATTAAGAAAGCATCAGAGCATTGCTAATAGCTAACATTTTCCATACTGCCAGAAGGGGACAGAAAACAGAAGGCAGAATGCCGGCACTTCAGAAGAGACACAGAAAAATCTTGGCATGCTCTCTGTGGTATGTTCTGTGGGACTACCTTTTCCATGAAACGCTAATAACATTTTAAAAGTGTTCTGCCTCACACATTTTAAAAGAGAGGGAGCAAGGACAAACAAAAGCATCATCAAAACAGGAAGTTCCTTTTGATATAAATGTTTCAAATAACAGTCCTTGAAAAAGTGAAATTTTAATTCATTGGGAACACACCTCTAGTTCTGCTTTGCAGTACTCTGGGTGTCAGTTTTGTACTAGCCTATTAGACAAAATCCAGCAGATGGTTTTGCTTCTGCTCCTCCATTTCCCCATCTGTAAACCAGGGACAGAGACACTGTCTGTAAAGAACTTTGTTCTGATGGAAATGGCTGGTTGTACTAGGGGCAGGTTACTGGTTAAGACTGCCTTCTCTTCAGCAGTTAATTATGCTCTTTTTTACCTTCTTTGGGCTTTGCATTTTATACTTAGCACAACAGAAATGTACATTTTAATAAGCCACAAAACACCAGTTCTCTGAGAGTAGCATCTCCAACAGCTATACATAAAACACCAAAATGTAATTCTTGCAGTGCTTTATTACTTACCAAATATCAAAGATCTTTTATTTTTGGACTATTCATGTTTCTAACAGCTCTGAGATTGCTGGTTTACAGGATTATATGACAGTCAATGCAATCAAAGCATATAAACCACTTTTTATGTCCAGTGGGATGTTAGGCTCATTCTTCAACGTTGTAAAAGAAAAACAGATGAAAAAATATATATATGTATTTATTTAATTCACCCACTAGCTGAATCCTATTGCACTTTCACCTTTTTGAAACAGGAAACTAGACATTAAATCTGAGGCAAAACAAAGTATTGCTGAAAGTAAATACTTTAAATTTGCATATTTGATTCAACAGTATTTCAGTCTCACTGTCTTTATAACTGACATTGAATACCATCTGCCTCAATACTTGTCATTCAGAAGAACATTTTCAGCTATTTTCACTGCTCCCTCCTTTGTCTTTCTGATCACCTGAAGCATGCAAATGCCTTCCAAGCGTTTCTCTTGTACCTGGTGAAGGTGCTAGAAATGGTAAGGAAAAAAAACATTGCCAAGAAATAGAAAAAAAAATTTTACAGAAAACCTCTAGATAAGACACCAGCACTTTACTTCCAACAAACCTGATAGAGCTGTGGACAAAAAAGCAAGTCAAAATTTTCTAATTTTATCTGCAACCATACAGCCAAACAAATTAGCATTTTCTTCACACTAAGTAAAGAAAAATGGAGGACATCAGCTTCTGCCTTACTCTGATTCCTTCTGCGTTTTAACAGCGTTCTGCTTTGCATTAAGATGAAACAGATGTATTTCTATGAAATCAGGAACATCCATGTTAGCTGGGCTTCTGGAGACCACCAGGCATGTGTTATGGAGAATTTACAACATGCACATGCTAAGTTACTTTCAACTTCCTTGGAAATGAAACTGAGGCAGAAATAAGCTGAATGGCACTTTTTCTAAATTCAGAAGTACAACATTAAGATCTTACGTCGGACCTCCCGCATTCTGGGTGTTAGTGTTCTGGACACCTCAGTCAGGGAATTATGTCCGGTGTGACATAGCAAAGGACAGAAAACAAATCTCTTTGTGCTTACCTTCCCTCATCAATCTGCTATGCTATACTGCCTGTTATGCTATTGATTTTTCTCTGCATCTATTAACCAGATGCCGGCAGGCAACCCATTGAGACATAACCAAGAAGCAATGACTTTGTTGCTCTCCCTTATGAACTGCAAATCCTGGTGTCGCCAAAACAACTTTCTAATATTACCTAACCTGCAGCTGCAAGCACTGTTCCTGTTGTGACCAAAGAGAGTAAGGCATTAGGGGTAACAAGCTCAGAAGTTAGGAAAGGCTTAATCATGGCAGGGCATAGCAGGAGACCACAACTGCAAGAAAGTGTGAGGGGGTTCATGATAAAGAAGTGAGGGTGGTAGCCTAAGCAGGTAGCATTCCTAGCTCAGGCTGAGGTCTGTCTTCCAGCTTTCTTTCCCACTTCCAGCTTCAGGGCAAAAACATTTCTTTTCCTCCAAACTGCCAGGTGAGCCTCATTGCAAATTATGAGTTTTCTTAGAGACTTTTGCTGAGCAATGTTATTTTGGACACCAGCCAAAATTACAGTCTGCAAGGTCTTTCAATTAGAAAGAAAAACTCCTGGTAACCCCATACGTCTTTTATGTAATCCTGTTCTATCACACAAAACCTTAAAGTCTGGTTTCTCTAAGGACTGCAGGAGTCACAAGCAGGAGACAGTGACATTACACCCAGCTGTAAGTCTGCTTTCAGCCAGAAGTTGCTCCCCAAATGCTCAGCCTGTCTCTACTTTTTCTCTTATGGTATATATATATATACTTCCCTCACAGACCCTGTCCTTCTTTGTCACCTCTTGAAATTTCTTACTGCCCTTTCTCCTCCTGTCTCACTAAGAGACATGTCACACAATGCCCATGGAAACCTGGACCACCATGCACAGCTTTCTTCCAGGGGCTGGGACACTCCTTTACCGGAGATGGGCAATCCTATTGTTTCAGCTATCTGCTTCCATAAAGAAGAACACATTTACCAACAAGAAGGCTGTTACACCCCACTGTTGTCCATATGATGCAACTCCGTACAAGATGTTTTCAGTGTAAGAAATGAAAAGAGGAAAAAATTAAAAGTGGAAGACTTTAACACAAACTATGTCCTTGCATTAAGTGAAGCCATCATGATGAATAGGACATGAAAACACGACATGGACTTTTGAAATTTACTAGGTGTAAATTAAATTAAAACAAAAGAGAAGACTTTCTGGACCTCAGTATAAAAATACAAACTGTTTGCTGATGCTTTAGTAGCTGATCCCAGATCCTGTGGCTATGTTCCAGGTGGCATGTCATTGGCTTTAATGACATTCCAATGCAAATCCGTGTTTCCATGTAATGCATTTATTCCCAGATCTGCAAAAATCTGGCTGTTCCAAGAGGGAAGAACCTAGTTACTTAGGATGCACCTCTAATACAACTAAATTAACTATATAAAGAAAACTGTAAGGTAAGTAGTGAGAAATCATTGTGCTCTATGCAGTCTTAAGCAGTCTGGAAGTAATCCATAAACTGTTTTTACATTCTATGGAAAATTCCCATTGTCATGAATTCTCAGATTTCTATTTCTATGTGTCTGCAATCATTCTACAAGCATGTAAAAACTTCAATTAAAAAAAAAAATGTTGCTTTTCATGATATTCTCTTAAACTTTGGAAGACTGAAATCTTTTCCAAGCTAAATTGTAAAGAAACATGGTTCTCTCATGTTAGAGTTTGAGGCTCCTATCAAGATTTGATGAATTCAAACCACTTTTTATTACGCAGTGCTTACCATACAAGTTCTTTTATGTTAACTAGTTTTTGTCCTTAGAACACTGATCAAGGGAGTCAAAGAGAACAAATGGATTCTTGGAATCACATTATCTTTCCACTTGTAAAACAGTATGCAGCTAGAATGAGAGGAAAAGCAGATTAAATCTCCCTTAGTCTGCCTCATATTTGTTCTAGTGGCACTTTTACTGGAGATCTCTGCGCATGTATGTTTTTAAAATGCTTTGTAGTTAGTAGTCTTGCAGTGGATATCTATGGAAATACCTGAAGGGTGCTGTTTATACTAATTCTTTTTCTTTCAATCCAATTTTTGCTTACTGAACTGGAAAGAATCATTTGGACTGTTATTGAACAATTGCTATTAATTTTGCTCCATTTACAAACTGAATTCGTTTATATGCAATAATAGAAATCTCATCTCAAAACCATCCACGTTTTTCAATATTCCAGTTAAACCTAGATTATCAAAAACTTTTCATTCTGGTTCACAAAGTTTTATCAATTACCTGGAAAAAAAAAAAGAGGTCAGATAAAATCAATATCTTGAAACAAGTGAAGAAATAATAAATACAAAAAAAGTGTAAAAGTTTAGTCACATATCCCAGCCATGCAAAACTGGGAAAAACAAAGGTGAGAAGACTGGGGGCTCTAGATTTGGCTGCTTACTCTGACAAGCCAGATCAGACTGGGTGGTGGATTGGAAGTCAACTACTCTAACAAGAATGATTGCCAGAATATTTTTGGAAAAACTAACTTTGTGTTCCATCTGCGCTAGTCAGCTCTTACAGCAATAACCATTAAATAATAATAATAAAAATACACATTTAAAATGGCTTTCTTAATGTTATAGTAACTTATGGTGAGTTGGGTCTCTGTTTCTTCTAGCAAAGGGACTGCC